>NC_138026.1:87772808-88259172 GCF_964106645.2 Podarcis pityusensis | reverse complement strand
AGTGCATTGTAACTGGGTGGGAATTTGAACTCTGCATTGATTAAAAAGTGTGTGCTATATAATATCTTGGTGACAGATGAAGAGGCTCGCCAACGGTTCAGATCTGGGCATGGCAGACGTAGTGCACATCTACACTATATGAATCACTCACAGCATTGAACTGAAATCTATCCTTCTACAGCATAAAGCCTATTAGATCTATTTCTGCTCTCTGGGGTGTCCAAGATCAAGCATTCCCCATTCTTCTATGGTGGTGATGACCATCAACTTGGATGGCTTTAGAACAAGATTGGATAACAATGGCTATGCTTTGCCTCCACTGGTTGAAGCAGTATGCTTCTGAATAGCAATTGCTGCAAACTGCAGGAGGTGAGTGTGCTCTTGTGCTCAGATCCTGCTCATGGGCTTCTTGTGGGCATCTGGTTGGCCACTGTGAAAACAGGATGCTGCATTAGATGGGCCATTGGCCTGAGTCAGCAGGCACTTCTTATGTGACAGCCAGTGTGGTGTAGTGGTTAAGAGCGGTAGATTTGTAATCTGGGGAACCGGGTTCGCGTCTCCGCTCCTCCACCTGCAGCTGCTGGGTGACCTTGGGCTAGTCACACTTCTTTGAAGTCTCTCAGCCCCACTCACCTCACAGAGTGTTTGTTGTGGGGGAGGAAGGGAAAGGAGAATGTTAACCGCTTTGAGACTCCTTTGGGTAGTGATAAAGCAGGATATCAAATCCAAACTCCTCCTCCTCCTCCTCCTCCCCCTCCTCCTCCTCCTCCTCCTCCTCCTCCTCCTCTTCTTCTTCTTCTTCTTCTTCTTCTTCTTCTTCTTCTTCTGGTATCTGAAGACACCTTGCCCCCAGTCTTTTCTGCAGGCTAAACATACCTAGTTCATTCAGCCATTCCTCATAATACTTGTGTACGTACAACCCCCCCCCCAACTACTAGTTTTTATACTGCTTAATTCAAGAAAAATCTCCAAGAGGCTTACATAAAAAACAACAATAATGTTCAATAAAAGTTAGAGGGGAAAATAGATAAAAGCACAACACATGTGTATATTGAAAATAAGACTCGGCAGTGTTTTATGTACAACTCACAGTCTTAATTGACTTCCTCTGAACCTGTTCCACTTTGCCTATATCATTCTTAAAGTGTGCTTCCCAGGTATGGTCACAGAAATCCAGATGAGGTCTCAGTCTGACTGCTGTGGAATCAAGTGGAATGATTAATTCCCATGACTTAGAAACTTTATTAATGCAGCCTAAAATCAAATTAGCCTTTTTTTTTACAGGCAATTACATGTTTATTTATTTTTTGTTTAAATAATACAGAAAAAACAAAACAACAACAAAAGTGAAATAAAAAAAGACTGAAAACAATCCAAAAACATTGAAAACAAATATTACATACTTATCATATAATACTCCCCACCACCCGCAGCTTCCCTCTGCCACAATTCGACTTCTTTGAATCTCTATTTCCACCTTTATCTTTGCATTCTCTTTCTCTTATCTTTGCATATCATTATTTGTATTTCTTTTATCTCTTCTCTTTTCCAATTCATAGATATGCTTTACATTTTTAGAATTAGCCTTTTTTTTTAGTTGCATCACACTGTTGACTCAAGTTCAGCAGGTGATTGACAGCTGTCATGAGATCCTTTTCACATGCATAACTGCCAAGCTAGATATCATATTTCATATACTTTTGCATTTGCATTCCCCCCCCAAATGCAGAACATCACATTTGTGTCTGTTGAATTTCTTTTTGTTAGTTTCACCTCACTTTCCCAATCCATAAAGGTGACTTGGAATTTTTGTTCCTGCATTCTGGAGTGCTAGCTATCCCCTCTCCACTCCCCTGTCGGGGTCTTAAGTTGTGCAGCCAGTCACTATATATCACACTATCCAATATGTCCTCGAACCTTCATCTTGTTTCTTGAAGCCTGTGCTACTGGTTGCTCCTGCCATTTCTTTCGCATGTCTAGCAATATTTAACCAGTGTGGTTAGTGTCCAGATCCCCACTCAGCCCTGAAGCTCACTGAATGCCCTCGGGCCAGTCACTGCCTCTCAAGCTAACCTACCTCACAGAGTTGTCATTCATCGTTTGCAATGCCTTATATTCGATTTCCAGCTGATGAAGACTTAATTCCAAAACAGTTGAACTATTCCAAATATACTGTCCTTTTGAGATTTCTGAGAGACGTCTTCCTTTGAGACTTTTGTGAGACATCTTCCTTTGAGAGACGGCTTGGCGTTCCTTGTGATTCATTGATTTGTTTGATTCTTGTTTGACTCTGAGACATATAACAACTTGTAGTCACTTGTATATTTTGTGAAATGTGTTGTATATTGTATATATTGTTTTAAAGTGGCTTATTTGTATATTTTGAATGACGTCGTAACTGATTATATATTCATTAACAGTTATTAGCCTGTGTGTTGCGCTTGCATTTTTGTAGATACTACCAGTTTGGCAATTGTACACACTTTGCAAGCTTCTCCCATTCAGCTCTGGCCAACAAGAATAGGGTATCTCTCACCTCCTGGGATATTTTATGTAACGCTTGGATGCAATTCCCCTTCTTTGGTTAAGGCTCTTCATTCTTCCACCAGAAGAAGGTTTCATGCAATGGGGATGGGCTTTCTATCACACAGATTTTGAACTTAATTGCAAGGTGAACTTCCTGGTGACAGTTTTGTTGAAAAAGAAAGAAAGAAAGAAAGAAAGAAAGAAAGAAAGAGAGAAAAGGTCACCGTGAACTAACTTGATATTGGTCTGGGAATGTGGAGCAGTTCACTCACATCAATATTCAGCAGAAAAGCCAAAGATAGTTTATTTGATCATGGCTTTAACTGTAAGAAAATCTGGAGCATTTGAGCAGTCAAAAGGGGCTTTGTAATGTAAACAGCCATTAAGAAAGCAATTACAAGCATTTGCTTGCAGAGTACTGTGTTTATTATGATGCCTGCCTCTGTAGATATTCAGAATGACTATCAGGCATGTTCCCTGTAGTGGATGACTGTCAGGCCTCCATTTTCATCTGCACAAGCTGATGCGAATTAAAGAGTCTTTGCCACATTTTCTCTCCATCAGGCAAATCACAGGTGTCTGGGCTTGCCAAGGAGAAATAAAGATGAATGTACCTCTGGTCCTGTTGCTAATAAGAACGGAAGCACTTTGTCAATGCCACCCCAGAAGAGCAAACAGGTGCCTGGAGTTTCCAACAAAACATTCCACAAACACTTCTAAAATGTGATGGGGGGGATTCTTCCAGGGGGATGGTGGACAGAAGATAAGATCGTTACCTCTGTTGTATGATGTGAATGCTGTTCTTTTAAACACATTTATTTAAAGCATTTGTACCCCACTGTTCAGCCAAAAAGGTTCCCCAAGTGACTTATTCAAATCCGACCAGGGGTGGGGAAACCCCCCCCAAACATATGATAATTATGGTAGCCACGTAGTAAGTGAATATCATGATGGCAATAATTCTGGCGGCAATGTGGTGAGTTTGCTTCCTGGTTCATATGGCGCAGGAGGGTATGACTCCAACATCAACAGAGGTCACAGAAATCATTTTCAAAGCACAAAACATTGGCATCTGGCACACCTCTCCTCTAAGCAACCATTTTGCCCAGCAGAAGCAAAAGCCCCTACCAAAAGTTAGTGCAGGATGGCTTCCTTGAAAAGAAGGGATAGCTTGGGCAGCAACAATAACACTGGAATTGCTCTTTTATGCATATTATTGCTAAACATTTTAGGTTGTTTTTGTTCTCGTTCTTACATTTTATTTAAAAATGTTTTGCTTTTGTAAGAAGTTTTGAGTTCACATTCCTGAAAAAGCGAATAACACTGATAATAGGCTTTGCTATCAAGGCCAGCAAAATCCTTGTAGACCCCTGTAAAATACATATGTAGCACACATGCTTAACAGATTAAAGGCCATAGAAGCTAAGCTGATATGGAACAATAATTTAGTTTGGGCAAGCTTGCTAAAGTAACTGTGACATATCCTACATTGTGACATGTTCTATTTTGGATGGGCTGCCTAAGGCTTTTAGTAAAAGCAGCTTTTAGAGGCAAGTCAGAGACTTAGTGAGAGGAAGTAACCAAGGGAGGTAGAGTGATCCAATTACCAACTGCGAGGGGGTGGTGGTGGTGGTGACCAAGTGCCCAGGCAACCAACCAGGGTTGGCCAACTGGGGTCTGACTGAGCAACCAACCAAATGAGTGGTAGACTGACAGAACAGCAGAGTGACTAAACAAGCACACTGATTAACAGAATGGCAGAGTGACTGACAGACAGAGTGACCAAACAAGCGATAGAGCAACTTGCCAGGCAGCCAACTGGCATGAGTGACCAACATGCAGAGTAACCAACTTCATGGGCGAATAAACAGTAGAGTGACTGACCAACTGAGGTCCAATTCACCACATACCTGACTAACAACTAAGTTGCAGAGCAAGTGATGGAGTGACTGACCAAGTGAGCCGCAGATTGACTGAGCAACAGAGTAGCTGACCAAGTGACTGACCCACTGAGCAGTGGAGCAGTTGACTGAACGGTCCATTGAGCAGTAGAGTGATCAACTTAGTGGACAACCAAGTAGCGGGAATGGGTGGCTGAGCAGCCAACTGTGTGGGCAACCAATGGGATGTACAAGTGGCAGAGGGAGCAACCAAGGGGCTGACTGATTGGAGGAGCGGCCAGTTGAGGGAGCAGCAGAGTGAATGTCTGAGTGACTGACAAACTGACTGAGTGAATGGTTGAGGTGCCATCTTCTCAAGATGATTGAGAGGGGTCAATGCAATGTACTGACATCACACATGCAATGTTATGAGGAGCTAGGAAGTGGAGCCAAATGCCCTTTGAACATTGAGGAGGCCCAGCCCCCTCAAAACAGACTGGGGGGGGGGAGTGCCTCAGCCCCCAGGAACGGTGCTTCTGCTGATTAAGTTAATGAATCGGATGAGTATGTGACTGAGAGGATGTCTGAGAGACCAGCAGACTGAATTAGGTAGAAATAATATCACGTAGCTGGGAAAGCTTGTCAAAGCAAAAATGTTTTCAATTGTTTCCAAAAAGTACAGATGGGTGTGTGTTACATCTGCATAGATAATACTGTTTCGCAGAACAGGGGCAATCACATGGAAATCTCTGCTCTGAATTTCTGAGAAGAGGACTTCTGATGTTTTTAGAACTTTAAAGAGAAAGTTTCCTGAAGAACACAGGGACCTACCAGGTATATGCATGAAAAGGGGTCTCTCAAGTAACCTGGTAGCAAATCCTTGAACTTGACCCAGTAGCTGATGGCAGCCACTGCAAATCTTGCAAACAATGTGTTATATGCTGCTGGTGGTGGTTTGCTCACCAAATGCAACCTAGACATCACATCCTGCAAAAGTTGTAGCCTCTGGACTATCCTCAAGCATATCCTCACATAGAATGCATTGCAGTAAACAAAAATAGAGTTGATCAATGTATGGACAAATGTGGACAAGCTATCTTGATCCAGAAATAGCTGCATCTGTCTTATCTGCTGGTAAAAGACCCTTCTAGTCACCAAGGACAGTTGCACCTCCAGCGACAAAGCTAGATACCCAGACTATGCACCTGTTTCTTTAGGGCGAGTGCAACCCCATCCAGGGCAAGCAAGTGGCTGACTTCCTGGAACTGAGAACCAATCACCCACAAGACTTCTGTCTTACTGTGATTCAAGCTTAGTTCATTAGCCTCCATCCAGCCGACCACTGCATCCTGACACCAGGCCAGGACCTCCACAGCAATTCCCGATTCAGATGCTATAGACAATTAGAGTAGGGTATCATCAGCATTTCTGCTCCTAAAGGCTTCATATGTTAAATAGCATTGGAGAAAAATGAATTGCTGAGTGAGGGACTGTGTTAGGCCCCATCTGCACTACACTTTTAAAACAGTAGCATACAACTTTAAGCAGTCACGGCTTCCCCCAAAGAATCCTGGGAACCCTCCACAATGATTTCCCACCTGTTACTTATTGCTGGATGCTGCATAGCAGCTAAGAGTGTTTGAAGCACTCTCATTCATTCTTATAAGCCCCCCCCCCCCTTTTAAAAGACAGGCCCATTTTACTTTTGGAGAACAGAGTGGGAAGTATACCTAGGGTCATAGTGTCCATAGCAATTGTTTATTTCCTACAAGTTCCTCTCCATTTACAATCCAACTTAGCAAAGTAAAGTTTCAATTTGGAAGGACATGACCCTAGTGAGAAATGGCTATCTGGTTATCTGTATGTTTCCTGAATCACGAGCTTACTGCTGGAGGAAGATTGTGTCGACTATGTGGAACCCAATTCTTTCTTATAGGAGGTAATGATTAAACTTTGTCAGCAACAGAGGATGAGTGTGCTGATCTTGACATTAAATATTAGGTGACCAGGATACTCATACCTTCAAGGGTATGTCTAAGATGAAGACTAGTACCAGGGTCAAGATAATTCATAATGGGGGGGGGGTGTCTCTTTTTATACCCACTAATGCCAACTACACTGATGCCGTGATAAATTGAAATGAACCATGTAAAAAGTCCAGATTGGCACATGCCATTACACAGATAGGGCTAGGAAAAGACTCCTGCCTGAAACCCTGGAGAACTGCTGCCTGCCAGTGTAGGCAATATGGAGCTAGAATGGTCAGACTTTGTATAAGGCAGCTTCCTAAGTGGTTCTATATTTTCAGACTGACAGCAGTTCTCCAAAGTTTCAGACAGAAATCTTTACCAGCCCTGTCTGGAGATTGAACCCAGAACTTTTTGCATATGAACATGTGCTCTACAACTGAGCTACAATCTCTCCCCCTTCCCCATGTAAGTATACTGTGGTCCATGAACTGCCACTGTCAACGATCTTCATATAATCCCCCTGTTAGTTCAGCAGTAGGAAAGTGTGTCCAAAACAGACTGACCGATCTGTTGGCATAATAGGATGTGATTAGGCGTCTAGTGCCCATTGGCATATGCTCCTTGATAAAGGGTCAGATGTATAACAGCTGCTGTGAAATGTTATTAATCCGTTGTACAATTCACTCCCTTAGCAATTTTTTTTTTAAATTTACCAAATAATTTTGAATAAGAAAAATAGAAAAACTGTTATACCTAGCTTTGCTTAAAGTACTTCAAACATTTTATTGCTCATACTATGGTACACAGAGAAGTAATTGCATAATTAAGAGATAATGTCAGTGCAATAGAACATGGTTGACAAGATAATAGTCTCCTGCAGCTATATAAATGTCAAGGCAAAGCTGACGGATATGTAGGAAAAGCACACACACAAAATAAAAAACAAAACTTTTGCTTGCATTCTGAACTTGCGATTGGCTTGAATTTAATCACTCTGTTCTCGGTGATTGGCTGATGTATCAGTGAAGAGCAAAAACATCCCATTTTCCCCCAGCGGGTGCTAAGATTGCCGAAAAATCTGTCC
Source organism: Podarcis pityusensis (assembly GCF_964106645.2). Lineage (NCBI taxonomy): Eukaryota > Metazoa > Chordata > Lepidosauria > Squamata > Lacertidae > Podarcis > Podarcis pityusensis. Next base: position 88,251,712 of record NC_138026.1, on the reverse strand, counting down.
AGAGCTGATACGGTGGAAACCACAGGCAACTTCATGCTGTTGGTTGGGCGCTGCGTTTAATTGATGACCTGCTTTTAACTTTAAGTGGCTGGCTTCAAGTTACTGATGAAACCACAGCTAAAGTTCAGAAGGAAGGCATGTGGTTTGGGTTCTCCAGGGAAGGTCATGCCTTACATCCTCTAGGCCAGTTGCTGGATTACATCTTCCATCATCCCTGACCATTGGCCTAGATGGGACTGATATGAGTTGTAGTTTCAACAACATTATTATTATATATTTATTTATACCCTGCCTTTTCTCCTGACATGGACTTAAATCAGTTTATGGATAAAATAGAGAAAGCTAAAAACATAGGGGATCATTAAAAAGAATTAAACAGTAATCAAATTAAATCTATCTATCTACATACATACATACATACATACAGATAATTACAATAAAAACAGCATTAAAAGCAATCAATTCCCACAAGCCTGTTGGAATATGAAGGTCTTCACTTGCCAGAGGAAGGCAACAAGAAGGGCCTCCCCTGAAGATCTCAGAACCTGGGCAGGTTTGTGTAAGGAAATCGTGTTTCAGATAGTTTGGACATAACAATATCCAGAGGGCACCACATTGTTCTAGGCAGTGCCAGTATTCACCATGAAGTTGTTACACTAAGTGCCACATTTTTAACATGGGGGGGGGGCAGGGTGGAGGTGCCCTTGAGTACCCCCAGGAAAAAAGCACTGGTTCTAGGCAAGGAAGCACAACTGTGTCCTGAAACACACTCTCATTGATAATGAAACATGGGGCTACGTCATGAAAGGCTGGATGGATGCAGCCACAGCTACCCAGAATGAACTCCTGCAATTGTAACCATTGGATAACATAGGTTTACACCACAGCATGCATGATGGAACCTGCTGCCAATCAATTCCACTGGATAAGCCTGACTCCTAAACTGTTTTGACTCTTCCCATCCTTAAACATTTTATAAAAAAGCTTTTGTGTCTTCTGTTAACTTAAATGTCTCTTCTTCTTAACCAAAATGTTCTAACAACTTAAGAGTACATTGACATGGGTGACATTCTATTTTTTCCAATTTTTTCAATTAATTTTCCAAAAAGTTTTTTAGACACACAAACAAATGAACAAACAAACATAAATCTCAGCCTTATTTAAACCAATCTTAGTAACATTGTTAAGTGACTTCCTCATATCCCCCTGGTTGAATTTCAATATATATCACTGTAACAGTTTTCCAAAACCAATATTCTTAGAAAATTAACTTAATCGCTTAACATCTTTCTTTCTTTCAAATTTGGCATTAAACATATTAATTCATCACATTACATATTTAAATCCTACGCCTATCTGATATTTGCAAGCTTTGCCATTACAGAGGTTATCATCTCCTATCCTAACCCCTAACAAAAGCATTGGAAATGAAGCCATGTTACACGTCATGTAAATATGCAAGCCATCATGTGAAGGGTAGCAGCAAGGATGAGCACACAAGCTTTTTCACCTCCACCCCCATTTTCATTGCCTTCCATGAGTTTGAAGTTGGCTGCAGCAGGGAATGTCTTCTATCAGTGAGGTTCCCTGTTCATTGGCAGATATCCCTGCTGACCATGTTCCCTTGATGTTGTACACATTCACATAACACCTGAAGAGGACTTCAGTACACTACCGTACTGTTGCACAACATCAATTGGTTTCAGTAAATTATGCACAGGAGAACGTCTTCGATTATGCCCCGGGGGGCCTGTTCCAAGCTGTATTGTACTCAGTGCCAAATTCAGTCAATTCAATCAATTGTAGAAATAAACATGGCACTTGGACCAAACACCCCTGGCCTCCCAGCAGCACTATCAATACTAACCCTATGCTGATTTCCCCGCCCCCCCATCTCTGTCTCAGTCTGCCAGAAAATGAAAACTACAGAAAAGCAAGTAAGAGTTAAGTGTTTGCAGAGCTGCGTAGGCATCTTTTATATGGATTTAGTCAGCCTGATAGAGCCTAGCTTGGCTGATGCCTTGAGGCAAAGCAGTCTGCAAACGTTCTGAATAATACTTAAAAAGTCCATCTGTTCTTTTGCCACCTTTATGCATTTTTCAAAATGGTCACAGTCTGGGAGTATTTCCAACAGCTTGCTTAGCCTATATTTTTCAGAGGGTGGCAGAAAATATATAAGAGTGTTTGCTTAAGTAATAACCAGAGATGGCTGAATTGACAAAGTGAAAGCGGCAGGGGCTAATGATAAAGCATCATCTTTTCCATAAAAAAAGAGAAAAGAGCTAACCTCAGGTAGGCACAATTCCAACTCCATATGCATAGTGAAGAAGGCAGGGGATTCAGTCGCTTACTGGAACTGACCAGTCAACATATGAGCCCAAGACTAAAATATCGCCAGTGGCTCTCTGTTTGTTCCTGAGATCATTTTAAAGTGTTTCAACCTACTGTTTGCCTGTGGCATAATATAACGATGAAAGCCCATTTGTTAGCAATGTAAGAATAATAATTTCACAAATTATTTGAATAAGGGGTCCTTTAAACATTACTATAATCATATGGGAGATACTTACTGGGTAGAGCTTGATCTTGTGAGTCTTTCTTGCATGTGCTGAAATCTCAGTTCCATGGTCTTAGTCACAATGAGCTAGCAACAGAAACCACCATATCCTCAATGAGCTGAAGGTTTCCTCCCAGTAGCTGAAGACTATGTACATTACCCCATCCCTCCATCCTTTTATCTTTGCAAGAGCCCTGTGAGGCAGGCCAGGCTAAATGAAGATAAGTATATAAAGGTAAAGGTAAAGGTAAAGGTACCCCTGCCCGTACGGGCCAGTCTTGACAGACTCTAGGGTTGTGCGCTCATCTCACTCTAGAGGCCGGGAGCCAGCGCTGTCTGCAGACACTTCCGGGTCACGTGGCCAGCGTGACGAAGCTGCTCTGGCGAACCGGCACCAGAGCAGCACACGGAACGCCGTTTACCTTCCCGCTATAAAGCGGTCCCTATTTATCTACTTGCACCCGGGGGTGCTTTCGAACTGCTAGGTTGGCAGGCGCTGGGACCGAGCAACGGGAGTGCACCCCGCCGCGGGGATTCGAACTGCCAACCATGTGTCCCTGATAAGTATATAAACAGCAGTTATACCTAATAGATTCGTGTGTGTGTGTGTGTGTGTGTGTGTGTGTAGGGGCCCCAATCCAAATACAGTGTACTGGGCCCAGGAAATCCTGTTGGCACCACTGCCCCCGACCCTTTGCACTTTTCAAGGGCAAGCTACTCTCACATGACAGAGGTAATGTTTAAATGTGTCTTTGATGATTTCCAAATCCTTTCTTGAATGAAGCCTCCTATCTGATTTTCAGCACTAAAAAAATAATAAAAAAAAAATGTAAATTCAGTGGCACTGTAACTCAAAGCAAATGCCAAAACAAAGCTGAATGCCATTATCTGTAAAAAGCATGAAAGATAATTTGCATATGTTGCATAATTTATTCAGCCTCTTTGCTCAGTCATTGGAGGGGACCCTGCAGTACCCTGAAGCACTCTGCCCTGGCCGCTACAAACCATATTCATTCACAAAAGGCCCCCATAGTTTGCAAAAGCAGAAGAAATTATGTTTAATAGGCAAATATATCCACATTTGCTTAATTTGAACTGGCTGCAGAGTTTTACTTTCTTACTGGAAAACTAGCAACCCAATCCAGTTAAAGAAACAAGCTTGGCATGGGAATATTTTCCAATAAATGTATCATTAAGGTAGCTAAGGAAACAAATTGTGACATTGCAATCTCTGTCCCAGTTTTCTGGGTCTCCCACACACCCATTACTAGCCTGCCTGTCATCACGGAGCTGTTATTTATTAATATACACTAACCAGAAAACAAAAATATAACCTAAAAAATGAAGCACCTTATGTTTTCAGTGTTCCTAAATGGTTAGCTTTAGAGATAGGGAGCAACTCGTTCTCCATGTTCCTCCTGTGCACCTCCTCCAGAGTGACCCTAGGAGTCAATTCTCAATAGCAGAATCATCTCCATTCACTCTGATTGGCTCTAATCAGCACAAAAGGTAAGAAGACTTTTTTCTCATTGGCTCCCCTTTCATGCTGATTGGATGGCTCCAGGATGCTAGAGACAGGCACCATTCTGGGGCGCTGCTGCAGAAATAGTCATGGGCCTGACCCCAGACCACTACACCTATGGGCTGAGCTGCTTTTTAAGGCATGGGTAGGCAAAGTAAGGCCCAGGGGCAGGATCCAGCCCAATCGCCTTCTAAGTCCGGCACGTGGACGGTTCGGGGAATCAGCGTGTTTTTACATGAGTAGAATGTGCCCTTTTATTAAAAATGCATCTCTGGGTTATTTGTGGGCCATAGGAATTCGTTCATCCCCCCCCCCCCAAATATAGTTCGGGCCCCCACAAGGTCTAAGGGACAGTGGACCGGCCCCCTGCTGAAAAAGTTTGCTGACGCCTGTTTTAAGGCATATCTCACCCAGACCTGAAAACATGCATAATTCTTGGGCAAAGGTATAAGCCTTGAATGTCCTCCTTTCTTTGTGGGTGGAGCACACTTACTCCAAGGCAAGTTGAAGGAGTGACCACCCCAGATTTCCATCAAAGAGAGTTATAAATGAGTATCACTACAGTTTTCTAATTATTGTCTTCGCAAGTTCAGTCTGAGAGGAAACACATTAAATATTTTTGTTTATTGTTTTGCTTACTGTTATATACCAAATAACGGTCAGGCTTTATTAGAAGGATCAATGCAGCAAACGAAGCAAGATTGAGACTGGAGCTGTACACATGCCTGGAAAATGCCCTTGAGAATAATAATAAAAAGCAATGTATGTCCTTGATCACAACTTGGCCACGTGTTCCTTTTGCACACTTCATGTGTCTCTTTTAGGATTTGGAAATTATGAAACAACTGCTTCCCTAGAGCAGTTTCCTGACAACAGCTGCAGGAGCAAAAGCATCATGCTCCTTTTTAAAATATGAACTGAGTTACATTATAAAGGCTAATGCAAGCATTTTCATTCAGTGCTTTGGAGTAGCTAAAGACCTTTTCACGCTATTGTGGGTGCTATTAAAATTACTCATTTGATGCACAGGATGCAGACATCTTCCTTCAGGGTAGTGTTTCTGTTGTAGGAGTATCACGGTTCTCTCCCCCCCCCCGGCACTTACATAGAAATATTTTGTTATTGGGGTGTGTGTACCATACCCCACTTCATCAAGAGCATTCATTATGGTTTTGAATGCTGTGCAGAAATGCTCCAATGAATGCCATTAGTGTGCCTAATGGGTGGCTGCACTCCCTAGCTCAGAAGGAGCGAAGATGGAGGGGAGGGCATGATAGCTGTCTTCAGACATCTGAAATGTTGTCACAACACAGACGATGGAGCAGACTTGGTCTCTGTTGCTCCAAAGGGCGGGCCTAGGACTGATGTATGGCAACTTCAGTGAATAAAATTTGGGCTAAAAATTTGGAGAATCTTCCTAAGAGCCATTGGCCCCAGAAAGTGGTGATCCAGCCTTGCAAATTTCTCCTTCAAAACACTTTTCTGGCGAAGCAATTTCTCCCAATATAATGCAGTTTTGTCTGTTGTCTTCACTACTGAGTGTCGAGACCCTGAGACCACCCCCTCGTTGATGAATAAGACAAAAGGACACAGATATCAGGTTAATGTTATTGGGCAAATTTAGGCCACAACTTTATTGGTTACAGAATGTGAGAAGTATTGGCTTAGGCACTGAAATTGACCCAACTATATGTGACTCCTGCCTGTCACGCAGGGAGTCCAGTAAGGGTCAACCACCGGTAGGGGGAGCCCCGTCAATGCAAACCAACTTGAGCTAAGGAACGGCTTGAGCTAAGGAACTTGAGCTAAGGAACTTGAGCTATGAGGAACGGCTAAGGGAGCTGGGCATGTTTAGCCTGGAGAAGAGGAGGTTAAGGGGTGATATGATAGCCATGTTCAAATATATAAAAGGATGTCACATAGAGGAGGGAGAAAGGTTGTTTTCTGCTGCTCCAGAGAAGCGGACATGGAGCAATGGATCCAAACTACAAGAAAGAAGATTCCACCTAAACATTAGGAAGAACTTCCTGACAGTAAGAGCTGTTCGACAGTGGAATTTGCTGCCAAGGAGTGTGGTGGAGTCTCCTTCTTTGGAGGTCTTTAAGCAGAGGCTTGACAACCATATGTCAGGAGTGCTCTGATGGTGTTTCCTGCTTGGCAGGGGGTTGGACTCGATGGCCCTTGTGGTCTCTTCCAACTCTATGATTCTATGATTCTATGATTCCCCCTGGGTTCCCGACGGGATTGTGGCATGGCCCTAGCCCAGCCCCGGACTTCGGTCAATATCCACACCCCTGGATTCCTTTAACAGAATACCCTTAAGCTTGGAGGGGCAGGTGATGGCCACACCTCGCCTCCCCCATCATAAGATCAAGGAAGTGAGTCAAGAAGAAGCTCTCTGGCTCACACATCAGTTTAAATGGGGCCCAGCCATGCCCCCCCAGCCAGCGGATTGGCTGGCAGGCGAATGACATGGCTGGGAACCTCCAAGGGATGCAGGGCTTCATCACCCACCCCCGGGGGGAAGTGGATCAGATTTATATGCACTTTATACCTTAGAGTTTTTAATTGTGCATTTTTGTATCGATTATTTGGCTGGAGAACTGAATTGCAATATTCAGAGAAGTGTGAATTTCAAAAAGCAGCCATGTCCAAAAGTGGATACCATGTAGAAGCTTGCATTGCAATACAGACATATTATTCCCTCTCTTTCTTGCCTCCTACCGACAGGGCATTCTTTTTGCCTTACTGTATGTTACTCTGTAAAGTACGTTGATTGGACAATGATGATTATAATAACATCACAAAATGGAACGTGGGAAGCACTCCTGAAACAGAGAGGAATTTGTTTTCTGACTGACGTGTATACAGAAGAGAACAGTAGCCCCTGTGGAGGAACTGACCTGTTGCCCCTTAAGCAAGTGTGAATAAAGAATGCGATGCCACACAATTTAAAATGTAATCTTCTAACAGAATGGCTAGGTGGGAACAGTATGGCATTGTGCAATTGGATGCAGAAGTATAGCCCTGTTTTGGAACCTTGAAAAGAGAAGGCGAGTGGGTACATTGCAGCCTCTTCTGCAGGAGCCACAGAGCATAGGCAATTTAACTGGTCTATAGAAGTGTTTTCAACAACTACTCCACAACCAATGAGTTCCAGTACACTGGCGCTTGTAAGAAAAGAGTTTCAGATTGGAACAGGCGCAAAACTCTCCTCTCAGTTAATAATAACGTGGTGTTTTGTTTTTTTTAAAAAAAACTAAGCAGGAGAGATTGAAGTCATTAGGAAGTTAGAGATTTACTTAAGCCAAGTACGAAGGTATTTCAGAGGCCTGGAGATAGATTAGTGAAGGGGATGGGGGCAGGGGGAAGTATCTACGTAAATAGGCTTATGATTAAAAGCTGAATTATTGAACATGGTTAAGAGGATTTAAAAAAACCAAAAACCAAATAGTTGAGATAAGAATATCTCTGCTGCTATTAGCTGCCAGAGGTTTATCTTCCTACAGGAATATTTACAGCATAAAAGAAAGATCACAAAAAGGGAAGCCTGTTGTATTTTGATGTATGGCAAGGTAGGGGAGGGGCAAATGTTAGCCCGTCTGCTCCTTTGCCTCACCTAGATTGGCACCAGAGGATTGTTTGCTGCATCCAGGTGAGAGAGATGCAAAACCAGACTATACTCCAGAAGTAGGCCATACTAATTTTTGATGAAGCAAATTCCCACAGCCAGAGAAGTGAGTCAGCAAATTCCCACTGCTGGAAAGACAAGCTATGGGCCCAACATAGAAATATTCTTTCTTGTGTGAAGGGATAATGTGTAAAGTGCTTGGAATGGATGAAATTGGCTGCGTAAATGCTTCATCAAACTTTTTCTTTTTAAATTAAAGCAAACGTTTGCATAATAAAGTTGTTTAAAACGTGTTTGGGAAATGAATCAGAGCAATGTAATTTGCAACTCAATCGAAAGAGCTGCTCTAGTGGTTAGGGGTGTTCATGGCCACAAGATTCGATCGGGACACTGATCCAGCACTTCAGAAAACAGCCAGATTCCAAATCCAAATCCCAAGAAAATTAAGCTTTTTGTTCTCTCCATTCACTGTTGTGGTGGAAATAGCAAAATATTTTTCTTATTGACAAATAGGATGGAATTTGCAGGCATAGTGTCCCCCTCCTTCAAGGATAAAGACTGTTAAATTGCAAAGAGTTCAAATTTTTGTTGTGTGTGTGTTGGGCACCTTTGAAAGTTTTTTTTTTTAAAAGGTAATTGTCTATAATTTTTTCTTTCTTTTTGAAGAATTGGATGAAATTTGCAGGGTTGTTAGCCCCTTCTTAGATGATGAATATTGCCAAATTCTGCAAGGATAGATTCTACGGCTTTCCTGCAACGGCTGCCTTTACAGTTTTTGTAAACTTGTGTGGACTGACTTCTAAAAGTTATGATGGCACACAAGGACCTGAGAATCAATGCTGTGATGTTTTGCTGCCACCACAAGCTAATGTGTGGGCACCATCCTTTTTCACATGAGAAATCGCCCAAACTGTGTGGTACAAAATTGGATAAACATAGTGTCATGGGTTGGTTGGACACAAAGGAATGGTGGGAGGAACCAGCTGGAGAACCACCAAGGGAAGAAGGCTCAGAGCCTGGGGGACTGGTGGTGGGATGAAGATGATTGGTCAGAGGGAGAACACTGGGAAGAGAAGGTGTTGGAAGCTGAGGAGGTAACAGAGCTCAGTGAGCTGTGGCAGAGAGAAGTTCCAGAATCAGAATCAGAAGCTGAAGCAGGAGAGTAGGATGAGAGAAGTCAAAGAGGCAGAGATGAGTCAAGCTGGTGAAGAGGTACGAGTATATCTCCCTTTCTGCTTCGATAAGCTCCCTCCCCCTTGTCTCCCAGAACCAGAAGAGGTATGAAGAGGGTGGCGGAGAGATTGGCTTCATGTAGTCATCATCTCCGATTGCTTAGGGAAAACCATAGAGAGGAGGTGACTTAGACAGCTGTGGGGAGGTGAGGCCTTTCAGTCTTGGCAACTGATCCATGTGGCAAGACCTACTGGGCATGAGCTGCTGTCCTCATTAGGCCTGACACTCCATCAAGTCTGTGTAGACCATGTTCTTTCTAATAAAGAGTTAACTCCAACTTGCACAGTGTGATTTACTGCCGACTCGCTTCTGACACATAGGTAGGACTGAATCCGACTCAAGGTCCAGGCTCATGAGAGTTGTGGGATCAATTTGACTAAAGGTTATTTTACTTTATTTCTGTAGAAGATTTAACTTTATGTAGAAGATTTAACCAAAGAGCTCTCTAAGGGGTATACAAGTAAGACTGCATAGAAAACACAAAACAGATAAAAACAGATATACACAAAACCACCATCATTGAAACACAAATGCAATCAGCAAAACTTTAAAAACAAATATAGGTGACTAAATATGATGGAATAGGTTTGCCAAAACAAAATAAAAGTTTCCAACAAGTGAGGGCACCTCAATAGGCAAGGGAGCTCCAAAGTTGAGGGGCTGCCACAGTAAAGGACTGACTCCCTGAAAATGTGGAGTGGACATTTTGCAGCAGTTGTAAATTTGGACAATTGAAGCAGTCAAATAGGCTTATATGGGGTAGGGCACTCACATCAATTTCTTGCAAGCCTCTCACTCATGGAATGGTGTGGTGCTGTTAAAGCAGAAAACAGACTCTTACCTTTCTCCTGGCGCCTTCCACACATAGCCTGAGGCCTTGTTTTAGTTTTGTTGCTGCATTTACTCCAACACTGTGTACAGATCGTCCTATTGTTGCTGTTTGAATAGGCTATTTGCCTCTCGGTTTCCTTTTACTGTGAATTGCTTTGATGTGATTTCATCAGAATGCGCCTCGAGAGCTATTATGACTGAAAGGCATTATATAATTACTATTCACGAGTTGGCTAGTGAATAGTGAGCAAATGACCTTCAGGGGCTGCTGCTCCTCTCTTTCCATCTCTCCCTTGGGAAATATTTCCCATGTGCTCACCCTTTAAAGGGAGTGAAGTCTTATATTCGTTTAGCTGTTTTTCTCCTCCAGCGCTCCAAATCTCTTTCAAGGAAGCCTCTCTGAAAAGCATGAAATACAGCTCTGGGAGCCCATACATTTCCTTCCTCAGGGTTAAATCAAGTTTTCAGTTATTTCACAGCCATTGGACATATTTATGTAGCTCAGGCCAGAGGGGGACTTAGAGCACTTTCACTGAGAGTTGGGATATGCAGGTCCCAGTTCAGATTTTTTGGGGGGCTGGGAGGAGGGGCAGGACCTGCTATTTGACTGCTGTGCATTGACTCCCTTCGAGTTACTTTGCATAGGTGTGAGTGAGGAATCAGCCTCAGAGGAGTGAATATAGTAGCCATTATATTTCCCAGTTTCTGCTTCCCTACTGATCCTCTGTGGATAGTACCAGCTATCAATTACCTGGTAAATTGGAGCAGGATGTAGGCACAGCACCTTATCTTTCCATACTGCATACAGCCTTCTTGCTAGGCATACATAAGCCCACCTGGAAGAGATCCATTATTATTATCAGCTGTCCTTGCTTTGCCCTTCATGGCAAGCCCCTGCTGCCTCTCGCTTTCCTGAACATTTCTCTTTTCTTTAAGAATATTTTTTTATTAACCGACCAATCACATCAAATCAAACCAAATTACATAAATTCCAAATTACACAGCCGAATTTTAAGCTGAATGGGGCTGAATGGGGGGGGGGGAAGGGGTTCTTGTAAATCACATAGAAGGAAAGTAAAAAAGGTCCCCCCCCATTCAGCCCCATTGTCAACATACCCCGCCTTTGGTGTATCTTCATCGTAAAATATTCCTGTTTCTCCAGCCCGTCGTCTTCTTTCGCAGAGGTCACTTAAATTAGCAGACTTCACTCCCCTTCTTCACTTGAAATATGTGCATTTGCTTCTTTTGTAATTAATTATTCCAAATTGCTGCAACTAGTGCGCGATCAGAGACAGCGTCCAGGAGAGCCAAGGTCCACACGGGGGCATTCTGCCTAGGGCCCTCACCCCCTTCTTTCGAATTAGGGGGTGATTTATGGGCACAGCAGGCAAGGGCAGTGTTCCCCATTTCCTTGGGGCAACAAGGAAGGCTGCCTACTCCCATAACAGCCTCTTAATTACCCCGTGTGGGTCGGAGAGATGGTATTGTTGGCCATCTTCCAATGCGCCCCCTAGTGGCCCCCCGCTTTCCTGAACATTTCTGCCTGAATGGATTTATTTTCTTCGTATTAATACAAGGTTGTGTGTGTGTGTGTGTGTGTGAGTGTGTGTGTGAGAGAGAGAGAGAGAGAGAGAGAGAGAGAGTTTGAACTCTCTTCATTTGTGGTATTTTTGTACCCTATAATGTCCAAACATACAATGAATTTCTCATACAGTGCATTATTCCTGTTACACTGATGACAGCCAGACCATTGTTATTTCGGTCGGAGCAAAGCCTTCAGATAGTTGCTTATTTCCTTAACATCTGATGGGACGGTGTTCCACAGGATGGGACAGTCTGCAAGCAGGTAGGGTCTCAGCCCACGTACCAGATGGAGCTGGTAGACACAGAATTGAGCTGCGCCTCTATGGACAGCTGTGAGTCCAAAATGATTCCCAGGCTGCACACTTGGTCCTTCAGGGGCACAGTTACCCCATTCAGGACCAGGGAGTCCTCCACACCCACCCGGCCCCTGTCCCCCCCCCCAAACAGTACTTCTGTCTTGTCAGGATTCAACCTCAATCTGTTAGCTCCCATCCATCCTCCAACCACCTCCACATACCAACACAGGACATACATAAAGGAAAGGCAAAGCCAAATAGAATAATTACATTGAACATACTCATTTCTCAGCTACAAACTTTAAAATGGAGCCTTTAATTGAGCTAGGCTCCCTTTAGTTGTGAGTAAGTGGATGGATATCATATGAGTAGGGTTGATTCCAGCTCATGCCATGAAAGAGGAAGACAACATGTTTCTGCAAACAATTAAAAGTGCAGGTGATGAACGTCCAAGTTTCAATTCAGGGCTAGGAGACAGGTGCCTATGCTGTCTTCAGCTGTCCATGCAGAAACTGAGCACAATCTGATTAGTGGTTAACAACCTTTATTACCCATGAGGCCTGGAAGCCTGCATAGAGGAGTAACTAAACTCAACAGCCAGGCCACATCTCTGAGTCAACTCTCTAGGAGATGGCCTCCTGGGCCACAGCTGTTTCTCTTAAAGGTGTCATGTGCCAGAAACTTAAGTGATAATGTGTGCATTACAGTGCCCTCCATATGTTGTGGGACTTCAACTCCCATCAGCTCCTGCCAACGTTGAGAGTTGCAGTACAGCCATATCTAGAGAGCATCATCTTGACTACCCCGCCCTAAAAAGGTTTAAGACCAGAGTATCTGGAAGATTGCCATCTCCTGTATGAGCCTGCCCACCTACAGAGAGGAGACAACCTTTTCTGTGGCTCTCCTAAGGCTCTAGAACTCCCTACTCCTCTATAAAAATCTTCCTTTTAAGAAGGCTTTGCCCTTCTTTTGCTACAGTCTTCAACAGCGATGGCTGTGTCCATGTCCTGGAAGGTTACTTGGGACAAGTTTTGTAAGTTAACGAAAATAAACTGCAATGTCAGCAGAAACGGACGGATCAAAGATGCATAGGTAAAACAATCAATTCATGGCAACATGGTAACATACTTTTAAAGGGGTTGTAGAATGCTCTTCCCAGGGAAATGTGCCTGGCACCGTCATGGTTGGTTGTTAGGTGCCAGGCAAAGGCATCTTTATTTAGCTGGCCCTTTGGTAGTTAAGTCAGGTTCTACTGTGCTACTCATTTCTTTGTGGATTAAACCATCTTGGCTGTGAATCTTGGAAGACCTCCTCCCTGTCTTGTTGGCCTTTCTCTGCCTGCTTGGGAAGGTAGGCCCTGACTGACTCCAGCTACAAAAGCTGAGGCTGCTGAAGAGGCCAGAGACCATCTTGGCTTTCTCTTAGCACAGACACAGGTCACTGAGCCTGAGCTCCCACAGCCACTGCCCACCGTGAACCACTATTGGCAGCAACAGCAGCAGATACATTCTGCTTATTATAATATTTTATTTTCTTGCTAATTATGATGTTTTAAATATGCACTTTATATTAAACTTCCTTTTCTTTTGAAATGTTTAAGATGCTTTTATTTCTGTTAGCTTTGCTGAATTAAATGCGCATTCTGTGGTTGACCTGTAGTTATTTTGAATTTTTTTATATAATATTTTAGTTTCCTGTTAATTAAGCTGCTTTGAATGTATACTTTATAGCTGGCTTTCTTAGGTAATGTTTTATTTTGGGTTGTTTTATTTGATGTTTTAATGTAGGTTGTAAACAGCTTTGAGATTCCCCCCCCCTTAAGATATAAAGCTGTATTGGAATTATTATTATTATTATTAAAAATAATAGAGTAAAACTTGTCCTTCCTATTATTTGGTTGGATGAGCATTTTAGGAATTTTGTACTGCACATGGTTTGTTAATCATTTGGCTTTTAAGTGGATTTTAAATACAAATCTTAATCCTCAACATTCGAACTCTATTTCTGATGCATTGTGACCTGAATCCCTACGCAGTATCCAGCTTTGCAAAGAAACTGGGGGGGGGGGGGAGGGAGAGGGATGGGGGACAGCAGCAGCATTCACACCAGGGGGTTGGTTCACAGTCCTTCCACACTCTTCCAGCTTGGTCAAAACTGCAGCAAAGCCCCATGCTGAGACCTCTCTGTAGAGCAACCTGCCTTCTCTTCTGCTCAGAAATGTTCGGCAAGCATGCAGGGGGATGCATGTGCCTTATTGTCGACATGCTACGACAGTGCCTTTATAGGATCAAATATTTGAACAGCTCCATTAATCTTGCACTTAGCTCCCCAGCTCCACAAAATTGCACTGCTATTCTGAGTGGCAGCTGAAGGCACAACTGCCTCGAGGCAGCCCTCCTCATGCCAGCACCATTATTTTCTCTCCCCGTTGTGGAGTCTGTGGCGCTCTAATCCCTCAAATGCTCTTGCGCAGAACATACCACTCCATAAAAACAATCTGGAGTACAATTCTCCTTTGTGCGTTGCTCATCAATAAAACCCAGCCACCCACCAAAGCGCTCGTGTTCCATTATTATCCGCTTTCATTTACCTTTTCATAAGCAAAGGCAGCAGTGTGCCTGAAATCTGATTATCCATTTCCTCATGTAATAAACTGCTAGGATAAGAGAGCCGAAGAATGATCAGGTAACAAAGAAACTTCTGTTACCATCTCTTCTCCTTGACATCGGGCTTCTCTCTTTGAAGTGGCTTTTAGAAATTAATTGCATGTATGTAGTTCAGCCAAAGGAACAGTTTATAGAACGGCAAAGAAACAGATTGATCAAAAGCGTAGCCAAATCCCAACACACACATCCAGACAAATCATCTTAGGATGCCCAACGTGCTTTGGGGTCACCAGTGTTCCTTCTATAACAAGGGAAGCTATAACAAAACAGCTCTGATTGACAGTTTCTCTGGTACAGATTTAGGATGAGCTGAACTGTGTTGGAGAAACATCTCAGCTAGCTTTTCAGGCCAGACTCTCTGGATACATCAACAATATGGGTCATTTTACCACCCCCTCCACACATTGCTAACATATTATACTCTGTTCCTTTCATTAAATTGTTCCCTGCTTAATCTTATCTTGTGGTGTCCACCTCTTTAGTTCGTTCCCCTCACTAGCACAAAATCTGTTTATATTCTGAAGGCAGCAGTCGGTCGCTTGTGTCCTGAGAACCACATGGAGCCCTCGGCCTTATTTCATGTAGGCGGCAAGAGGGAGGAGCAGCAGGTAAAGAGAGAGAATAGGAAGTGCTCTGGCCCCACCCACTACTTCCTCCAGCCCCCACTGACCAGGAGCATGTGGCCCTCAGAAGACTACCTCTGAGGAAATATGGCCCCTGGTGGAAATATGCCCCACCCCTTTGTAAAGGGATTTTCTCTCTCTCGCGCTCTCTCTCTCTCTCTCTCTCTGTGTGTGTATCTGCAACATACAGAATGCCGCTGCTAAAGCCTTGTACATCTAGCACTCAGAGGATGCTTCATGAGTGAGGTGGACTTCTCCATGGAAGTGCAAACCATTACTGAGACCAGTGCAAGTTCCTCATTGACCCCTTCCAACTGCTACTTGATAAAACTGGGCTAAGAGCAATTAAATGATTCCTCAATGTCAGATTCCATCTCCTGCATGTGGTGCATAGCTCAGAACCCTAATATTGTGAATTTAATGAAGGTAGGGATATATATATGTGTGTGTGTGTGTGTGTGTGTGTGTGTGTGTATACACCTATATATATTGCACTGAAAAGCAAAACACATCCACAAGAGGGAAATGGGCAGAAATTCCAAAATCTAACCTCATTAGCAATCAAGGATTCCTTTTATATCTTCACGACTTCAGTGTGATTATTCATTTAATGATTACATTAGCAGATCCTAAGATACAGTTTCACAATTATGGAGCCCCAATAAACAGGAGGTAATGCGGTATAGTAATCATATATGATTTCTAAAGTTTCAGAAAGTTGGGGAATATTATTATCTGCTGCTGTATTTTTAAACTGCACTTGCAGTTTACTTTTTGGTCCTAATGTTTTAAATGGTTGCTTTAATGACCGTTTATACTCATGTATCTGCATTTCATTGATTTGTTTGTAAACTAAACTCTGGGATTTGTTTGAATGGCAGGGCACTTTAGAAGTGCAATTTTTTAAAAACATCAAAAATATATAATTAAGTAAAAGTTTCTGGTGACTTGTCTTTTGGGGGCAGCTCTCAAAATGCCTGTTGAGTGAGCATGTTCCAGGCTATGAAGGGGAAACGGAGACGGTTTTTGATGCTAAAACTTGCTTTTGTATTGCTTAGTGGTGACAGCTTGAATAGTGATCATCTGACAGTGCGGGACAGCGAAGCTATTTTATTGGTTTGTTTAAGACTAATAGACTGCTTAATCACAATGCTCTCTTGAGTGGCATACAGTACATAATAAAATTAGCAACAAAACAGCTGAAATCTGCAAAACTGCTAATGAAAAGAAATGTACTGTATATAGAGCTGGTACGCATATATTGATAAGATGCCATCAAAGGCTCAGTAAGGAAGGCTCAGTAAGGAAGGACTCCAGGAGGAGGGACTTTCACATGAAAGATGGGACATGCTTGTTTGCTCCTGCTCTGGAGGGAGGGACCCAAAACAATGGATTCAGACTAAACATCAGGAACAACTTTCTGATGCTAAGAGCTGCTCGACAGTGGAACGGGCTACCTCAGAAAGTGGCAGACTTGCCTTCCTTGGAGGTGTATAAGCAGAGCTTGGATGGCCACCTGCCATGGATGCTTAAGTTGAGATTCCTGCATTGCAGGGGACTGGACTAGACGACCCTCAGGGTCCCTTCCAACTCTACAGTTCTATCATTCTATGACAGGTAGGGAATCAACAGCAAGAAGACTCTTCCCTGGCATCTCCCATTGGCATGAACGCAAGCCGGGCCTCCACGACAGATCTCAAAGCCTGGACCAGCAGATAATAGAGAGAGCTGCTATTTCAAGTATTTGGACTGCTTTTTTTTAGCGCCTTGGGGGATCTTGTGAATGCTTACTGTGGCAATGTTTGAAAACCTCTTCTGAAAACTAATTACACAGGAGAGTGATAAGAGGCAAGTAAATTTTTCTCCTTGTTCCACTTGGGTGTTCATGTTCCAATTTATATAGTAGAGAATGGTACTGTCATTCTAATGATGTGGACCATGGTCTGCAAATGCCTTTTCATGAAAACTAGACCAAAAAGTGGCAGGTTGCCTAATGCACCACAGGTTTCTATAATGACCAGCTATTTCCCCCCACCTAGTCCATTAACAGGCAGGATATGTGACCATGTGTAGGAACTGAAAAGCTAAAATCCTCTGTCCAACCCTATGACTTCCTTCCTTCCTTCCTTCCTTCCTTCCTTCCTTCCTTCCTTCCTTGCACAATGTGTTCTGTCAAAATATAATGTGAATATAACATTTAAAACAAGAACTAAGCAAAACAGCAGACTAAAAGCAGCAACAGGGAAAAGAGTTGTGAAATACACTCAGAGTCCTGCAGTGATTTCATGATCTTTGTTGCAGCTTGTAAAATAGTGATTGAATTTCCCCCCAAACCTCAGGCTTTTATATACATTATTTACACAATGAGTCCCGTCTGCTTGGCTGATTCTGCTTCCCTTCTGGAGCCTGATTGGTCTTCTCCTGCAGGCCAATCAGTTGTTGCATTCTATGATCCTACCAGCCTAATAGGCTGATTAACTTCCTCCTGGAGCCTGATTGGTCTTCTTCTGCAAGCCAATCAGTTGTTGCATTCTAGGATCCTACCTGCCTATTGTTCTAGGATCCAAGCTTAGTACATAACAAGTAGCATCCTGTCAGATGCTGTTGGTGGTTGCCTCTGAGTAACCAGGCAGGACTCCAACCTGTCTTTTACAGGTTTTATTGGTGCAAACTATTTACAGTGCAGAACCACAAAGTTCATGTCCGTCTTAGTCACTTGCAGAATCCGGGAGTGGCCCCTTCCGGTCCACCCCCAACATAAGAACTTAGACACCCCAAATCTCCGCCTCCCCTCCTTACGTTTCACCCTTCTGCACAAGCTGGGCGATGGAAACAGTGTGTGTGCCTCCTGGCCAGCCGGGCTAGGTGAGGCGCTTGGGCTTTCAGCAGCATCTTTGAGCCCTCTCCTTGCTTGGCTGGCTCCTTCCCTCTTCTCTCCACTGGAGGTGTGGCTTTCCCCACCGCTGGACGAGGAGCTGCTCCTCAGAAGCGTCAGAGGCTCTCTGTATCCCCCTCCCTCCCTCCCCTGTTCCAATGGCAGTCCCCTGACACATCCAATTACTCAAACATATTTTTAAAACTCTTGGGAAATGATAAACAAAAAGTCATGCTGATCACTCAGCTCTACTTTCCCAATAAAACTGAGTCAGGAGAGACTGTGCAGAAGCTGAACCAGTGCCAGGATGCAGTGGTGGACTAGATGGTGGCCAACAGACTGAATCTGAATCCTGCTAAGACAGAGATCCTGTGGGTAAGTAGTTCTCGGGTCTGAAAACTGGGGAGTCTGTTCTAGATAGGGCTACACTCCCTCTGAAAGAACAGGCATACAGTTTAGGGGTATTCTTGTAACCATATTTGTTCATTGAGGCCCAGGTGGCCTCTGTGGCAAAGTGTCCTTGTCATCAGCTTCAGCTCGTGTGTCAACTGGGGCCTTTTCTAGACAGGGATAATATGGCCACAATGACACAACTCCTGTCTACACTGTTGTAAGGTGGTTTTTGTTGAGCTTCCCTTGCAGCTGGTGCAGAAGGGTCAGGGGAGTGAGTAGTGCTCCTTATTAGGCTCATTTAGACCACTGCTGAAGATCTGCTACTTACAAAGCCAAAATAACTCTGGACCAGGTTACCTGAAAACAACAACAACAACAACCAACCACCTGTCTTCCTTCTCTGTGCCTGGTATGAGCACTATGATCAGCTAATGGAACCCTGTGAGTTTTGCCACATCCTGGATCAGTATCAGCTTCTGGCAACAAAGAGGTGGGCTTTTTCCCTGGTGGCACCAGTCCTATGGAATGCCGTCACTGCTGAAATATGATGTTGGCATTCCACCAACTCCTGAAGACATACCTGTTTAGGCACACATTCTCCTGAACTGAACTTCTGGTTTTACTCTTTTAACAGTTTGAATTGTTATACTTTTTACTGTTGGTTTTATTGTATGTTTTAATTAAGGTTCCATTTTTTAAAGTACGGATTGATTTTATCATTGTAAACCACTCTGAAGCCATTTTGGCAGAGAAGCAGCATATAGATAAATGATATGAGTAGCCTCTTCGAGAGCTAGTTTTCCCCAAAGCCACATATATCAGGATCGCTACCTCTCAGTGCTCCCTATTGCTCATAGTAGATAGCCCATGCTTGTGTTAAACTATTTTGTCCAGCCACACTCACTCTATTCCAGCACCCATCTTCAAATGGCTGATCTGTACATAGTTGACTTTTCCACAATTCTTCGCAGCCCTTGATGACAAGTGATTTAACAAAATTGCCAAAGATTTGAATTTTTTCTCGCTTGTGGGGATGCATACGAAATCATGACATTTCAACAGCATTTGCAAAATGATGTCGATTTGTACAAATGTGGAGTAAGGACTCTGTGTCACTCGTACGGTCAAAAAGAAACGGAGAAGGGTTGGAAGCCTCTGTAGAACTGCCAGTTCTAGCTCCTCAAGTCTTATTAGAAACTTCAGGGCTAAATTCTTCCTCCTCTTTTACAGCAGAAGAAGTCCAGAGGAAATACTTCAAAATTAAAGATATGGCACTGGTATAAATTCACAGTAGCTGTTAGGATTGCAGCAAGCCTCCCACTTCCCGTGTGTGTGTGTGTGTGTGTGTGTGTGTGTTTAAAGCCTAAACTCTTTCCTGGACTGCATAATGAAGCCACTTGGAGCTCAAGTACAGGAGTTTGTGTAAAACTCCTGCTGATCAAAATGTTAAGTTCTCCATTCTTCAAGAAGAAACACACGCGCAGGGGGAATATTGCATCACATTAAGGAGCAGGGAGAAATGGCAAGCTGCCTCTGCAATTCACAGGTATGGCAAACACGGCTGGAATCCCTAATAGGCACGTTTTTAATTTGATGGTTTATATTCCATTAGCATGCCTCATCCATCAGGCTGGAAGCGCACAAATGGTGCCACAAGATACACCACTTTGCATTTGTTGAGAGACTTGGGCTGTGAGATGCATTTAGAAAAAGCATATTGTAGTAGCCAAAATGAAAATTTAAAAAACCCTCCTTTACAAGTTCTACTCACCAAGGCAAAAAAAGAAGAAATGATAGGAGACAGTTCAGACATTAAGGGCGGCGGGGGGGGGGGGGAGGGAGATGCATACAAATGAATGTACATATGTAGAGGTGGATATTATACATACACACTAGGAATGGACAGTATATTTGGCATTTCATAGCACTTTAAAAGGTAACAGTCTTCATGCCATCTCCCCCTACAGGTAGGGATGGGCAATCCTGGCCATTTTAGTTCCTCATTTTTCCAGCCTTAAGCGCAGCTCTCTGCCTTTCCACATCAGTCTAAAATTCTTTTAAAACACATATACACACATTTCTGTGTGGATTTCCCCTAATACACACCTGTATGCTGTTTTGCCAGATAGAAGACATTTTCTATGTCATTCTTATTTCTTCATTATTTCATGATATTTATATACTGCTTGATTGTAAACCCCCTTAAGACAGTTTGCAAAAACATAAAACAAAATTAGCATTAAGAAGAATTTGCAACCACAACTTAAAACTTACAAAAAGTTAAAACAACAAGAAACAAAAAACAGATGAAAACTTGCTCCACCGTGTGTAGTTGCTACTCTGTTTGATACTTCGAAACAGAGGGAGGTGGGCTTTTGATTTATTCTTTACAAGGAATTTAATAAGGTTTTGCTATGCTCCCCCCCTCCACCTTGACCGAGGGTGAATGGATTTTATTTGCCACTACTTCTGGACGGGGGTGTTGTTGGAGGAATGCAGTGGGAAAAAGAAAAAATGGCCTGCAGCTAGACAGTTGTCGAGGAGAGGCTGAATCTGAGAAAAGATTTTGTGCCGAGAAAGAATTGCAAAGGGGAATTAAATGGCAGAAGTCTGGAAAGTTCGCTCTGTGAGTTATATATGGCTGTGGTTCGCAAGTTAGATAACAGCAGGACAGAGTAAAATGTGACCTTGTACCACTCAGACAAACACTGCAAAGAATTGAACAATGAGAGACAGAACTGAACTCTTTTAACACACTAGGTCTGGAACAAAAATGTAAACAAAGGACTACACACGTGATATGGATTATATATACAAACGATGAAACTGAGGTTGCTGTTTGTAAGGTGACAAGGGGCAGATGAAAGAGTGGTTTAATGGCAAGTGAAGTGATGTCAACTAGAGACTAAATAAGAAATGAGGCAAATATGGAGAAATATCTTGGACACATGACGCAATGGAAGCGGGAAACCTGATTTTAAGAAATTGTATTAAATTAAGGTAATTTGGTTTGATTTGTAATAATTTGGAAAATAAATTTTAAAAACCCCTTGCATAATCTTTTGAAATATCTGGGTAAGCTTATTGAAACAAAAATGCATTGAGCAGGCATCAAAAAGTGAAGACACCTGCCTGATATCCATAGGCAGGGAGTTCCCAAGTGTAGGTGCTGCCATACTAAAACACCAATTTCTTACAAAGGCAGAATGAGTATTAGGTGACGTCTGTAACAGTGCTATTCTGCCAACTGAAGCCGTTCAGTGCGTGTATATGGAGTAAGGCAATCTTGTAGGTAAACTAACACACACATGCACACATATATTGTTCAGACTTTTTCCTTGTATATGCATTTTTTCCTACAAATTACTAGGCTGGGGGAACTGCTCTGCAACATTTAGATAAATGCGAATTTGGAAGAATGGCTGCGTTTCAGTCTGCGTCTTGTTCTGGCAAGTGCAAATGAGGTACGAGATGGTTCAGCTTTCTGCCCCATCCCTATCTACAGGTTTGCAAATGGAATAAAGATGAACATCTCTTAAGGCAGAGCTCCTGAGCTGACAAGGAACAAGGCAGGCTTTCATTCCAGCAGCTGATGTAACTGCCTTTGGGAAAAAACAAAACAAAACTCCAGAATGCCATTCTTGTTGACTGCCACTAATGCCCAGACCCCCTCAGCTACTTATTATCAGCCTTTGCCATCTCAAAGGTGAGAATTTATGTTTTTTAAGGCAAGGGAAGGGATTGGACCCTAATGATTTTCTGCACCCCAAGCATGTGCTTTGCAATGCAGCTCTAATATCCTCCACACATGCTCCAAAGTGTTTTTGTGTCTCCCGTGATCTCTAATAGATTCTCAATAATAAAATCACCAACACTTTAAGAACCAAACGCCAAGGAGTTGAACAACCCGTATTTTATTGTGAACGAAGGTGGGCTCTTTATTTCTCTGTGGCAAAGAGAACCCCCTCCCCACCACTCCTCCTGCAGGCTGCTTGTAGTTAATAATTTGAAGGCCTTGACAAAACAGTAGATAGGAATAATTGTTTTGCTGTGGATTGCTCGCTCCTCCATTCAATGAGCCACTTAAATCCAAGCACATATGGGCTCCATATTCAGAAAGATGTCCAGCAAGTAGAACAGCTTAACAAAAGGTGATACATCTTCTTCCTCGTTGTCTTCCTTCTCCTCCCCTCAGTCTGTGTTTCAGCAACAACAACCTCCTCCTATGCCACAAAGGGGAGGGAAGGAAAGTCTCAGCCTGAGCAGTGTTTTTTAAATACTGTTTTTCTCCTTTGCCTGTGAACAGCGAGATAAAAACATCAGAAAATGGGAAATATCGGAAATATCAGGCTTTCTCTCACTGGTGGGTGAACGTTCCATCAGGTAGGGTTCAGGAACAAAGCTTTCAGCTGTTTTTGCTAATCATCTATTAGTACCCTGTGTCTCTTAGTTTGTTACATCAATGGCAATGTAATGTCACCATGCTGGAAATGGTCTTCCGGTTTGTAGCAGCCTTTATGCCAGGATCCATTCCTTATGTGTTACGCCATATGGGTAGTTTCTTATGGATATAAACGGGATAGTGGCTGCTTTTAAAATGATGATTAGGCATTTTGTGAATTCTTGCTAAATTAAGAACAGTGTCTTATTGAAACAGCAGAAACAGCAGTATAGGAACACTAGCAAAGAGAGAGGTCTCCCTTGGCAAATTGGCACCAGCCATTTGGTTTTCGCCTACCTCGTAGCAAACCGTCACAACTCTTCGGTACTGGCGGTTAGGCATTGGTCGGGGTACAGACCTATTGTTATGCAGATGAAGGGGGGGGAGGAGCGCCATCACCTTCCCCAAACAAGGGTAGTCCGGTAAAGGATTCCGGGGGGCGTGGCCTTGTCCTAAGCCTAGGGAGGTGTGGGCCCCTGGCACGCCCCCATGCGGTGACATCAGGGGAGGTCCTAGTTGACGTGCCTCAGCAGGACTGCTCCCCCCGGTAATTAACCCTTCCGGCTTTTAGCCGGTTAGTAGTTAGGACCAATGCCTAAGGCCAATACCGCTCAATTCCTGTAATCAATAAAGTTGTGGCCTAATTCGACCCATTAACCTGAATTCTTGTGTCCTGTGTCTTTATTTCTCTGGGGGGAGGCGGGAAATCGCCGCACAAGAGGCAGTGATGGCCACCAGCCTAGATGGCTCTAAAAGAGGATTTGGCAAAGGCTATTTATAGCTACTATCAAGGATGGCTATGCAGTGCCTCTACAACAGGAGGCAGCAGCAATTCTGAGGAATAGTTGCTTGGAACCACAGCAGCAGAGAGTGCTGCTGTGCTCAAATCCTGCTTTCAGGTTTCGCACAGGCATCTGGTTGGCTAAGCCAGTCAGATAGGTGAGACATAACAATAACAACAACCTTAATAAGAAATGACAAGTGGGACTTGCTGCAGCAGTATGCTGGGGTGTAGAACCTTTCATGTCAGAATTCCAGCCAGCCACACCCTTTCCCAAGATACTCTCTTCCGCTCTCCATCCCCTGGTTTTTCATTTCTGCACCACCCCAACACAGCATTCTGTTGCCACCGAACATGTTCAGTCCTCATGGGATTGTTTTGGATCCCTCCACTACTCTGAGGTTTTTGTACAATTCTTGGCATCTCTAGGTGGACCTGGGAGGGTCCCCAGTCTGGCGTTGCAGATGCTCACTTGCAGTTGATGTAGACCAGAGCCAGTGTGGTGTAGTGGTTAAGAGCGATAGACTCGTAATCTGGGGAACCGGGTTCGCATCTCCGCTCCTCCACATGCAGCTGCTGGGTGACCTTGGGCCAGTCACACTTCTTTGAAGTGTTACGGCTAAAATCTGGGTGCGGGGTTACTCTGCCACCCAGCTCATCGGACTAAGTCCGTGGGTCCCTGCGGAAGAAAGTGAGCTCAGCCGGACGCAGGAGCAAACTACAGAAGATCCAAGTTTATTGCGCAACAGGTTCAAGGCGAGATTGAACAGCGAGAAAGGGGTGACATGAACTTTTGAAATTTCCCTCCATATCCCAGAATACAGTGCAAAATACATCCCAGTTACATCATGAATACATTAAGAAGAGGTTGGGTTACACAGATTACATCATGAATACATTAGGAAGAGGTTGGGTTACACAGATTACATCATGAATACATTAGGAAGAGGTTGGGTTACACTGGATTAACATATGGAGGAGGGAGGGGGGAATATGCAGAGAGCTGGAGATATGCGCAGATAAGCACATCCTGAGAAGACAATGGTCCATGTACGCATAGTCTGTCACCTGGCATTGCCCGGAGGAAGGGCTTGGCAGAGCGATTTGACCAGATTAGGGTCTTGACACCTTACTTGAGAGATTATGGAGGACAGGGGAGGGGTGATGGAGTCCTAGAGAAATTGAGCAAATATATTGTAGTGAAGAAGACATGCCCCCCCCCCTTCCGTAACAGTCCCCCATTCGGAGATAGATTTGCATTAAAGTTCTGTAAGAACTTGCAAATCTTTTCTCCGCACCCTAAATCTTGGTGAGTGGGAATAGGCTCTAATGGAAAAGGAGGTGGGTTGAGCAGGGCAGCAAAAGAGGGAGCAACACTGACGAATACAATGCAACTTGGTATCTACCGTATAGCTGGATATAGGATATTATATAAAAGAACATCTGTTATATTTTGTCACTAAATTACTTGTGGCATTCTAGCTCTTGGGAGAAGCATTTTCAATAATGGTGTATGCTTTACATTTAGCAGGAAGGTCCACTACTGACTGAAAAAAATGCAGTCTGCTTTTTAGCCCCACCGTTTTTGTGTTCTCAGGTGCCAAGCTAGCTCTTCTGTGGTCTCACACCGGCATAGTGGTACAGTAACATATCCTGTTGAATCCCCTCAGGGCTTTCATTTAACCATGTCGCCTGGCACTCACCATAGCTGGCACAGGCTTGGGCATATCATGAGAGATACGTCTGCGCCTTGGCCTTTCTATGGTGGTTTTATTTTTTTCAGGCTCTGGTCTTGCACTCATGGAAAGTTGCTCACTTGCTCTTAAAGGACCAAAAGCTAGTTGCAGCCTGGATACACGTGCCCAATTCCAGCAGAGTCCAATTTGAATTTATCTTGCCCCATGGTTCTCAACTTTTCCAACCAATCTGTTAAAAGAAAACCATTCTTAAAAGGGCACTTTGTCCAAATAAGTCAATTTAACTCTATAAGGGATCATTCCTGCTAAACCAAAGCATATGTACCTTCATGTACCTGGTGTTTTATGGATCCAGAAGCTTGTCCTTGGCAAAACGAGGTTTAACACATTTTAAAATGGATAGGGAAAGTTGGCAGAGTGCCAGGTGGAACAATGAAATGTGGTTATAAATTGAGCTAAACATTGGACTACACAATAGTGTGAGCTATTAGAAAGTATAAAATGCATGAGAATTCTCCATTGGTGTGTAAGCAATAAGACATTAAACATAAAAACAATTACACACAAAAAATTGCCCCCCCCCCCTTTGTGGAAATCACACTGTCAGACACATTTCAACATTCTTACATAATAACACATAATACAAAACAAACTAATTAAATATCAGTTGCATCTCTTGACACAATTGTGATCTTTTACGTATGTATCTTTTGAATCCTGGAGCACATGGCTTGAGTTTCAAAAGTGAGAAAATGTCCTTGCAATTCAACTCCTCCCCCCTTTGTCAGCCCCACTCCCCCATTAGTCTATATCCTTTGAAAGAGATAGCTGTGGCTACTTTGAAAACTTTGGTGTCTGTTGTTGCAGGTCTTGTGGTGGCGAAGCTTTTCATTGGATCTGTAGTAACACATCTGTAGAAGTGATATCCTGTAAGGGACAGGGTTTTGGGGGCTTGAAAGACAGTTAGAAAAAGTAAGGAGCAAAAGGCAAAAAGGATGTCTTTCAATTTACGTGGGAAGCTGCAAATAATAAAAATCTTAGCGGATTAAGCATTTCATTCATTCCAATATTATTATCATCACATTTTCATATAATTACTGTTATTATCTGCCCAGTTTGTTTGCTTTCCTTCACTTAGTTTGGCTGTGGAAGAAACGAAGGGACAAAACCTTTGTTAATTTGAACACAATTGGCAAGTTATTAAACATTTTGCTTATGTGGGTCCGAGTTCACGTATCCTGTTTTAAAGGGAAAATTATTTCATGTGAGAAGCCTGTCACGAAATGCTGTTCCTAAAATTCCCATTGAGGGGGGAATGCTTTGATATTTACCTGTGAAAAGAATTTGGCATGTTAAGATTTGGAACCTGGAAAGCTCTTGACTTTTGATGGGCTAGTTTTTTTAACCCTTTTGTCTTACGTAGCCCCTGGAGCAAAGACACATTAAGGTTGATTTCCCTCAATGGTTCCAAGTTTTACATAAGGAAATTTGGATAGGTTTCTCGCACACGCTCTCCAAGCTTCCTTTCCCCTTTACAGTTCCCCCCTTCCCCCCCTCTTTTTTTTTTTTTTTTTTACTGATCTGGCCTCTGTGCATGTGCAGAGTTCATGTCTCAGCAAACCTTTTATACTATTGAAAATCTTGAATCTTTTGGCTAAATTACCATTTGAATAAGTGAAGGGTAAGGAGTAGATTTAAAAAATAGGGTTAGATTTTAAAACAAAAAGAGAAACTCAGCAATTTAAGTATTCACCAAAGCTAGCAATTTCAGCCCAAGCAAAAGGAGTGCTTCCTTTATGTACAGGAAAGGGCTATCATTATTGGTCATTTTATCTGGTCATTCGCGGAACAATCAACCGCTCTCTTATTTATGAGTAAAAATGGCCAGAGAGTTAGAATTCATAGGAATTTTTTTTTTTTTTTTTTTTTTAACATTCTCAGTCATTTCAGCCTTACCATTTGCAGACAAATTTTACTGCCCTTTATTTACAGGATTGGTCAAGGCTAATTCTACTTGATTATTCATTTGTATGTGCTTAAACTTCGAGTAGACTTTTAAGTCTGATTTTTGTAAATAATAGACAAAACGATAAACACTGTAATCACTTAAATGCCTGATATCACCAGTTCTGCTTCAAACATCATGGCTTCACCTCACACCTTTTAAAAAACAAAGAGCAAATCTGGGCTGAATTTCAACACATCACCTCACCAGAATTTAAGAATTACCCTCCAATGCTTGCAGACACATGGCCTTCCACACAGCCACAAATTGGGAGAGTTGAAAGGGACCCTGGGGTCATCTAGTCCAACCCTAAAATACAGGGTTCATAGCAAGATTTGTACTACCAGAGAGACACACACATACTTATGTACACAGGCACAACTGGGGAAGAGATCACAAGCCATGCGCCTATCACAAGCCATGCGCCTATCATGTACTAAGGAAGAGGAAAATAAAAGTACCCATAATTAAAACAGCCATAGATTTGATTTAAAAGGAATACAAAAGTGAACAATTTTTTCTGAACTTGCAGAGGAATACTAAGCCTAATCTATGCCCCCCCCCTTGCAGTTTCCTTTAAAGGAAGCTTACTCGGGAGTAAATTTACCTGGCACAGAATAAGGAGAAGGGAAAAAAAACAAGACAAAAAAAACTGAAAGAGACAGAATGAAACAAGGGGGGCATTTTCTAAGAAAAGAGGCCAGGACGTCTTATAGAGACTGATATCAGGAGCCTTACAATAACTCTCACAATAACCAAATCAAAGTTAAAACTGGACTCACATAATTTTCTTAGAAGGAACACCATACTTTCATAGGCATATGCTTAATGAAATACATACACTGCATTTTAGCTTGAGAGCAGTTGGCTCAACTAGGCTTTTGCAGCAGAAACATTAGGTTAACTTCACATTCCAAGATAGACTGGAACACAGGTGTACTCACAAACTCAAAAGTTACAACACAACATCATTTACCATTAGACTTAAAATCACCCTCCTCTCTTAAACTAGAGGAAGGAGGTGGGGTAATCCTCCTTTCAGAACACAAGTATACAGGATTTTACCACTTGGGAGGAAAACTCTCTTTTGGAGCCCCTCTCAAATAACAAACATTTGCACACTTCATTCTCAATTTTTGTCTTATTTAGGACAGCTAAGGTCCAGCATGGTTTCCTTAGATTTAGAAATTTGAAGCAAGCTTGCAGTTTAAACTATGCACACTTAAGAAAGGCAGTCTGCCAGAGACAGAAGGAACAGACAACACACATAACAGACAACATGTAAACATACATATTCTCATATATGTATTAACAGACAACACACATAACAGACAACATGTAAACATATATATTCTCATCCTTTAGTTGGTTATTGCAAGGAGTTGGGCCACTACCTTTGGCTTCCTTAAGTGAAATTAGTAGGAAGGTCCCACATGGTTTTATGAGCCTCCTTGCCTCTTCAAACACACCACCAGTTAATCAAACTGGCAGGGCTCACAACGCTTGGTTGACTGGGTACCCCTTTATGATTCACGCGTGTCTAGACAGAAAAGGGGGAAAGAAAGGGGTCTGTAAGGATTGGTATGTCTAGGGGTTTGGTATGCTTAGTACAGGGACGTATAGTAACGAAGAGAAGGGACTTCTAGTTGCCTGGCAACTTCCTTAGTGGGTTTTAGAGAGCTCTAGCTATCCGGTTCCTTGCGTTCCCTTTCCTATTTCCTTATTTCCTATTTCCTTATTTCCTTATTTCCTTATTTCCTTTAACCTGGGGTCTCTTTCCACTCTGCCGGTCCTGCCCAATTCCTCATGGGCTATCCCTCCTGGCAACCTCCTACCTATCGTCACATCTCAGGAAAAGGGGCCCTACTGGACGCCCGCGCCATGCGGTGCCAGATCGGGTGATCCCTGGATAGAATTTTGAATCGAAAATCCCCCTTGCTTTCGGAAGCGGGCTTACGATACACGTGGTACGTAGATCCGACCGGTGCGGCTGGGATTGATACAGAAAGCAAGACCACTTCCTGCCCCCTTGCCGGGCGCTAAAGAAGTTCGGAAAAGAACTCCAACCCCTTGCTTTCAACTAGGATGTCCGTTGCGGAGAGTCGGCTGTTTTTCAAGTCGGCTCTCTCCGTCTTACCTTCGGACTCCCAATTGGTGCGGCTGGCTGGGGAGTTTAGAGAAAGGGATAGAGCTCAGAGCCCCCCTTTCGGGCTGAGCGGTGGTCCACGGTCTCTCTCACCACTTGGACCAAGAGACAGGCGAGAAGGAGCGATAGAGAGGAGGGCAGAGAATTCAGTTGCCAGGAGACTTCCACCCCCTTCCCACCAGTGCACTGGATTTTTCCTTTTCCTTATACTCACGCGCCTTCTATGATGATCCCGGGATCGATGAATAAGCCGGCTGGATCCCTCTTTGCTCCCCGGCTGAACTCCTGGGGCTTTCGATTACCGCCCGGAAGATGGCCGGGGGTCCAAAGGATCTTCCCAGGCAAAATGGCCCGGTGCCGGCTGAAGATTTCGGGGCCCCCGGTCAGCAACGCGGGAGAACCGCATCAAGCCCCACGTTGGGCTGCCAACTGTTACGGCTAAAATCTGGGTGCGGGGTTACTCTGCCACCCAGCTCATCGGACTAAGTCCGTGGGTCCCTGCGGAAGAAAGTGAGCTCAGCTGGACGCAGGAGCAAACTACAGAAGATCCAAGTTTATTGCGCAACAGGTTCAAGGCGAGATTGAACAGCGAGAAAGGGGTGACATGAACTTTTGAAATTTCCCTCCATATCCCAGAATACAGTGCAAAATACATCCCAGTTACATCATGAATACATTAAGAAGAGGTTGGGTTACACAGATTACATCATGAATACATTAGGAAGAGGTTGGGTTACACAGATTACATCATGAATACATTAGGAAGAGGTTGGGTTACACTGGATTAACATATGGAGGAGGGAGGGGGGAATATGCAGAGAGCTGGAGATATGCGCAGATAAGCACATCCTGAGAAGACAATGGTCCATGTACGCATAGTCTGTCACCTGGCATTGCCCGGAGGAAGGGCTTGGCAGAGCGATTTGACCAGATTAGGGTCTTGACACCTTACTTGAGAGATTATGGAGGACAGGGGAGGGGTGATGGAGTCCTAGAGAAATTGAGCAAATATATTGTAGTGAAGAAGACATGCCCCCCCCCTTCCGTAACAGTAGTCTCTCAGCCACACTCACCTCACAGAGTGTTTGTTGTGGGGGAGGAAGGGAAAGGAGAATGTTAGCCGCTTTGAGGCTCCCTAGGGTAGTGATAAAGTAGGATATCAATTCCAAACTCTTCTTCTTCTTCTCTTCTTCTTCTTTCTGAACTTTCCATGCTGGTGACACACTTTTTAGAAATGCATCACTTCGCAACACAGTAATTCAGCTTTATTAGCCAACCGGAGGTTAAACTAACCCCTTTCAAGCCCCAGGACACACCTACACACCGCAGCTGACACACATACGTGTTGTGACAAACAGTTTGGAAAGCTCTGGTGTAGACAATGCTAGATAGAACATTTCAGTATAACGCAGCTTCCTATGTGCCCGTGCTTCCCAGTAGACTGTTTTGGTGCAATCTTGTTGGTACTCAGCCACTCTTTGCTAATAGAGGGAGCAATTCTCCCAGGTTTTGAGGGTTAATCCAGGCACACTATCGATAGAACACATTGATTTGACAAAAGAGAGAGAGAGAGAGAGCATAAAGTCCCTGTTATCTATTGAACAACCAGAGATGAGATGCCTAGTCTGATTTAAGAACGCCAATAAGCAAAGCGACGCTAGGCTATTCTGCTGCTCTTGATTCTTGCTGTTTCTCTACCCTGCAATGCTATTTCAATTTGGCTCATGTGCAGGTTCCTCATTTCAACATATTTTCCACAATCTGTTTAAGGCACTGGACGATAGTTATTTGTTAATAGGGCTCTAGAGCTGCAGCCAGCAGAGAGAGATCTGTAGCAATGTAGCTGAGATATCTTGGCTGGGATAAGAGCCGGCTCTTACCATTGTTCTCTCCCCATACCTCCAGTCAAACTCCTTTGCTGCTTCTGCTGCCCATAACTTGTACAATGTGGGATCGGCAGCATGGTGAGTGCAAATCGTGTTTCCTTGAGAAGTGTGATAAATGCATTCCAGAGGGGCTTATTTTTTACTGGATTAGCTGGTGGGTTGCCACCAACGCAGTGACTCCAAAGGGACCGCCTCACCCCTTATATTCCTGCTCAGTAACATCACTCCTCAAATGGAGCACTGCTGTGAGTACTGCATGTGCCAAAGGAGTGCCTAGTTTGTACTAGAAACTGGGTTTTTAGTGTTGCAACCTTAGCTCCTGGAATCAGTTACCAGATGAATTTAGACAGATGCCTAGCAACATGATGTCTAGGCACTTGCGGAAGAAGCCTTTCCTGAAGTGTGACCCAGTCGATTTACAGAATGTTGATTGTGCAGCTCTAGGAATGGCTTAAATGTTTTAGCATTCATAATAATATTTGTTTTCTTTTTTTGAGGAATTGGAGGATGGATTTTTGGCACAGTACTAACTAGTCTTGAGTAAGGCTTGCTAGCATGCTCCTGTAATTGTGGGATAGAAGTCATGAGATTGCATATGTATGTACAGAACCAGTGTGCTGTATTGACTAGATTAGAGTGTTGGGAGACCAGAGTTCGAATTCCTAGTCTTTCCTGAACATAGGAAGCTACCTTATACTGAGTCTGGGCGCCACAATTTAAGAAGGATGATGACAAGCTGGAATGTACACAAAGGAGGGCAACCAAGATGATCAAGGGATTGGAAACCAAGCCTTATGAGGAGCGCTTGAAGGAGCTGGGTATGTTGAGCCTGGAAAAGAGGAAACTGAGAGGAGATACGATAGCCATCTTCAAATATCTTAAAGGTTGTCACAAGGAAAAGGGAACAAGATTGTTTTCTCCTGCTCTAGAGGGTAAGACTTGAGCCAATGGTTTCAAGTTACAAGAAAGGAGATTCTGACTCAACATTTTGAAAAACTTTCTGACAGTAAGAGCTGTTCGACAGTGGAACAGTCTGTTAGGATTCCCGCTCCGTGTTTGCAGTCATGAGATTGTTGTCTATCACATGATGGTGTATGTTTTCATTCCACAGTGTGGGATGTGACAGAGACAGGATGTTTATGTTACTGTGTTCCATGAAGTGGGACTATTGTCCTTTGTTCTTTCTCTCTTTGCTGTCTGATGAGAAAGAGGAAGGAGCTAAGGCAGAAGACTCTGAGTGTATTATATTTAAATAAAGTAGATTAGTCAAAATGCTGTGCTACTGAGTTCTGTTACGCGAACTGCCAATACTCTGCAGGATCCTAAGTGTGCTGATGCTTCTTGGTATCAGTTGCTGTGATGTTCAGGCTGAAGAAAGCTTTTGAAGCTCCCGAACAACAGACCAGGAGGACGAGAACTTGCCAGTCGGGCATGTGTCTCTACCAGGGTCCTGCACGAGAGTAAGACGATACTAACACAGTCTCCCTTGGGAGGTTATGGACTCTTCTTCCTTGGAGGTATTTAAGCAGAGGTTGGATGTCCATCTTTTGTTGATGCTTTAGCTGAGATTCCTGCATTGCAGGGGGTTGGACTAGATGGCCCTCAGGGTCCCTTCCAGCTCTATGATTCTCTGGACCATTAATAATCTAGCTCAGTACTGCCTACACTGACTGGTATCAACTCTCCAAGCCTGCTGGCAGGAGTTCTTCTCAACCATACCTGGACATACTTGGAATTGAATCTGGGGCCTTCTACATGCAAGGCAGATGCTCTGCCACAGAGCTAGGGGTTTTCTCCTATGGTTTGTTTGGGTAAAAGGTTGTATAAACTTGCTTTGGTGGTATTCCCATTGGTGCCTAGTCCTACCTTTCTTAAAGCTAGGTCCTAACAATATTCCACTGCTGTTGAATCATACCCAGCAGCAAAGCGAGCATAAAGGCCTAGAGATCAGAAGTGTGCTATGACTGGAGCAAAACCAAGATGGTTTTCTGTGCATTTTTTCTTCTCTTTGCTTGCATCAATACTCTGAATTTTGTCAACACATTTGCATTTTCAATATCCATTTTTCTTTCTGAGCCTGAGTCACTTCCTATGATTGATTGAATTTACAGATAGGGCAGGTTCTTAAGCCCATCAGCTGCTCCTTACCGTTGCCTCTATTCATTCACTAGCACATGCTACATCCTCACAGTAAATTGAAAGTGATGAATTTGCACAGACTGCACCGAACAAAGAAGTTTCTTTTTCTTTTTCCTGCCAGGAATGGAAAGACTTTACAGGCAAAGCTCCATGGGTATTTCATTGGCCTGGGATCCTCCTCACTGCAATGCCTTTGGTGCAGCATATATCTGTATATCTATATATCTATATATATATATCTCCAATTAGCTAGAAGTGAGATTTAAATAAAATCCCACACAGCATAATGCACTGCTAGATTATCCGCTAGTGCTCCACCAGTCAAGTCCTTTTACTCACAGGTAAGGTCTGCTTAACAATGTCATAGACTCATACAACTGTAGAGTTGAAAGGGATCCCAAGTGTCATATAATAATAATAATAATAATAATAATAATAATAATTTTATTATTTACAGTATACCTGTAAATGGCTCACAGCGTATATCAGAACGTACTAAAACATCAAACATTAAAAACTTCCTGATACAGGACTGCCTTCAGGTGTCTTCTAAAAGTCAGATAGTTGTTTATAACCTTGACACTACGAAGAAGGCCCTCTGCCTGCTTCCCTGTAACCTCACTTCTTGTAGAAGGCCCTTGGAGCTGGACTTCAGTGTCTGGGCTAAATGATGGGGAAGGAGACACTCCTTCAGGTACACTGGGCCGAGGCAATTTAGGGCTTTAAAGGTCAGCACCAACACTTTGAATTGTGCCAGGAAACTCACTGGGAACCAATGAAGATCCTTTAGGACCAGTGTTATATGGTCCCAGGGGCCACTCCCAGTTACCAGTCTAGCTGCCGCATTCTGGATTAGTTGTAGTCTCTGGGTCACCATCAAAGGTAGTCCCACATAGAGCGCATTGCAGTAGTCCAAACGGGAGATAACCAGAGCATGCACCACTCTAGTGAGACAGGCTGCAGGCAGGTAGGGTCTCATCTGGCATACCAGATGGAGCCCTGGACGCAGAATTGACCTGTGCCTCCATGGACAGCTGTGAGTCCAAAATGATTCCCAAGCTGTGCACCTGGTCCTTCAGGGACACAGTTACCCCATTCAGGACCAGGGAGTCCCCCACACCTGCCCGCCCCTGTCCCCCCAAAACAGTACTTCTGTCTTTCTTGTCAGGATTCAACCTCAATCTGTTAGCCACTATCCATTCTCCAACTGCCTCCAGACACTCACCCAGGACCTTCACTGCCTTCACTGGTTCCTGCAATGCAGGAATCTCCTTTTCAGGTACTAACTGAAAGTATGCTATAAGTCCTATGTATTCCTGTTGATCTGAGTTGAAGGAATAGTTTTGAATAATGGTTCCAATGTAAGTTTCAGAGATGGGGGTGAGGAGGGTTTAATGACTGATTTTCCTTCATTGTTTCTTTTTAATGATGAAAAAGCGCTAGTTCTTTATTTTAAAAAAATGAAAAAAATGTAAAAGGAAATATTCATTAATTAAAGGTTCTCTCCCCGATTCTGGGAAGACAAACTTTCAATGGAGTCATTCAGAGACACAGTTTAAGTCATCTGTAACAAGCTCTCCAAGCCAGATCAACAGATGGTAACCAACAGGCTGAAATTTATAAGCAGAGGCGTTCGTTTTTAAAGCACATGACCCCTGGGAAGCCTTTATAGCACTTTTGGTGACCTCACGGGACAACCTGTTGCTGCCACAGTGAGAACAGGCTGCTGGAATAGAGGGAGTTTTGGCCTTTTCCAGCAGGTCTCTTCTTATGTTCTCATGATTTAGCTTAGCTTGGATAGGTGGCTACTTTGATGGATGCAGCCCCAGTTCTTATTTTGCATCCCTGTCTTGAAACCATGCTAACCAACACAATATTTTCAGTTTCCCTGAACGGTTCATCCATGGCTGCCTCGCTGCCACAACTGCTGAGTTTCCTGTCACTTGGCTATGTTCTAGTGAGCCAAGATTTTGCATGGAGTTCATGAACATGAAGGAGGAACTACCTGCCAGTCCTCCATGGTTCTTTTGTGTGTGTGGCATGTTTAGAATAGATACACCAAAGAGATGATGAGCCGGCAGGGAGTGAGGTTGGGGCGGACAAAAAACCTTCGTAGATGAGGGAGACAATGGCTAATAAGCTATTCATAATCTTTCGGTCTCGGTGACCAAGATTTTCTTTAACAGGAGACAAGTTCATTACCCCTTTCATCTTGCCATCTGCTCTGTCTTGGGGTGCTTCAGTTAAATAATGCAAGATAATATATGCTATCATTTACTGAAAATGGTGGTATTAAAGACATTGTAGGGAGAAGAATGAAAAGCCCTGCTTGGGAGGCCTCTGAAATGGAAGTGAATGAGACAAACTGAGATGCAAAGCCAAGGAAGATTGAATGTCCTCAAATGAGGCTTATCCGAACAAGCAGTTATTATGGTGATGGGAGAAGCGGGTATGAATGAGCATTGTAAGATAGAGTGGTCTCCTGTGTTGAAATAAGTCCTATGTGGTTCTTCAAAAGCACGATTACTTAATATGAGGGGGAACAAGCACAGTAGCTCTGCCCTGCCCCCTGCCTGCTGCTCAGTTCCGTTCTGATCATCTTCCAACTTGTGGAAGGCAACTTTCAGGATGATCAAAGCAATTTAGGAGGTAAGTAGAATGTAGATAGACCTGGATCTAGCACATTTGTCCCTCTGAGTCGTTTTGCATGCTAAATACATGCTTTTGAACAGCTGCAAAGGGCTAGGGTAATTATTAATTATTGAAAAATGAGTACGAAACTAGGACTGCAATGCTAGACACATAAGCAATACCTCTTGCAGCTAATCCATGGCTTAGTTCAAACGTAGTATCTATTTCTTCACCGAATATTTATTAGCTAGTAGTTTTCTTATGAAGCAAATATGATCTTGGGAGGAAGGTACTGGAAAAGGTGAGGGAACAACAAAAGGACAAGCGGTAAGTGCAAGAAATATAAACAAATGGTGCCTTAAACAGATTATAATTGACTTTTCAAATAATTCTGTTGCGTGTCATTGATGATGGAGGGTTCCTTGCAATAGTAAGTCAATATAATGACCAAAAAAATCAACAGTACTAAACATTGTTGGAATAGAAGCTATTCATGTTTTAAATTAATCTAAGCTTCTGTAGGAAAAGTTAAGAACCAATAATTGCTAAGTGTGAGGCATATTGTTTGCTGGGATATAATGTAGCAGAACAGTTTTTTGCTGAAGATATGGAAATGGTGGGTGTTTTTGGATTATTCTTAAACAGAGACTGGTAAAAATAAGGCATGCAATTATACAGATCCGACTGAATCCATTATAACAGATCAAATAGTCTTTTGGATGAAGGACAATCATATTAAGATGCGATTAGAGGAACCTCAGTTGACTCTGAAAAGAACTCTTGTCAATTTGCCATGGAACAGAAATGAATTAATAAAGATTTCACATATGCGAAGGGAAAAGAGATGGACATTTTCTGTAGATTAACAAGAATAAGGAAAAGATCCATGAAGAAATTTCAAATGTCAAATGGAGAGAAATTATTTTGAAGATATAAAAAGTCATGTTTGCAGTATATGTGGAAGAAATGACAGCCCACAGATGCCTTTAAAGGTGATCATTTATGTATTTAAGGTGAAAATGCCAGCAGAAGCCCATAATGGTGTAGTTTTTCATAAGGTGCACATGAGCTTATCTTTCTGTGGACATTTCAGGGCAGGAGGGGTGTCCAGGGCTGTGAGGGCAGTTTTCTCTCTTCTTCTGTTACTTCCTCTGGATCCATGACCTCATCTTCCAAAGAAAATGGTTATGAAGGCAACAGATTATGGTATCTTTTTGCCTTTGCTCCCCTCAGAGGGAGGTGATACCTTTGGGCTGATCCCACCTACCCTATTGGAGAAGAATGAGAATGCCCCCCTTTCTCCTTGTCAATATCACCTCCACTGCAGTGGTGGTTGGTGGGGCAAATGGTGGGGCCCCAATCAACCTTAACCTGCCTTCGGTCAGCCTCTTTCTGTCTGCCTTCATACTTACAGCTGGCCCAAGGATGGCACTGGCTGTCAGCATCTTCACTCTTAGTCTCAGTGTTGCCCTTGTAGATCTCGGGGGACAAAACTCGTATAAGTTGGCTCTGGTTGCCACTGGCTCCGGCTTCACTTGCTGTTGGCTTCCCTCCCTCCCAGTCCCAATGGGTACCCCTGAGGTTCAGCTCCAAGGGCCTTCTGGTGGTTTCCTCACTGTGAGAAATGAAGTTACAGGGAACCAAGCGGAGGGCCTTCTTGGTGGTGGCGCCCGCCCTGTGGAATGCCCTCCCATCAGATGTCAAGGGAACAAATAATCTGACTTTGAGAAGACATCTGAAGGCAGCCCTGCTTAGGGAAGTTTTTAATGTTTGATGTTTTACCGTGTTTTAATATTCTGTTGGGAACCACCCAGAGTGGCTGGGGAGACCCAGCCAGATGGGCGGGGTATAAATAATAATTGATGATTATGATGATGATTATAGTCTGTGAAGGAGAGGCACATCCAAGAGATCAACACTGCATTTTGATTTCACATCTGTAAGCTGACTTCATACAGGCCAGTCCTATGTGGACGGGGGAGTAATTCAGCACAAAGGTACCATCAAAAATAGCCCCAGGATCAGGCCCAAAGTCCTTTGCATGGAATGTTGTTGAATCCAAGCAGTTGGGTTGTTAGCACCATTAGACTCACAGGAGTGACTATTGCAGCTGAATCTGCCAGAACAGCAATATGCCATAGACATATCAAGATTTGTGCCTTGGCACCAGTGCAGTAATAAAAAGGAAAAGTGGCACTCCTTGGTGAATAATGAACTATTAGACGTAGCTGATGAGCTGGGCTCCCAGATACAAAACAATGGGCTGACATGACATGTTTACTGCAGCGAGCACAGGAGCAATACAGAAAGCTATTGTGAAGTGCAATCAGTAATGAATGATTAATCATTGGCTTCTCAATGAGCCGAGTTCATCATGCAGTGGTGAGAACATGAATGGCACAATTATTAAAAAATTCATATGCTCCTGCCTTCAGAACTTATAAATACTCCAAAGTGTCTTTCTGTTACCAAGCCCCAGACACTCTGCTTACACACATCTTTATATTGTTAATTGCCAGGGAAATGGGGGGGGGGGGGCAGCGTAGGTTCTTTTCAAAGTGCTTGTGATAGGATTTATTTAATTTAATTTTTTTTTACCCATAGGCCTTATGGGGCCCTCTCTGTTGAGGAATAAATCATCTATATATGAATGCACGAGAATAAATCAAATACACACGAAGCAACATTCTGGCTCCTTGATAATTGGTCTGCTGGAAAAGTCACAGGAATAGGAGGATTAAAATGAAGACCAGCTCTGATGTAGCACAAAAACATTATAATCAATGCCAGCGCCAATCTGTTAGTGCAGGGGTGGCCAAATACACTGGCAAGGAAGAGCATTCTACACATTTGCCCTGGCCTTTGACTATCTACTTATCATCTATCTATCTATCTATCTATCTATCTATCTATCTATCTATCTGACACACCCTCTTAGTCTTCTGATTGTAAATTGTTTTAATGGATTTTAATACAGTCCTTTTAAAAAAATGGTTTAAACCCACCCTGGGACCTTACAAGGAACAGAGGGTTAGAAATCTAATCTAACAATAACAACAGCAGCAATTGTTCCTTAGAACAGGGATGGGGACCCTGTGGTCCTTCAGATGTTGTTGAACTACAGCTCCCATAATCCCTTGCCACTGGATATGGTGGCTAGGGTTGATAGGAGCTGGAGTCCAACATCATCTGGAGGTCACTGGCTTAGAAAGGTCTGTATCCCATTGATGGGATTCACATGTGTTTCTGGTGAGCTAATGTATCTCCTTGCCTTGAAAGAAAGCCCAGAGCCAGCTAATAACAACTCCACTTCACAGGCACAATGTATTTCTGTGTGCTAGGGAGCACAGTACCTCAGTGACAGGCATTTTTGTACAACTTTGGCACTGTACCACAACTGGCCCTATCATTAGGCAGAGTGAGGCAGCCACCTCAGGCAGTGAGGAGTGGCCTTGCAGTGTTGGAGGACAGACTTGTGGACCACGGGGCATGTCCTGCATCTCTTAAATTGGCTGGATGCCCTCGGGTGTCATGGCAATGTCCAGCTAGGATTCAGCTGCCAGTCTGGTCAACTTCTATATAAGGAAGTGTCTGAAAAGGTGCTGTCTTGTCTTCTGCCTCAGCCAGCAAAATGTCTTGGGCCTGCCCTGGCAGATGTAGTGAAATAGCTGTTGCTAGGAAGAATCTCAGGCTGCATGTACACTTACTCAAAAGTACGTTCCACTGAAATTAGGAGTAAAGTTACACCAGATTGCACTGCTAGACATGTTAGGACCTGGGTAGGGAAACTAATGCCCGGGGGCCAGATCCGGCCCAAACGCCTTCTAAATCCAGCTCGTGCACAGTCCGGGAATCAGCTTGTTTTTTCATTAGTAGAATGTGTGCTTTTATTTAAAATACATCTCTGGGTTATTTGTGGGGCATAGGAATTTGTTCATTCTTTTTTTCAAAATATAGTCTGCCCCCCACAAGGTCTGAGGGACAGTGGACCGGCCCCCTGCTGAAAAAGTTTGCCGACCCCTGTGTTAGGATCTCCAAAAATTCACTTGCATTTCCGGTGCCTGCTTGATGCTCACTGAGGATGGGGAACTGGACCCAGCTGGTGCACCGCTGCAGGCAAAGTTTGACTGGTGGGCAGGGCAACCCACCTGTCCATCACCTGATGTCACAATGTGCTGTGCATAGTGCTTTGAAGCTCCAATGATCAGCTGATAGTTGGGACTTCAAAGTGCTGCACACCACTCTCTACCACCTCTGATCAGCTGACTGTTGTGTACAACATTTTGTAAGACAACTGGGATGGTATTCAGCTCATTTGCCAGGGCCAGAAGCCCACATACTTTCTCTCAAATGATGTGCATGCTACCTTGCAGGCAGAGAAAACAAGCAGCCGGCATGAGTAATGCAGTTATATGCACTGACCCTGACTTGGAGATGGAAAAGACCCAGACTTGTAATGGGTTGCAGTTTGGAGTGGCACTTTATGACTTCAGCTGTGACAAACTAGTGAATGATCCGAAGCAAAAGAGCCTAACTTCTTATAAACTGTGCATGTGCTCTGTAACCAGAGGCTGACAGTCTCGGGCATCTTATGACCCTTTCTCTGTCCTATAAAGAAGATGAATGCATAGCTTGTCACAATAGAATTGACCATTGCGTCCTCCTTTGGCAGGGAGCAAGTGAGCCACAGGCAGTAAATGTTCTTGATTCCTTTTCTGTGTTCACTCCGGCCGGAGAAACAACAACATCCTGGTTGTGGCAACATCTTTGCAGTATACATTAAATACAGAAACACGTGTCTCTAATGGAATAATGCTGCTTTGGTTCATGTGCGCAGGTAAAAGGATTTATTAAAAATATTACGGCTTCATGCAAACAGACTTAGAGAGATTCCCAGAGGAATAAGACTCATGGAGAAAAGGAGATATTGGAAAGGAATTATACATAGGGAAACTTTGGCCCTCCAGATGTTGCTGAACTACAAATCCCATAATCCCTGGCCATTGGCCATGCTTGTTGGGGCTGCTGGAAGTGGTAGTTCTGGAGGGCCAGGTTCCCAATACAGAATGTAAGCCTCTTTGTCATTCCCATTTCCTCTGGGGGATGCTTCTAATTCAAGGTCAAGACAAATCAGACTCCTTTTGCGTGATTTGACATACCTTTCTTGAACATACATCACAAATATTAAGGAGACTCCAGCACAGGTGTGAACAGACAGCTCGGGTCCAACATTTCCCATGCTTAAGAAGCCCCATTCTCATATAACAGGAACAGGGGCGGACTTTGGTCTTTTCTTTCCAATTTCAGTGGTGCCCTGTGCAAGGCCAAAATTCAACACTCCACCTCTCGCCTTCCATTCTGCTCAATTTGCAGAATTGGCGTAGTTGCAATGCCCTGCCATTTGCTGGAAACATTAGGAGAGAGGTATGCTCTTGTGCATGAATCCTGCTTGCTGGTTTCCCACAGGCATCTGGTTGGCCACAGTGAGAACAGGATGCAGGCTCTCATAATGTTCTTATGTCCTTCCTCGATTACATCAGCAGCTAACCTCTCTGATCTGGCCACCATTACATACGCTCCAACATTTCTCCAATGAAAATAGGGACGTCCCATTCCATAATGATAATTTTACTATTTATACCCCACACATCTTATTGGGTTGCCCCAGCACTCTGGGCAGCTTCCAACATATATAAAAACATAATAAAACATTAAACATTAAAAAAACCCCACCTTCCCTATACAGTGGTACCTCTGGATGTGAACGGGATCTGTTCCTGAGCCCCGTTCGCATCCTGAAGTGAACGCAACCAGTGTCCGCAGGTCGCGATTCGCCACTTCCGCACATGCGCCTGATGTCATTTTGAGCGTCTGCACAAGTTACTTCTGGGTCACCGCAGAGCGCAACCTGAAAATATTCATCCTGAAGCTACTTCAACCCGAGGTATGACTGTACAGGATTGCCTTCAGATGGCATGGAGGCTGGATAACTCCATACACTCCAACATTTCTCCAGTGAAAATAGGGACATCCTAAGGAAAAGTGGGACATTCTGGGATCAAATCAGAAACCTGTATGGCTTCTCTAAATCAGGGACATCCCTGGAAAATAGGAACACTTGGAGGGTCTGCCATTATTCTTACTGCCACCATATCCCCATTTAAATAAACAAATCATCCCTTGACTACAAGGGGACCTTCTATGCCAATAGACTCATGCTGTTTGTGGCTTAAATTGAAGCCAAAGGGGAGAATCAGGGAATCAAGAGCCCACCTTCTGCATGATATCTGCTTGAGCAATAGGCTCTTGGGATTCCCACCATTGTTGGGAGAAGCAGCATTCACCAAGCGTCTTCCTTCTGTGCAGCTATTTAAGGCCAAGAATTCTTGCCTGGATGGAATCTGGGAGCCTGAGAGTGCATGTTACTCTGTCACAGCTAATATAGTCCCATTTCAGGCCTTGTTTAGGCTATTCCCCCCCACCCCACCCCCTGGTAAAGCAACATAGAAGACAGACTGATGCAACTAAATTGTCAGCTTGGCCGAGGGGAAGTTGTACGGGCTAATGTCTCCGTTGCAACTTGAGCATGCTGCTCGACACAGGTGTATCGCTCCTCCTGAAATGGCTTTTTAATGTCTTTCCTGCAAAACAGAGACTAATAACAATCTCATTCCAAGTTGCCCATCTCACCGACACAGTTGAAAATCAAAATGCTATTAAAGTCAATTCAGCTCTGAACGACAATGGATGGTATAGGCTTCTTGTTTGCAGCAATAATCAGTCAGTGGACTATGGCAAGGGCAGAGGCTGTCTGGATCTTCAAGCTCTAAGGGCAGCATGTGCAGGTGAGGGGGAGGGGGGACAAGGAGAGAAAATTACCATTTCACACAGAATCACCTGGTCTGCTCATGGGCAAACTCCACCAAGGCTGAGTTGGATCGGGCCCAGCCAAATTGAAGAATGCTTGGGGAAAGGAGTTGCTAAATTGACCCATAAATCTGTGAGCTCCTCATCGCCTCTCAGGTGAGCCCCTCCAGTCCTCTTACTTGCAGTTTTGCTGACAGAACAAACACACACGTCAGTCTATTTCTGCTGCGGGTCAATTTCGTATATGAAATGCCCACGCAGGCTTTGTGTTGGGCTCCTTTTTGCATCAATCAGTGATGATGATGATTTTTTAAGTATGCATGCTTTTTTAGAAGTTAAAAAAGCATTTTATCTCAGCGTTCACATTTATTTATCCTAAAATGAACATTTTAATGCATTTGGGTATAATGCTTGAGCTTAGAACTGCCTTGCAAAATTCAAGGAACTGTGAGATTCGAAACACGTTCTGATCTGTGCATTCATCTGGGAAGTGACTAGCTATGATGGCTATGCTCTGCCTCCACAATTGGAGGCAGAAATGCTTCTGAATACCAGTTGCTGGAAACCACAACAGGGGAGACTGCTCCTGTGTTTGCTGGCTTCCCACAGGCATCTGTTTGGCCACTGTAAGAATAGGATGCGAGATGGACTGTTGGCCTGATACAGCAGTCTCTTTTCATGTTCAGATTGGTTGCATGCTGAACATCCCATCCCTGGCTGGCAACCTCTCTCTTTCTCCTTGGTGGTGACATGGGACACAATGCTCCTCTCTCCAAAAGCTTTAAGTGCTGTGAATTTCATCACAAGTACAGGGTTCCTCTTTTGAGTAAAGCAATTCACATTTATAAAATAATGAGTGCACATTATCAAACATCAGCTCAGTATGCATAGATATGAACATTAAAGTTCTACCCCCGCTAGAATAACATTTGCAATTAACCATATAAATATTCTATTTTTAGCAAATTATTACTAGATCAAACACTCAGTATTGAACTTGAAAACCATACATTATAGACATTCAAATTATAATTAAAAAAACCCAACTGATTTATAGCTTGTACTTCAAAATGTACCTTCATGCATTTCCAGAGCTTTTCTCTAGAAATCTGAATAGACAACCAGATCTGCACATCTTCAAGGCTGATAAAGAAGCAGTAGCCAACAGGTGGCAGTATGAGAGCAAAATGCCTTTCACCCACTCAAAAGAAAAAGGCTTTGCTAGCCAAGTCTTTTCTTACTGGCATTGTTTTCAGTGCTCTGACATTTCCTTTAAAAAAAAGGCACACAGGATTATGCATTGGGGTGGATGGATATGTCAACTTTTGTTTCCCACTAAAGTTCTCCACATTGGAGGTGCTTTCTTTAGTCTTCATGAAAATTCATCAGTGCCTCAGTGCAAATTTTGCCCAATATGCAAATTTCTATATGCTATTTTTTTTTGGCAAGGCAATTTCCCTTAATATAGCACATTTTATTTTCACTAAAATATGCATTTTAACGCACACTTTATGTGTAGTTTTGTACACCGGACAAGAGCATTGCAAAATTCAGTTGTGTGAATTTTGAAGGAGGGTTGTGTTTTGGTTCTCGTATTGTTTCAAAATTTGCAAATTAGGGAAGTTCACTTTTAAATGTGGACGGAATCTACTTCCTTCCCACCCCTTATTCTGTGCAAACCTTAGAGCAAGTTTGTGACATCACAAGCTTCAGCTGATTGGTTGTGCTCCCAGAGATGACCTATCTACACCCTTTTCAGAGCTTGTGACTTCTTAAGATACTGTGGCAGGCCTGCTAGCTAATATCTGAACTCACCTGCTAGACAGTAGAATAACACAACCGCAAAGTTGGAAGGGACCATGAGGGTCATCT
Organism: Podarcis pityusensis; assembly: GCF_964106645.2. Taxonomy (NCBI): domain Eukaryota; kingdom Metazoa; phylum Chordata; class Lepidosauria; order Squamata; family Lacertidae; genus Podarcis; species Podarcis pityusensis. Next base: position 88,207,036 of record NC_138026.1, on the reverse strand, counting down.
AGTACAACCTCCTGCAATGCAGAAATCTTTTGCCCAATGTGGGGGTTGAATCCACAAGCCCTGTGTAACCAGAAATGACATGCAAACCATGTTTAACCTGAAATGAAGCAGTGAAACAATTTCATTGCAGTTTAACAGTGGGGCCAAAGAAACGTGTACATCAGGGGTCAACAAACTTCTTCAGCAGGGGGCCGGTCCACTGTCCCTCAGACCTTGTGAGGGGCCGGACTATATTTTGAAAAATAAATAAATGAATGAATTCCTATGCCCCACAAATAACCCAGAGATGCATTTTAAATAAAAGCACACATTCTACTCATGTAAAAACACCAGGCAGGCCCCACAAATAACCCAGAGAGGCATTTTAAATAAAAGCACACATTCTACTCATGTAAAAACATGCTGGTTCCCGGACCATCCATGGGCCGAATTTAGAAGGTGATTGGGCCAGATCCAGCCCCTGGGCCTTAGTTTGCCTACCCATGGTGTACATCATGTTCAGCAGTGCCTCTTTTGTACCACTTTCAGCTCCCTTAAATACTATTGTCTGTCTCCACCTAGCTCCAGTCCTTAAAGTTTAAAGGCTTATCTAAACACACCAAAATTAAAGATCAGGTTCAAATGTGCAATGATTATGTTTCTTCCTTGTAGCTGCCATTTGACAATATGATCTTGACTACTTGACTTGGAGTGCGGGGACCCTTTCCTTTTTTATATCGGGAGAAAAAGTTACTAGCTACTAGCTAATTTTATTAAAAAATAAAAAACCCTTTCTGAAACAAGAAGTCCAGTACAGACTGTAGATGATGCCAGCCACAAACTATGACCTTGCTAAGATGACAGCTCCCCTCCCTCCTCTGCTCGCAGTGGCATTAATGTTGTCTTTATCGGCAGTGTCGACCCAGAAACTTAAGCAAAATAACTGTGTTTGCAATGGCAATATGGCTCTTCTCTGCTTGGCTCTAGAGAAACTTGTTTACGTATGTTGGGGGCCAGGTGGTATTGCAGAGATCTGAATTCCAGGTATTTCAAATAACCCCACTCGCATCCTTCTGCTGCTACATCAAGCCTCTCAGATGAAGACCCCACTTGTTCAAGAGAAAGGATTTGCTTTTGTGTGTTTGTGTGAGTGTATGCATGATGGAAACTGAAGACGCCTCAAGCATGCCCAAAGCTGCTCACTGGATGCTCTCATTTACTGAAATTGAGCCAGGGCCCAATTTCTTTTGTCTTTTGCTTTGAGGAAGACGGATGCTGTTAGACACGCACAGACAATCGTGTTCTGCACAGCGTTCCTCCTTCCCGGTATCATGCCCCTGAGGCCCTTCTGAACTAATTCAAAAGGCATTTAATCCCCACAGCATTAGCAGGCTGGCCTAGTGGTGTTGGTTCAGTTCCTCTTGTTCAAGGTACTCTGTGTGGGTCTGGCACTTCATACATCATTCTTTATTCCTTTGCCAGCATTGTTGTCGGCCCGTTGTTTATTTATTTCAAACCTCTTCATAATCCCACCTTCCTAGGATTTGCTGAAGACATCATAGATCATTTATAACCCATAGATGGTGACTATGGACTAATGCAATCTTTTCCTAACAGGTGGGCTCCCCATTCCTCTTCTGGTAAGCATTTCCTAAAAAGATTCTCTGCTCTGGCAAACTGAACCTAGCCTGAAAAAGAAAAAGAAAACACCCCAGGCAATTTGATCATTCGGAGAGGGGTGCATTCTGACAAGGATCCCTCCTGTAACCCCAGCTAAAGAAATAGTTTAAAAAGTAAAGTAAAGCAAAGAGCTTTAGATTTCATTTCCTAAAGCCCAGAGGATGCCAAATCTTATAGAATCTTGTGAACTAGCCTTAGCATAATAACTGTGCTGTAGCAGGCATGGGGAGATTTCTTTTATGAGCAATGCCATAGAATTGCTTTTTTGAAATTGGTAAAGCCAACTTTCATTATATATAAAGAAGTTAATTTGGGAAAAGGAGTCAGAGGATGAAAAAGGGAAGGCAAGACAACAACAGCCCATGCACAGACCTTTAAATGAAATCAAAAGCTAACTTCTAAGCTAACTTAGAAAGTTACATTTCAACTGCATAACTAGAATCTTGGGTTTTAGAGCATATGCAGAGTTTCCTGTGGAAAAGATGATCTTGGAGAGCATCAGTTTCTTCATGATCACCTCTGGTCACCTCGTCACACACACACACACACACACACACACTCCTTGAGGCACCTGATGAAGAGAATTTAGGTTCATAAAACCTTGTGCCATCTTTAGTGTCTTGTTAAGATCTGTTTCTTTGATCAGGCATGTCAAGTGCATTAATTAGTTGGCGCTGCTTTATGTCTGCTTTGTGGTGTTTAGCTTGGTTCTGCTTGATGAAGATTTTTTTTTAAAATGGGTTTATCATTGTGTATTACAGTTTGTTTATTTATTAATGTATGAGTTGTACCCCACCATTGTATCTGTATAGATGACGAGTGGGTACCTCGGGTTATAGACGCTTCAGGTTACACATTTTTGGGTTGCGCACCGCACCGAACCCAGAAGTACCGGAACGGGTTACTTCTGAGTTTCTGCACTCATGCATGTGCAGAAGTGCCAAATCGCAATCCGTGCGTGCGCAGACGTGGCGCTGTGGGTTGCGAACGTGCCTCCTGCATGGATCATGTTCGCAACCCGAGGTTCCACTGTATTGAAAATAAATTAAATGAATATGCTAGTCTTTTTAGGTGCTATAAGATGCTTTGTTCTTTTTGCTGTGACAGAGTGCAGCAAACCTGGGGTAACTTGCCACAGGTGTACCTTGAGGTGTCCTGCCTAACCTGGGAGAGGCTTACATCTCTTCCAGACCTATTTCAGCTCATGTGACCTGCCAGCCTGGCGGTTCCTCATGCCAGGTGATCACAAAATTGGATCAACCAAAGGCCTGGGTAAAAAGGAACCTAAAGGTGTATAATGAAGGCGCCAGGTGAACTTCCCTGGGGAGAGCATTCCAGTTTGCATGAATCTGGTGTAAGTTCCAGTGGTTTTCTATATTTAGAATTGCTTGGCAAAATGACTACCTCTTTGCAGATTTTGTATTGTGATCTATGCAAAATAAACAAATGCATAAATAATTCTTGGACAAAGAAAACTTTATATCAGCTGAAAGGCTAGGCTAGAACTCTTCTCCCTAGGATGGTAGATTTCTGTACACGGGCTTGATTATGAGTCGTCAGTGCTTGGCCAAAGAGAAATGAGGTTTAGTCTCTTCCTTTGGAGCAGTTTTTGTGATGGATTGAATGAAGCTTCTTAGGCTGTAAACCTATATGAAGTTACCTGAGAGCAAATCCCATTGATCTCAATTCAAATTAGCTCTGAGTAGACATGTTCTGAGTATAGGATTACACCGTGATCGTGATCATTTTTTTATTGTTTTATTTATTACATTTATATACCGTCCTTCATCTCAGGATCACAGGGAATTTTACAGTACAGTACATTAAAGGGTTCATAAAATGAAATTTGAAAGTTTGGATTTGAATTCTAAAAACATGACCCAAATTTTGAACTTGTTAAATTGTGGGTTTGTCCTGGTATGAAAAAGTCTCCAAGTTACCCCTAAGTCAATGGTCTTCAGTTTACAATTAATATTGAAGAGCAGCTGTACAGGGTGCTGGTTGTGAAAAGGTTCTCTCCTTCCAGCCATCTGCTGAGTCAAAGTAATATAGAAGCATTAGAGTCTGCTTCTCAGACCATCCAAGCCTGCTGCTGATCTCATTTGGTTCCTGCTAGATGACTTGTCACTACCTGCCTTCACAGCTGGGATTTAGACCCAAATCAATTTGTTGCCCAAAATGCCTGATGACTCACATCACTTATTTTGTATTTGCCATTTTTCTTTTTTAAAAAGTCGATTCCAGTTGAATTAAAGAGCTGAATTGACAGCCCTGGGAAAGGAAACTATTTTTTTAAAACTATCCTAGGCTATAGTTATTATTATATTCAATAACAGTTAAGTGCAAAGTTAACAGTTAAGTGCTTATACTCGAAATACTTACACACAATTACTGATTTAACTAGTTCTACCCACTGTGGTCAATAGGATTGCCTTGACAGTGTTCTGCAACGTGAGATAATAAAAAGACTTTGCCACAGAGACATTGACTAAGTGGACACCCACCACACTGAAGGCTCATGGTTTCCATTTATACCATTTCTTTTCCATCTTCGTCCTCCACAATAGAAGTGATTTAATTATTTAAGACTAAATAATTAGATTAATAATTAGACTAGAGAGTTCCAGAAAGACATCTACTTCTGCTTCATTGACTATGCAAAAGCCTTTGACTGTGTCGACCACAGCAAACTATGGCAAGTTCTTAAGAAATGGGAGTGTCTGATCACTTCCTCTGTCTACTGAGAAATCTCTATGTGGGACAAAAAGCTACAGTTAGAACTGGATATGGAACAACTGATTGGTTCAAAATTGGGAAAGGGGTATGACAAGGCTGTATATTGTCTCCCTGCTTATTTAACTTATATGCAGAATTCATCATGCGAAAGGCTGGACTGGATAAATCCCAAGCCAGAATTAAGATTGCCAGAAGAAATATCAACAACCTCAGATATGCAGATGACACAACCTTGATGGCAGAAAGTGAGGAGGAATTAAAGAACCTTTTAATGAGGGTGAAAGAGGAGAGCGCCAAATATGGTCTGAAGCTCAACATCAAAAAAACAAAGATCATGGCCACTGGTCCCATCACCTCCTGGCAAATAGAAGGGGAAGAAATGGAGACAGTGAGAGATTTTACTTTCTTGGGCTCCATGATCACTGCAGATGGTGACAGCAGCCACGAAATTAAAAGATGCCTGCTTCTTGGGAGAAAAGCAATGACAAACCTAGACCGCATCTTAAAAAGCAGAGACATCACCTTGCCAACAAAGGTCCGTATAGTTAAAGCCATGGTTTTCCCAGTAGGGATGTATGGAAGTGAGAGCTGGACCATAAAGAAGGCTGATCGCCGAAGAATTGATGCTTTTGAATTATGGTGCTGGAGGAGACTCTTGAGAGTCCCATGGACTGCAAGAAGATCAAACCTCTCCATTCTTAAGGAAATCAGCCCTGAGTGCTCACTGGAAGGACAGATCCTGAAGCTGAGACTCCAATACTTTGGCCACCTCATGAGAAGAGAAGACTCCCTGGAAAAGACCCTGATGTTGGGAAAGATGGAGGGCACAAGGAGAAGGGGACGACAGAGGACGAGATGGTTGGACAGTGTTCTTGAAGCTACAAACATGAGTTTGACCAAACTGCGGGAGGCAGTGGAAGACAGGAGTGCGGAACACGAAGAGTCAGACATGACTAAACAACAACAACAAAATATGAATAGCATACTGAATTTTCATGAGCTTCAGCATCAAATGTCAGCTTCTAAGGAACAAAAACATGAATCATTGAAGGGTTTTGTAGGGTGATATGCTTTTTTTGTCATCACTGAGTGATCCCAGCCAGTTACCAATGGCATTGCCAGCCTGATTATTGTCGTATCTTGGTTTCCAAAACCAAAGTGGGGTTTCTGATTTGCCGCAGGAAGCTCCTGCAGCCAATCAGAAGATGTGAAACCCCTGTCGGACATTTGGTTTCCAAAATAGTTCACAAACAGTCACTTCCAGGTTTGTGACATTTGGGAGCCAAAACATTCGACTCACAAGGCGTTCAAAAACCAAGGTATGACTGTAATAGGGTTGCCATATTTCAAGAGGTAATAATCTGGACACAAAATGTTGTTGAGCTTTTTTAGGGCAATCACCCGAAAGCCTGGGTCACGCCAGAGCCTGAGCCAGAGCCATGTGTGCACAATTTTATTTCATTTTTAAAAACTCCAAATCCAGGACATTTGCTTTAAAATGTAAAATCCCCCCCCCCCCGTGGGCATGTAGGACCCCCAAAAGAGGACATGTCCCAGACATATGGCAACCCTATGATGACATCACATCACTTTTAACGGGAACTGTGGAGTTCAGAAAAAGGGTAACTGAACTAATCAAAGGGACAGAGCAACTCCCCTATGAGGAATGGTTACAACATTTGTGGCTTTTTAGTTTAGAGGAAAGTCAAGTAAGAGGTATAAGGATAGATGCCTATAAAATTAAGCATGGCATGGAGAAAGTGGATAGAGAATTTTTTCCCTCCCTTTCCCAACACTAGAACTTGGAGACATCTAATGAATGTTGGAAAATTCAGGACAGACAAAAAATGTACTTTTTCACACAGTGCAGAAACGATGGAATTTGCTCACATTTGAGGCAGCGATGGCCACCAACTTGGATGGCTTTAGAAGAGGCTTGAACAGATTCATGGAGGACAAGGCTGTTCAATGGCTACTAGGATGGCTATGTTCCACCTTCATTATCAAACGGAGCATGCTTCTGAACATCAGTCACTGGACCGACTCCCAATAGCTCCAGCCAGTGTGGTCAATGGTCAGGGATGATGGGAGTTGTAGCTATAGGTTAGCCACCCCTGGTGCAAAGTCTCGACCAGCTCACCAAGAGCTCAAGGAATTGATTTTTGTTTAATTGTTTGAATTTACCTTATTGCTCAGACTATATATTTTCTTATTGGCAGTATTCCCATATCCCAAGCAAACTCTGTTTCTCTATCATATTGGACATGGATTTTGGAGTTCAGTCAGCCTTGTCTGTTTGTTCAACCTTTAGTTCCTTCTCATGAGTTTGGCAGTGAACAAACCAGTTAGCACTAATTGTGCTAATGAGAGTAACGATTGTGAGGATTTTGCTGATTACTTGTCCATTTGGAACGGCCCCAAAGCCCCTAGTTCCATCAAACCATTTAGCCTCTACTAATAAATGTCCTGTGTACTGTTATCTATTGCTTTCATACACCTTCCTCCTGCTATAAGCTACCAAGATTGCAGCTAAATGTTAGTATAGAAAGGTGATAGAGCATTTCTCCCACTACTCCCATCTTGGAGGCAGATTCAAAATGCAACAAACTGAGTATTTATGCAGCAGGTGACAACATCTTGATTTGGGTTGCATGATAGAAGTCCTGCTGCCTAACCACTGCTAACTTGATAGAGATGGAGTAAGAAGTCCACCAAAATGCAGACAGGTAGCACAAGATGTTATGACTTCTGTTGAATATTAGGATGACGGCAACAATTAGAATGCAATCGAACCAAAATCTCAAACAGGAATGGAAGTGTGTAGACAAATGCATGATCAAAAGATGCTTCAACAAAAATTTATTGATATGCATAAGCTGATTCCACAAAATTAATTTAAACAGATATACAAGAGTGTATGTTTCATTATTAAGATACAAGAATCCAATCACAATAATAAAGTTATAAAATAAAAACAAGGAAGTCACGCATGGGTGGAGGGAAGACATAGGGCAAGAAATAAGAAGCAAATAAGAAATGACTAAATGTTGGTACATAATGAAATGGAAAAATGTGAATTTACAAATATAATGTATATGTAATACTATGTAAATATTTCATGTATGTATTGTGATATCAATCAATATATTAAAAAAATAGGATGAGTAAAGAGCCCACCTGAGGAAGAAAAGTATGAGTTTGAGGAATAAAATGCATTTTTGGCCCCTGGTATATTGTCTGAAGAATAGCATGATTCACAAAAATAGAGAGAGAGAGAGACTACCCTGGCATATGATATAAGAAACACCTTGCTGCATCAAACCGAAGTCCCATTTGGTCCAGCATTCTGCTCACACAGTGGCCAGTCAGATCTCTGAGTGTAGGGGTGTTTGCAATCTAGGCTAAAGAAAGAAAGTTTGTTCATGGAAATCAATTGCACGTGGAGTTGAATTTCCTCATGGATTGGACATGCTTTTGCACTCCTTCCAGCATCTGACTGAAGACTTGCATGCCCAACTGTAGTCTCAACCCACAGAGAGCTCATCCCCCACACTGACCATAAGCAAGCTGTAGTGCAGAATGAAACAAGTGAGACACTATGTGCCCAGGGGTCAGTTGCATTGGTGTCCAGGTTTTATGAGATGAATCACAATTATCAATTCCTGCCTCAGAATGGGCACCAAGCTAAGCATGAATAAGAAGCAATCATGCATGGGGATTCATCTTGTGGCGATAGATGCTACTAGATGCATAGGTACAACCTATGCATATTTTTTTCCAGAAGTCTCACTGCATTCAAGAGAGCTCACTCACCAGTATGTATGTAGAGAATGGCAACCTTAACTGGGAGAACTCATTCTGAGAGCGACTGAGCCTTGGGACAGCAGAGTGGGCTATTCTGCTTATTGTATTTTCCTGCTATGTGTCAGCTAACCAATGCTAGTCTTTAGGGAGGTGCTTATACTAGAAAGATTTCTCCACCTGGAACTGAGGTGCTTTGGCCCCTAAATTTGAGCTCCGGATAGAAGGGTTTCAATTTATTTCTTTGTGGGTAATAAACATGGCAGCTCCTCCCACAGATATGTTGTCGTCGCTGCAATGAATTGAGATGGATGCAGATATTAAAGATGAGAGACAGGACCTCTCCTTTACACTTGCAGCTTTCTTTCTATCCCCTGTGCTTTCTTTTAAGAGAGACTGATCATTTCTTTGTTGTTTCCATTTTAGGTTATCCATGTGACTGCCATTCTCCACACACCTCTTCCTTTTTCATTTGACAAATGGTCCAGGGCTTGGTGAATTCGGTGCCAGCAATCTTCCCCTCTCGTGGGTTCCCAAGATTCCAGCTTGCTTTAGATGGGAGTTTCATCAAAGTGAAGTTTCCATTATTTACTGTGATCAAAGGAAAAAGAATAACAACAACAAACCTATGGAGCGTCCACTTTATCACAAGTCTTGTGACTCAAAGAGGCTTGCAGCTTACAAGAAATAAGATTGCCTGGTTCTTTTCAGAGCTTGCTTTATGAACTCAGGAAAATGAATATTGTATGACTGAGCCTGCCAACTGGGATGAATTTTATTTAGTCTTCATCTTAGATTTACATCTGATATTTATGACTGTTCAAAATATTCTTTCTGGCTAAACCAGTGCACTGGTACGCGGCTTTGTAAATGTACCTTTCACTTCTGTTTGTTTATTATAACTTGGCTTTTCTTTATTCTGTGCATGGCATTTTTAACCTCAAGTGAAAAACTGAGTGACAGATCTAATAATGGTTGTGTACCCCTTTTCCCATCATGAGCCCAGCCTCTCATTCTATAGTAAATTACCATTTGCTGTGATAAAAAGGGGAAAGAGGACAAAGATCTCTCAAATGCAAGGACCTGCACTTCATACAATCTGTCTGATTCTGTACATCTTGTGCTAAACTCAGGTTTTAATGATGCAGTTTTCAAACTTCCCTGCCTATGTTCTTACTGACAACAGCTTCTCTTGGATGAGAGACTTTTATTGATTTCGAGAACTAATCCAGAGGCTTGTACATCTCAGTGCTCTTCTAATTTCTGCCACAATGTTGCATTGTGATGTGGAAGAAGTCATTGCAACTAGACCTAGGAATAAAGGTAGAGATGCAGGTAAATGGGTTGAAACTTACAAATGTATTTGAAACTTACAAATGTACCTACACTGCAAGGAGCTGACTCTTAACCATCTTACAGAATTACCTGTATAAGGTTGGTCTGGGCTTGCCCAGGAAGAGGGGCAGCTGGTCGTGCTTCCCATCTCCCTAAGGGACATCATTTCAGGTGAGTAAGGAGACCTTCCTGAAACACCCCACCTCAGAGCCCCACAACTCCAGTTGGGTGAAACAAGTCTTAGAATCAAAGAATCAAATAATTATTGAGTTGGAAGGAACCACAAGGATCATCAAGCTCAACTCCCTCAGTCAAATCTCAGGTCTTATTAATACTCTGCTATTTAGGCTGAAAGTGCTGCAATGTGAAGGCTTTTAATTTGCTTCATGTCACGGCTAAATATTGGCCGCTGTTTCTCTAATGCTAAAATAACTAAGTCAGCATGAGTCAGTGGCCTACAGTGACTCATGCAACCTTTCACCAAATTGTACCTGTATATATAGAGTGGTCAGTGTTAGTGTTGGGTGTGGGTTGGTTGGATGGTAGAAAGCTGGTTGCGTTTGGTGTGTGTAAAAGCTGTTGGTCGTGGTTGGAGAAGAAGACTTTTTAAGAATGAAACCGCAATACTCTGCAAGGACTTTCTTTCTTAAGGACTCTTTGTGCCAACTAGAGTCTAAGGACCAGGGAAAGGAGGTCAGGACATTTTCTTTTTCAAACACTGACCCTTCATTTTTGCTTTTATGAAATTAGGAGTATGGATGAAGATAGTAAAAGACCAGCTCTGACTTTCTTTGCTTTGAATAGCTTCATGGATCAAAGGCAGGAGGTGGGAATAGGAAGTTGATTCTCCTTGAGGACTGTAATCATTCCTGCTTTTGCATTATCAAACTTGGCAGTCCATGCTTCCTATTTAACACATGTGCACAAGTAACCTGAAACACCAAATTCTAGTGCAGCTTCTTTCATTAGCATGTGATGCATTAATGTTTTCAGACCTCTCTCCTGCCTGCTCATATGACTCCCCATCCAAGTTATAAGTTCACTGAACAATGGCAAAAGAGGGGAGGAGGCCTGCAGCATGTTTTAGAAACACATTATGATATATAGTTATCCATTTGTTCTAATCGTATTTAGAGAGAAGGGAAATCTGAAGGTTAGACACATTCCCTTTGGCTCACAGCCTGGGGTTTGCTGATAATTTGTTTAAGGAAATGCTCTTGCTCGGCTTGAAATGCTTCCCAAAGGTGACAGAAGGGGGGATTGCAAGCAACCCAGACTCTGTCACAGCACATTTCTTTCAGCTGACGCAGCTTCATTTGAGCCAAGTGACTGTTATGCATCCCAGTGGAGGCTTGTCTATTAGGGCAAATGGGGCAGTGCTCCACAAACCTCAGCCTGCCCTCAGCCAGCCGCCACATGCCTCCCAGTCCAGGGGAGAGAGCTGCCTGTCAGCTGCCTCCTCCTCCTCAGCCTTAGTAGAACCCAGCGGGGAAGAGGATGGGGTCAAAACAAGAATTAGTGGGCTCTTCCTGCATTTGTCTTTCTCCACTACTGTTTGGGCTCCCTGCCTTTCAAAAGGGGCACCAGCCACCACTGGGGTGTTCAAAAATACACATCTAAGGAATCGTGCCATTGTCTTGATTGGGAAAATTGTTTGGTGATTCTAAGTTTTGATGATTTATTTACTTTTGTATTGAACTTGACTGTTGTGATGTTTTGCATTGATGGTCACCTCCAGACTACAGTGGTACCTCGGGTTACAGACGCTTCAGGTTACAGGCTCCACTAACCCAGAAATAGTACCTTGGGTTAAGAACTTTGCTTCAGGATGAGAACAGAAATTGCGTGGCGGCGGTGTGGCGACAGTGGGAGGCCCCTTAGCTAAAGTGGTACCTCAGGTTAAGAACAGTTTCAGGTTAAGAATGGACCTCCAGAACGAATTAAGTTCTTAACCCAAGTTACCACTGTACCAGTATTTTTCAGAAGCGACCGATGCAGAAAACAGATGCCACAGAATGGCTGAGCTACATAAGCCTTGGTGTGGATTGGATTCATGTTGGATATGCTCCTTCCAAGCTGACAGGCAAAGGGGTTTTCTGAATCCACAATGCTCTGTCACAAGCTTACTTTCCTAAAGAACATAAAAAGAACCCTGCTGGGTTAGACCAAAGATCTACCAGTCCAGCATCCTGTATCTCACAGCTGCCAGCCAGATGTGAGGCCCACAAGCAGGAGATGAGTACAGTGGTACCTTGGTTCCCGAACAACTTGGCTCCTGAACAAATCAGCTCCTGAATGCCGCAAACCCGGAAGTGAGTGCTCCGGTTTGTGAACGTTTTTCGGAAGCCGAATGTCTGACACAGCTTCCAATTGAGTGCAGGAAGCTCCTGCAGCCAATCGGAAGCCATGCCTTGGTGTTTGAACCATTTCAGGAGTCGAATGGACTCCAGGAACGGATTAAGTTCGAGAACCAAGCAACTGCTATTCAAAGGCAGGCTGCCCTGGATGAAATAAAGATAATAATAATAATAATAATAATAATAATAATAATAATATGCCATCGTTCACCCAAAAATAACAGGGTGGGTCACAGCATAAAAATACAAAATAAGAATGCTAAATATATAACAAAAAATAAACAAAAAACCCCAATAAGCCTCCTCCCCCAAACACATTTAAAGGACCTTAGATTGTTTAATCAGCATAAGGCCTGGTTATAAATAAATATTTTTAACTGGCCCTTAAATATATATAATGATGGCACCTGATGGTTCCACAAACAGGAACCACTGCAGAAATAGCCAGTTCTTGTTTCACCACCCTCTGGACCTCTCGTGGAGGAGACACTCAAAGAAGGGCATCAGGTTATGATCAGAGTCTGGGGCGGTTCATATGGGGAGAGGGGGTCCTTGTGGCCCTGTGGTCCTGAGCCATTGAAATGCAGAAACTTCTAATATTTTATCCCCTTAGCAGTTACTTTTTGCTCCTCCCAGCTTTGTTTGCAGAATGATTTTTTTAAAAAACCAAACACGTGAATTCAGCCTGGAGAATTATTATCCTTCATCTTTATTAAAATACTGAAATGATCAGGTTACCTTTTAATGAAAATTGAGGAGGTGATTAGGTGATTTATGAACCGTTGGAATAGCAACTCAGGTTTCGTGGGCTGATGATATCTCCCCAGATAGCCATCATGGAGTCTGAATAAGAATAGTCCCTTTGTCTGCTATGGTGTCTTTTTATCACTTACATGAGTCCCCAGGTGGGGGAAAGTAATGAAGAAAGGATGCTTTCATTTAAAAACATTTCTCCCCTCCTGCATGTGAAGCCAATAATATCCATGTGCTTAGAATGCTTTTCCAGTCCTGCTCCGCTGAGCCAGCTCAGAGGACACGGCAGTTTTAAGAGCTTTAGGACAAGTATGCATGTTTATCTCTTGAACACATGTGATTCAGCCAACTTTCTGAAGCTAAGCAGGTCTCGATCCGGTCAGTGGCTGGATGAGAGACTGCCTGGGAGCCCACTGGATACCGCCTTGATTTATGTGATGCAAAGAGAAAGGACACACCTACCCACCCTATATAATATTATATGAATAGGCCATCACAAATTTCATATGACAAACAGAACTTTCCTATTGTCTCAGACACAATGCTTTTCCGCACTTTCTGCTGCTGGTCATCAGCAAGACAGTTGTGTGTCTTACAAACCAGGTGTGTGTATTTGTATTAACTAGTACCATGCCCAAAATTAATCTTGCATTCCTCCCACCAACCATTTATTAATTTGAAAAGAGATTGCATTAGAAAATGATCAAAATGTGTCTTTTGGAGAGAGAGAGGAAATTTTGGTTAAATTTCCATTGATGGAATACGGGTTGTTAAGCTTACCGTACTTTCACGACAGCCCAGGGTAGGGCGTAGGATTTGTTGTGTGTGTCTTTTCTTTCATTCTGCAATTGAAAGCCTGTGCTCTGCAACATTCCTGGATACGCATATTTTCCCCAAAGCCCCATGACCTCCTCATCTGCATTTCCCTGTCAGCAAAGGAAGGTAGGGAGGCTGCATGCTGTGTGACTGACCAGCTGTGTTTTCTTTGAAGTGAATTCTTTTTGTTTCAGTTACAGATAGGTAGCCGTGTTGGTCTGCCATAGTCAAAATAAAAAAAAATTCCTTCCAGTAGCACCTTTAAGACCAACTAAGTTAGTTCTTGGTATGAGCTTTCGTGTGCAAGCACACTTCTTCAGAAGTGTGCTTGCACACGAAAGCTCATACCAAGAACTAACTTAGTTGGTCTTAAAGGTGCTACTGGAAGGAATTTTTTTTTTAATTCTTTTTGTTTGTTTGCTTTAGCTTTCAAGAAATCAGAACAGTGGTTGCTTTCGAAAGCAGAAGGTACAACTTCCTTCAAAGAAATTCAATGACTGTACTAATCTCAGGAGCTCAATTACCAGCCCCCCTAGTTCCCCATCCTTCAATTAAAACTCAAGGGAAGATGTCATGAGGGAACTTCTCCCATGGGGCCTTTTCAGATCAGGAAGCATGTGCAGCCAGCGCACATTTCATGTCCGTCATGAAATGATGGGTAGGAGAAGGCCATCAATGGCTACTTGCCACAATGGCTCTGCTCTGCTTCTGTGGTTCGATACAGTAATGCTTCTGAATTCCAGTTGCTGGAAGCCACAAGAGGGGAGAGTTTTCTTGAGCTTGGGTCCTACTTGAGGGTTTCTCATAGGCATCTGGTTAGCCACTGTGAGAACGGGATGCTGGACTCGGTGGGTCATTGGCCTCATCCAGCAGGTAATAATAATAATAATAATAATAATAATAATAATAATATATTGTTATTTATACCCCTCCCATCTGACTAGGTTTCCCCAGCCACACTGGGCAGCTCCCAGCAGAATATTAAAAAGAATAAAATATCAAACATTTAAAACTTCCCTAAACAGGGTCGCCTTCAGATGTCTTCCAAAAGTCAGATAGTTGTTTATTTCCTTGACATCTGGTGGGAGGGTGTTTCACAGGGTGGGCACCACCACCGAGAAGGCCCTCATATGGGCCCTCCTTTATGCTCTTATGATAAAGGATGCTTAACCCATTCCTGTGAAAAAACCTGAAAGCTCTTTAAGAATGTAGAAGAAAAATAAGCGTCTTCTGCGGGGGAGGAAATGTTTCGAGAAACTGGAGGAATCATGGAATCAATGAATTGTAGAGTTGGAAGGAGCCATGAGGGTATTGTAGTCCAGCGCCCTACAATGCAGGAATCTTTTGCCTAATGTGGGTCTCAAATGCACAACCCTGAAATTAATAGTCTCATGCTCTACCAATGACAGCACTCTATGGACATCACCAGAGGCACCTTGCTCTTGTTCTCCATTTCATAGATTTGTATCCAGGATGAACCTGTCTCTGAGTCAGGCCTGTTTAGCATGCTTCAAGCATCGTTTTGATGCACACAATCACAGGGGTTTGCTTTTGCCTCTCCTTCAGCATATCTTCATGGGCCTTCTCGCCAGAGCATGCTAATCTGTGCGCTTCATTAAGGAGTAATTAGCCTGGAATATTCTCATGACTGCAAATGTGCTTCCGATTCACCCTTCGTGCTTTTCGAAAGCCCCCTGAAAGGATTCTACCACCCTGAGAAAACAAAACACTGCGCACAAAGCAGACGCTAAAGAGGAAAGCGAAAAGCGCTTGGGGTATGTGTGTGTTGTTCACTAATACACATTAAGTGGTTTGGAAATGTCCCCCAATAGTCAAATTTGCAAGGCGAATGGAAGAACAGCAAGTAGTGCACAGATGAGGCTATTCCGCATGCCAGAGGGAATTTTTCCAATAGAGGAAAGGTTAAGACTGGAATCCACAAGGATTCTTCAGCTGATCAGGTTCTGCTTGTTTATTTTATGCAAGGTTTATAGTCTTTGGCTCTTTTGCATACCACGGAATGGCTCTGATCAGCTCATCCCAGGAGACAGATTTGCCGCTTGTTCACTACAACCGGTGCTCAGGCAGAGATATTTAAGATGGATGAGGATTAACGTGAGGCAATGGCATGGGCTTTTCGTTGTGCCGCAAATGAAGCTCACCATTGCACTTTTCTGCTTGGCCGCATGCCTTACCCGATTAAATCCAAATGGGAGTTGTCATTGCTTCTTCCCAGAGGCATCGGTGGGTGACAAAGGTTGTTGCTATTAAAAGATCAACAACTCCTGCCTGGGTGCCTGCAATAACTCAATTTATCCCTTGGCACAGACGGCATTGTGATGGTGACAACTTTATAGAGCACCAGGTGTTTTGAGGAATATGCAACACCCTGGTGTCATCTGCTGTCCTGATGGGTGGCAGTGAGGAAAGGGTTGAAATGATCAAATGGCAGAAAGGAATTGTCCTTCCCTGCTCCTTGCTTTATGGGGCTTTTTAAAATACCTTTCTCTTACAGTGTTGGAACTCTCTGAACAGTTCACCTAAGTGGTTTCTTTTGTTGGGCAGACACCCGCAGTGTGCAATTCTTGTCTGCTCTTTCTTTGAGATGCACTTTGGCACTGACATGTTTATTTATTTAATTATTAAATTTATATACCACCAGGGAAGTTCACAGAATAAAACACAAGATAAAACACAAGATAAAACCTCTGGAGATGCACACCTCTGGTTGCGTATCCTTTGGGTTATGCACGTGGCAAACCCGGAAGTATTTTTCCGGGTTTCGCTGCATGTGCATGTGCAGAAGCACTCTCTGTGACATGCGCATGTGCAGAAGCACTCTATGCACCACATGCATGCGCGCCATGCGCATGCACAGAACAGGCATCTCTGGGTGCAAATTCCTCAGGATCCGACCGGAGCTCCAGAACAGATCCCATTTACAACTGGAGGTACCATTGTAAATGTTTTGCAACTGAGGGCTGGCACATGCAGAATCCTGTTATAGGACAACAGAAAAGTATTTTCTCTCCCTCCCCATAACATTTTATTAAATATTTTTCATGATACAATAAGATAAAAGAAACTGATCCAAATAAAAACAAAAATAGAAGAAGAAAGAGAAAAGAAAACACAGAGTCCTCTCTCAAAGGTAGCTCTTAACCCTTGTTTCACACAGAAAGTGGTGAACTGTCAGCTGCCTGTCAGCTTGCTGACAGAGGGGGAGAGTGTGGCGAGACAGGAGGTAATTAGGCAGGAATGCGGAATGAGGGAGGAGCAGCCTAGTTGCAGTAGAAGCCAAGAACAAGGAGAAGGAAGGGGGGAGTTCAAGGGGGAAGACACAGACTGACAGTTTAAGCTGAGACTCAGAGGGAGGGCCACCGGAAATAGCCCATCCCATGACGCGTAGGCGTGCAAGAATTAATGAGAGGGGTGAACAGGAAAGGAAGCAAAAGTGGGGCTTTAAATGTGGGAAGAGGAAGGGGCGGAACGCAGACTCGGCAACAGCTAATTTGGAAGCAGACGCTGAGTGACTGAGCTCCAGAGTGATTTGTGTGTTTTGAGCAATAAACCTGAGTTAAATACTGCCAGAGTTGTCTCGCTTCTGCGGGAGAGACCCAACCATTACATGAACCCTCCCAGCTCTCACTTGGGAGCTTCCTTATCTTCTCCCAGACTCTCACCCTGCAGGTCATCTTCCCTGCCCAGAAAAGTAGTTTCTGAAATGAGGTGCATTACGTTCACAGCCCGAGTGGACTAGGAACAGGGCCTAGAAACTTCATTTCTTAATCCTGAAGGTGTGAGGAAATACTGTGGTTAGTCAGTGGGGTAGGAAAGGGCAAACTGTTGCTGTTGGAAGACAGTGTACATTTTTTGGTGTTAGTCAGATGGGCTGCATATAAATAAAATTATTATTATTATACCGATCTCTTGGGTGATAATCCTTATTGCCTGCAACACAATTCTACAGATGTTTCTGATAAGCAACTTTATCATAGTTTCTTTTAAATTTTCCATGTAATCACCGATGCCAAAAGCGAAATGACTAGACTTAATTGATTTCTATATCGTAGCCTCTATTTCAATAACCATGAAGTTCTCCATTGTAGTATTAATATATCCTAAGGGGTTTTCTTCTCCATCCAGTGCAAAATCTCCAGAGAAGTAGATATTAGATGTTCTTCTGACAAATAATCAATGTCTGTTTTATCCTTAGAAAGGCATAGTTTTACCATGAAATGCTTGCTGCCTCATAATAGGCATATAAATAGGGCAGCGTTAATCCTCCTCCTCAAGGCTGTACCTGCACTGCTAGATGCTTTGCCAAAAATAGTCTGTCTGCCATGCCAAGCCAAGCAGAGCACAATTCTTTATTATATAACTCTGCTTAGTCTTGGTGCTGGACAGAGTTTGGGGAGCAGAACCCTAGTTTAAGATGCACTGGCCTTGATGACATACTGATTTGCGATTCAGTTGTCCTCTGTGAATTGGGGGCTGAAGACAAAGGAGGGAAGGAGGGACAGAAGAGTAGCTAGCATTGTCCCAGAACCACTGGAGTCTGGATACTTTTTCTAGATTGGGCAAGAGAACTCGAGGGGGTGATATATTTCAGCCACTCCTCCTTGCTTCTGCAAGTCCTAATATAGAAAAGTGAGCACCCTTTGTTATACAAGGTGTGACCAGAAAGTAGGGTGAATCGCCCCAGTATGCAATAAAGGGAATTTCCGGATCCGCAGAGACACGTGGGAGGTGTTTGTCCGTATTTCATCTAACATATGTGCACGTTTTCCAGCATTGGTTGTCAGGCCTAAGTTCATGTTCATGTGAATGAGACAGGATAGGATAGCTCCAGCTTCCAAAGTTTTCAAACCCAAGGGCTATAAGCTTCTACCAGGAAGAAGGAAGAAACTAAAATCCAGTGCCAGTCAATTCAATTCAGTTTAATCTAATCTAATCTAATCTCATGAGAAGAGAAGACTCCCTGGAAAAGACCCTGATGTTGGGAAAGATTGAGGGCACAAGGAGAAGGGGACGACAGAGGACGAGATGGTTGGACAGCGTTCTCAAAGCTACCAGCATGAGTTTGACCAAACTGCGGGAGGCAGTGGAAGACAGGAGTGCCTGGTGTGCTCTGCTCCATGGGGTCACGAAGAGTTGGACACGACTAAACGACTAAACAACAACAACATTCCTTCATTGCTTTATTTATTTGAGGTATCTGTAGCCTGCCCTTCACTCAAGGGTCCCAGAGCAGAAACCAACTACATTAGAATCCTAATTAATAATACCGTATTAAAACCAAATAAATAAATCAGCACCATAAAAAATGCAGTCCTATATCCACTTACTTGGGATCAAGTCACATTGTACTCCATAGACCTTATGTATAAGTAGGCATGCACAGGTTAACCGCTTACCCTAGTAAATTCTGGTTAATCCCCTATCCTAGGGAATTATGGGAAATGCAGTACCTATTGTTTCCCCTAGGTGAACAGTGAGTGGTAAGCCAAGTACAAACCCTGGTTGCAGCTCATGGTTTGTATGGAGGGGTGCAAGGCTAAGCCCAACCATGGTTGAGCCGCAGGCAGCATGGAGGTGAAGAGCAGTGGCTGTGATCTTCACGATGGGAGTCTGCAGGCCTGTTTGTTCAGCTTAGTATTACATATGAACCAGGTCATGCCTAGATAAAACCCATTTAAGACTTCCTTTCTATGCGTTATCTTTTTCATGTTTTAAAGAAGAGCATAGCACTCTGTTTTAGGCAAATGGTATTGAAACAGCATCCGCTGCCATGTGAAGCCACAAGCGGGATCCCACTGCATAGAGCTGAATACAAATGAGGGTTTTGAATGTTGCAGTCAAAATGTGAATGGGGAGGCGGGGTGGGATTCAGCCATCAGCCCCACTTTTTATGCCAAATTTACTGCTTTCCCCAATTGACCAGTATTAGTGGGATCAACTCAGTCTAGGGGCTTAAATAAAATAATTTTCAGCTGTGTGTTCCCTTCCCTGGGAGGTTATTACACAGTTTGAAAGAAGGCTGTTCAATTGAATTGTCAGGGAAAAAATCACATAAACTGTTTATTTTCCTTGAAATCTTCCAAACTTAACTGATCAGCAGAGACAGAGAATGAAATTCAATTCCAGAAATTGCACCTTGCCTGCTCTGCATGAGAAGCAACAAAAAGAAAGATAAAATTTTGAAGATAAAATTGTTCTGTTCAGTAGCTGACATATATATTTTTAAAATATATAAAAAGTCACATATTGCAAAACCATTTTGGCAACTCAAGGTCCGGAGAGAAGTCTTAAAAGGGGGGGGGGGACCCCAGACCAGTGAGATTGTCTAGAAACAACTCAAATAAACAGGCCACAGTCTATTCCACTTAAATTGTTCAATAGGCCAAAAGAAAAAGAAATGAAAAGGCGTAAATGCTAAAGTTCTGAAATATAGTGTAATTCTAATTCCATCAGGCTGCATTGAACCATTGGATCTGCTGAAAGTCCAGCTATATCAAGTGCATTATCATAGTCAACTGTTTTATTAGGCCAGGGGTGGCGAAGCTTTTTGGCCCGGTGGACCAGATCTTTATCTCATGGACTGACTGTGACGGGTGGGCAGGGCCACCCACCTGTCAATCATCTGACATCATGATAACATCAGGTGAGGTGCCTGATCAGCCTTTGCATGTTACAGTCAGAAACAAGCAAGAAAATGGGGAAAAAGAACACACACTCACAACCCAGGAGTGGCACCAGCTCCCCTCCAAAATTCATTAACCCCTTAGCTTTAACCCCGTAGCAGCTTTTTCTTCTCAAAATGGTAAGAATTAATTATAGACTGTTGCTTCTTCTGATAGACAGAACAAGTTAAAAGGATCTGATTGCAGGGGATGTGAAAAAAGATCTGCCTGAGACCCTGGAGGGCTATTGCCAACATTGCCAATGTTCTTCATCCCTGGGTCTACACAGATGTTGTTGGACTACAACTCCCATCACGCCAGCAATACCTGGGAAGCTAAGGTTAGTAAGGTAGACAATACTGGTCTAGGCACTTTCTATGCTCAACCTTTAGCAAATCCAGACAACTTTAAAACTCTGAAACTCTTGAATTGCAATTTGTAAGGTTCCGGCTTTAGAGAAATCCATTCAAAACAAAACACTTCCCCCATTCCTGAGATGAGCAGGCGGGCTCTTTGAGAGAAAAGGTGTTGTATTAGCTAGAATGGAGTTTTCCCAAACACCTCTGAGAGTGATTTGACCCAGGGCATCGGAACATAGAATATCTTCTTTGTGCACGTCAAAACCATTGTTCATGAGAAATTTGCACAAATTCACCCTGAAACAATACACAGAAGCAAGGAAGGGAGATTCCACTATTGTCACTTCTGCATCAATTGCAATGAGCCTCAATTGCTTTCGAAAAAGTCAGCCTATATTAAGGGCTGCTTTTCTTTCCCATGTATAGAAGTGGATGGCAGATTGAGCTCTGTAAGAATGACTGCTCCCCACATTAAGTGGGGGGCACCCTTTGCGTGGTCGCGCACAGCCCCCTGGACCCTATGTGGTTCCCATTAGCACAGGCTTGGCTTCGCCTTCCCCAGGCGGGATACCTGGAAGTCTCTGCCTACCTCAGCCAGTTGCCCAATCCCACCTGGGGAGGCGTTGCCAAGATGATCAGGCCAGGTAGGGGGTGGGACCACCCTGCCCACACAATAGGGGGAGGATTTTACCTGGGAATCGTCAGTTGGCTCCAGAGCTTCTCCCACCCTGCCCTCCCTCAGTTAAGCCTTCTTTTGCAGGCTAACCTTTTCTCCACAGGTACGTGGGCGCTGCTATGTCAAGGTCGCTGTTGAAGGGCCAGAGAGGAATTTCCCAGCTTTGGCAGGTTTTGCCTTTCCCGTAGCAAAACGTCACAACTTTGGTGGTTTCAAGCCTTGGGCGGAATCCTTTAGTCTATCTTCCCTAAATAGGGGTGGGCCTGTAGTGGTGACTCACACCTCCCTTCCTCTTTGCAGTGGCGATCACAGGGTTCCCCGTTAAAGGAGTTGTTTTGAGGGGAGGCATTGGCCATATGCCTAGAGGTTGTCATTGCTCTCCCCTGTGATGGCGGCGTAACAGGGGGCAGGCTCTCTGCTTGAACATATGTTCTCCAGAGCCAGCCCATCCCCCCACACTCTGGATAACCCTGATGTTCCCCAGATCCCCAGCGGGGGACTGGGAGGGATAACACGCAATGCCTGAGCCAAGGTCTACCCACATCTGAAACATAATAAAGTTGTGGTCAATTTTAATCCCTTAGCACGTTGTCTTGAGTGGTTATTCCATTCGGGGACTGCCCAGGGTTTGGGGGACTCCACCTGTCCATGCAAAAGGGGTTCTCTTCTTTAACTAAGGGCTCATTTGGATGTGACTTTTCCCCACTTATGTCTGGTCAGGTCACCAAAGCTCCATATGAATTTACCCAGCTCCATATGAATTTGTCCAATTTGAAATGGCCAGGCATGTTACAAATTGAGCACCATCTCCCTTAGAAGTTTCTCTCCAGCTCAGAATGTAAAATAAGATTTGGCAGATTTGTGAACAACTAAGTATGAGAAACCTCTGAAAGTTGCCATCGGAGGTTAATTCCATCATGCTTTGTATGTTAAACATGAATTGGGAGCTTAGCCACACATGTTGTATGTCTGTTTCAGATATTTTTTCTCCTACCTGCATTTTGTGCAATGGCAGGAGTGGCCGGCATGATAGAGTGCTACCATAGAGCAGCTCTTTTGACTGGTGTTACTGATGCTTGCCTGGATGATGTGTGGTTATAGGGCAGGGCAGTGGTGAGGTTTGAGCTCTACACAGCCTTGACCTCACTGTCACCCTGATCCAGCCCTGCGGCACCATCCAATCACCCTGGCCGCTTCTGGAATCAAAGCAAGGGAAATTTGTCAATGGCATGTTTTATGTGATATGGGAAGTTGGGAAATATTACCAAAGACTGATGCCCATCAGTGTGCCTTCCTCAAGTCTGACATATGAAAGATACCAACCTGTTTTGAGAGGTCTTTGAGTTTTGCAAATCAGATTAAACTCTTGACTATTCAGACATGATGAAGTATGCCATTAGGTATTTTTATCGCATTCATTCATGCTAACACAATTAAGTTACATGGGAAGTAAGGGAAAAGGAAAGGGACCCATGACCATTAGGTCCAGTCGTGACCGACTCTGGGGTAGCGGCGCTCATCTTGCTTTATTGGCCGAGGGAGTTGGCGTACAGCTTCTGGGTCATGTGGCCAGCATGACTAAGCCGCTTCTGGCAAACCAGAGTGCACGGAAACGCCGTGTACCTTCCCGCCAGGGCGGTACCTATTTATGTACTTGCACTTTGACGTGCTTTTGAACTGCTGGGTTGGCAGGAGCAGGGACTGAGCAATGGGAGCTCACCCCGTCACGGGGATTCGTTCCGCCGACCTTCTGATCGGCAAGTCCTAGGCTCTGTGGTTTAACCCACAGCACCACCCGGGAAGTAGCCCTCTGTAAAGGTGTCTGGTTTAGGGTTTCAAATTGCTCTTCCTGCCAGAGGCTCTGCATTTTAAAGAGCTGTATGACAGGTAGAAACACAACTCAGAAACAAAGTTTGTTTTTTGATCAAAATTCTGCCTCGATCTCTGCAACAGGTTCTGGATAGATAGGAATGATGAATATGGAATGCATCCTTCTCCACTGAGCAGCAACCACACACCTGGAGTGAAACCCAACATCTGTTGCAAAGCACCTTAGCAGCATAGTGTGTTAGAACAAGATGTGGAGAAAAACACTGCATATAATTAAATACAATTTTGGGTATTGTAGGGTATGTGGTTTTCTGTTAGAATTTTGAATGTGTCTGCTTTTGCATTGTTTGTTCCTTTCTGTCACAGAGAGAAGCTTAAAAACAGAAAGGTAAATATATACTGGAAGAAAGCAAACAAAGCACAATTTAGGCTACAATCCCAGGGTTCTGGCATGTGTGTGTATCTAAGGGACCATCAGATAAAGTATATCTCTCCTTCTACCTGCGGAGAGTAAATGGATAGGGGAGCAATTCCTTTCAGTTCACATTTTAATGTGAGTCCACCTAGTTCAGACTTCCTGGAGCAAAACTTAAAGTCAGCTAGCCTTTGAAATTTGCACTTCATTGACTCTTGCAATGCAGTTCTTCAGCAGCAACAATAATTATTACACAGGTGCGTATCTCAGGGCAACATGTGCATAAATATGCATAGCATTTGTGAAAATAAAATACAAAAATGCATTATATTAGGGAGAAATTGCTTGCAAAAGCGTGTATATAACACAAAATTGCATAATTAAATGTGTATATTAAGAATCACTCTACAATGCTGATGAATTTTCATGAGGACTTTTAAAAAATCACAAACTGATGAGGATAAGAGGCAATTAAATGAAACTAACTAACTAATTAACTAAGAGGCAAATAAACTGAAAGGGACAGCTTTGCCCATGCCCTAGGAAAGGGAGTTCTGTGGTGGAGAGGGAGATCTTCCTCCAGAATCACCCCTCATTGTGGCTTAGAAACCTCTGCAGTAAAACCCCACTGCTGCCCAGCACTGGTCCTCAGATAGTGCCAATGAGAACTTAACTAATGGTGCCTGGAATATCCATCAAAGAACACTTCCAAAGGTAACCTTGCCCAGTATAGTAGATCGGCTTGTCATAACTAAAATAGACAAACCTGAACTGTGCTTAAATGTTAAGACCTTTTCACGCCCATTATGAATGTACCAGGATATGTTACATTCAGCTAAATAAAGAAATTGGCTTCTAGGCCTGGTCCGTATGAAAGTTAAGCAGATTTCTGTCACGTTGGCCTGTATTCTAACTAGGCTTCCAGAAACAGAAGGGCTCCTTTTGTTCATGGGAAGGACCAAGATCCAGCAGAAGATCATACAGACAGAAGGGAAGAGGAGACACTGATTCCTTCCAGGTCCCATCATGGCTTCTCACGCTGCTCAGGAGGGTCTCCAACCCTTCAGAGAATATGTGTAGGGGCCATAAGGGATTGCAGAAGGAAAGGTAATTCAGCACCCACCTTCCAATGGTCAGAGCATCACTTAAGCAGAATGCTATTCAAGGGATGCTCCTGCCAGTGGGAACTAACTTATTATTTGGCCTCTTCCCATGAAAACAAAACAGGTCCAAATCCATTATGATATTTACCTCCAATTAATGAGAGAGGATATTTTGTGTGTAAAATCCCATACACAGGCTGAAATATGCATAGCATGAAGCCCCTTTGGATGCCTGAGAGAGGCTACTTACTTTGGCAAGGTATGCAGTCTGGCCTCAGCTGTCCATGCTCTAGGGATGCTCTGTCTGGACTACTGGAATGCATTCTATATGGGGCTGCCCTTGAAGACTGTCTGGAAGCTGCAGTTAGGGCAGAATGTGACTGCTTGGTTAGTGATTGGGGCAGCCTGATGAAACCATGTGTCATTAGTCTTGAAAGTGCTGCACTGGCTGTTAGTGAGCTGCGAGACCAAATTCTACTAGTGTACAAAACCTTGAGACCCAAGTACTTAAGAGATCACCTCCCCTAATATCAACCGTCTTGGGCCCTACAATCACCATGCAAGGACGGCCACCAAAAATGTTGTCTCCTTCTGTGACGTGTAGTAAGACCTGGATAGCTCTGTTGGTTAGTGTTTGGTGCTGATAATGCCAAGGTTGCAGGTGTGATCCCCATATAGGGCAGCTGCATATTCCTGCATTGCAGGGAGTTGGACTAGACGATCCTCAGGGTCCCGTCCAACTCTATGATTCTATGATATCCTGTGCCCTGAGGCTATTGTGTTGTGTGTTTTCTGGGTCATATTTCATATGATTAGCTGTTACTAGTGGAGGTAGGGAAATGCCTAATTTAATAATATCAGACATTACACATTACACACTACACATTACAGAGAGGAGAACTTAACACAGAGATGCCAATTTTGTTGACAAATCCATGCTGTTTTCACCATATGTAGTTCTTCTCTGTATGTGGCCTGATTCACAGGTAATGCACAGTTAAACCATGTTTTATAAATCAAGATTTAATGAACCATGGTTTACCTTGATCATCTGAACCCTGTCCAACATCCTAACCATGGCTTACTAACCACAAACAAACTATTCCCATAAGCCATGGTTTGCTGGTTTAGAAACTTTGATTTATGTAAACTGTGGCTGAGCATTAGATATGAACCTGGCTTGTGTGTCTTGAATCAACAGCAACCTGACAAGATAAATGATGTTTTCCCCTAAAGAGAACAGTATCCTGGGAAAATAAAAAATAAAACTTGAGAAGTTTTAAATCTGTCTTTTGTTCTTGAACAATTTGGGTATCTAAGCACTTTCATGCAAAACTGCTTCTATTTAAATTTTAGTGCCCAATAAACAGCTTGACCCGCAGCTCAGCTCTTTAATGCAGCAGATGGAAGTCATTCAGAGTGTCAGGCTTTTGAAATTTGTGACTGTGATATCCAGGAGAGTGTGTCCCCTCTTACAGTATCTGGAAGAGGAAGGAGGCCGAGCGACCAAGACTGAGCCATATGAACTTTGTGGGTGAGTGATTTCTAGAATCAGGCATATGGTGTGAGTGATTTGTGATTCCAAGTCACTGTTGAAAGGATGAATTAGTTTAGAGGGTCTAAATGGGAGGGGGGGAAATAACAATTCTATTGATAACCATTTTAAGGAGGGACTGTTAATGCAGACAAAATGCAACCACCCACCACAGAAAACAATATGCAATTTGTTAAAATATTCAGAAATCTCATCAATCTGCATTTGGGCATTACCATGTTGACATATGTTAAAGAATGGGCTCATTCTAAGCAGCTCATTTTGTTCCCCAATGTCCATGTATGCCTGGATAGTTGTATGAATGAACCCCCCCACTCTCCATCTGGAATCTAAATTGTTCTGGGCTCCAGATACTAGGAGAGCCTTTACGCACACAGCAATACACATCAAGGCCTCCTCCCTAGACATGTGAACATCAGGGAAGAAGCATGTGACATCGGGGGCAGGGCAACTCAGTGCACCCCATGATCCATTCTCCTATGCTGCTGAAAAAGGAGCTGCTGATACCTGAATATGGTTTAGGAAACATTTGAAGATACTGTTTTCTACATTAGTTCCAGTAGCTGCTACCATTTTGCCTTATGCCACTGCATACCCGAGCAAAGGGAAACAAAGGCATATTAGCTTTCCGGACTACATAACGTTTTCATGCAAGAGTCCTCACATACATACAGTACTGTACTGTTTTTCTAGTTAAATTAGATGGAAATGTGTGGTTTAGCCTTCATGCCCGTACTACCATAGGGTGGTGACTTGAAAACAGGAATTTTCTCCTGTCATATGTGAAGCCCAGGCTTTCCTTGGCCCATAAGATTGGTATTGGAATCACCTGATTTCCTCTTGCATTTCACAGAATCATAGAATTGTAGAGTTGGAAGAGGATCACCTAGTAGTCCGGCTCCTGTCTGTATAAGCTTTTATACAGCTGTTTAATTGGTTTTAGGTTGTACTTTTATTTCACACACATGCACGCATGCTTGCACGCGTGCACACACACTGCCCCTTAGACTTTTCAAAAAAGGCAAATGAAGCACTTATTTATTAAAATAATTTTTTTTTAAATGTTGTGATCAAGAGGATCTAAAACAGGCAGGAGGGGTGGCAGCGGGAGAGAGAAAGAGGTTTGGCGTGTTGGGCTGTGCTATGTTAATGATCTCTGCTGGTTGTCCCTCTGTTGCCTCTTTCCTGCATAGGTCACCAGTGAAAAACGATCCTTTTCATTAAGTAATGCATGTTAAAAAGATTCCACTTTTCCTTGCTTCATAAATTCCACAATGGTCTCTGACTCTTTACGGCCAGCCAGAAAGTTTATCTGCTGAATCACGGCTTTGCACAAAACTTCCAGGCCGCGGAGAGCGGTGCCGACTTGTCATCTCTCATTATAATCGCCTGCCAATTCCTAGCAGCCAATTGCAAAGAAAGGGGTGAGGGCAGAGATCAAGCCAAAGTGATGGTGGAGAGCCAAGATTCTCAGAGTCATCCCCTCCCCTTCTAGGATTCTTGCTGCAGTATTTGTGCTTCTTTGGCGTGATGGTCTCCTTTCAGTGCTAACATACATTCAGGCTGAGCAGGGGGACAGCAAAGTTCCCATCCAAAGCATATCAAAGTGTAGGACAAAGGGAATTAGCAGCATGGTTGCTGACAATGCTAATAGGTGCTTGATGATCACACCCACACCATACATCTAAAGCATGTTTAATGCACATGGCTCCCCTTCCCCCAATTTTCTGGGAGCCGCAGTTTGAGTTGAGTTTTCGAGCAGGATGAGTTTTCGAACAAAGTTGAACTGGAGATTTCTCTGCTAGCAGGTGGCTCAATACAGACTGCTTCAGAGTGCATAATGCTCTGATGCAATGCTATCCACTGCACAGATGGGGAATGTTACTGGACTCAAAACTCCTGCCCTACCTGGAACAAACAGGAGTGGAACACTTGAGAAAAGCCAGCTCCCTCCTTACATTTACTGTCAGAATCCCACATAGTTTACTTACAGTAGATATAATTTTCCCATTTCTTATATTAAATGTAATTGCCTCTTCAGAATTTATTCAGAAGAAAATTGGCACCGGAATACTTAAGATTAAATTTAAAAGATTGCAACAGTCAGTCCACCTTTTGTGAGGAACTGCTACATGGCACCGTAAATTATCTCAGTAAATTATCTTCAGGCATGGGCCCAAAGTGGGAATTTACTATCTCCCTCATTGTTCACACACTACATGCACACACACACTCAACTCCAATTGTGCCCCCCATTCTGTCATAGGCTCTATTTAGAAAATTGCCTCAGTGATGGATGAGAGGGCTGGGGAGATTGTAGATTCTTTTCCTCTTTCTCTGCTTTCCTCTCTGTTATTGAAGCTATAGCATCATCCACCCATATTCCTGCTCCCTCCCAAAGCCAGTCCTTTTTTCCTATAAAAATGTTTAGGGGTACTCTCATTTTGACTCAAGAAAATCACCATTTCATGGTTCAAATCAGGAAAAATAAATACAGTAACTGGACAAAAGTACAAAGATTCACAAAATGTTTAGGGGTATGCGTACCCCGGCGTACCCCCAGAAAAAAAGGACTGCCCCAAGCTATTGCCATGGTTTGGGGCAGGGGATAGGCTAGTTTCTGCAATATGTTTTGATTGTGACAGCTCAGAGCCTGACAGACAAAATCAATGTGTAGAATAATATAGTTAAAGGGTAAAGGACCCCTGGATGGTTAAGTCCAGTCAAAGGCCACTATGTGGTGTGGTGTTCATCTCACTTTCAGGCCGAGGGAGCCAGCATTTGTCCACAGACAGCTTTCTGGGTCAGGTGGCCAGCATGACTAAACCGCTTCTGGTGCAACGGGACACTGTGATGGAAACCAGAGTGTACAGAAACGCCGTTTACCTTCCCACCGCAGTGGTATCTCTTTATCTACTTGCACTGGTTGCTTTTGAACTGCTAGGTTGACAAAAGCAGGGACAGAGGAACGGGAGCTCACCACCGTCAAGCGGATTCGAACTGTCGACCTTCCGACTGGCAAGCCCAAGAGGCTCAGTGGGTTAGACAACAGCACCACCTGCACCCCTTGTGCAGAATACTATATAGGGTTGTACACGGGGGTGGGGGGGGAGAGAGAATTGCTTTGGAACTCACTTTGCTGCTTGCGATAAGAGAATGCTTCATTTCTTACCACTTCAGACAAGACCTACTTTGCTTCTGATCCAAAGAAGAACCGTGCTTCAGTTTCACAAATCTTTGGATGTCTCCCCATTAACTATACTTGGAAAAACAATAAAGAGGTATAACATTTCAATATATATTTTTAGATAGACTTGGATGAAATTGTCAGGAAATGGTACCACCTTAGAGTGCATGAAGGAAACCACCTTAGAGTGCATGAAGCCTAACAAAATTCAGACAAATAGGTGAAGAGGTTTTGTACAAGGACCCTTTAATATATGAGATGTGTTATTATTATTTATTATTATTATTATTATTATTATTATTATTGAACTAGCTATGGCTTCCTAGCTTTTGGCCCAATTGGATAAAATACGCACTAACATAGTGTGTATGTGTAATCTAGTCACACACAAAACAAAAACTCAGAGTCAAGCAGATTACTTTTACTAAGCAACATGCAGATCTGCAAATATTTAACATGAATTAATTGCACGTGGGGGAGGGGAAATGAGTGTTGGATGGATATTACCTATCTAAAAATAATTAACACTCAAGACAGATCAAACGAGAGCAGCAAGAGTAACTAAGAATTAGGCAAAATGTTGGCATTTAGGGAAGGGAAAGGAAAGGATTGGTCTAGGCTGAAATAAGGAGACCACACAAGCAAAACACAACCACCAACAATTCCACAAGCCTTTCTCCTAGGTGAGTACTTGCCAGTCACAAACTGGCCCTCTCCCTTCCCTCTGCCTGGTACTTTGCTTTCCATAGAGAGCTTGGGAGAGGGGGAGTGTTTCGCAAGTGCATCAGCTGGCCAGAAAAACACAGATCCAAAAGAAGCTTTTCAAAGCATAGTCCAAAACTATGGGAGCAGCCAGCTGTACTTCAGAGGATATTTGAAGATCTCCAAAATGACATTCTTTGGTTCAGTATTTGGGCTTCATCTGACGCAGAATGCACACCCTTAAGGGGGTAAGCAGATAGGAAATATAAATAATCCAGACAAAATGAAGCAGCACATGGAAGGGTACTTCTGCTTAGGGCTGCTGAATGTCCAGAGATTTCTGTGAATAAATATAACAGACCTTTCTAAATCCCATCTGATCCCACTGAACTTTGAAGGTTAACAGGTTCCCATAGACTTGTTAGCTTGAGCTGAGTTGACATGATAATTGAAAAGAGAACAGACACATGTCAGCCTGAATTAGGCAAGTTCCTGCTCCCCTCCCCCCTTCTTATCATGCCAGGGGCACATTTTCAAGAAGAAGAAAAGGAAACCATTTCTCATAGCATAGCAATAATGGTTGAGAAACAAGGCCTGAGTCAACCAGTTGATGTGCCTTGCTTTGCTGTCTGCTATTCCAGAGAGACTGGGTAGCATAAACAGAGGGCAAGGGAGATTCTTTGGGGAGAGCATATTTTAAATGAATATGGTGAGTGACAGCCCCCACATTTCTTTGTTTTGCCTGTTGTCTACTCTCCTCTGCTCTTTTTATTTTGTTTGTTTGGGTAACCTGTGTCTTATATGGTTTGCACATCCTGAGGTTGGGTGGATGGGAAGAAGAAGAAGAAAAAGAAGAAGAAGAAGAAGAGGAGGAGGAGGAGGAGTAGGAGGAGGAGTTTGGATTTGATATCCCGCTTTATTACTACCTGAAGGAGTCTCAAAGCGGCTAACATTCTCCTTTTCCTTCCTCTCCCACAACAAACACTCTGTAAGGTGAGTGGGGCTGAGAGACTTCAAGGAAGTGTGACTAGCCCAAGGTCACCCAGCAGCTGCATGTGGAGGAGTGGCATCACGAACCCGGTTCACCAGATTACGAGTCTACTGCTCTTAACCACTACACCACACTGGAAGACAGACCATCATGTCAGGGGAACCTTCAGTTCAATGAGAAAGCATTGTGTGGGTTGGGCAAGGGTGCTTTAACAGTGCAATCCTGAGCATACCTGCTCAGAACAGTAGAGTCCCTTTGAGTTTAATGCTGCTCACTCCCAAGTAAGTGTGTATAAGTGTGTACACTTTGCAGAGCAATGATTTTGGAAATCAAGACCCTTGATTACACAGGGGTAGACAGAGATAATTTTTTAAAAATAAAAAAATACATAATATATGAGGTATTGTCAGGCTCCCGGGGGCTTGGCTTCTCCCTCCCCCAGCCATAGATAAGCAGGACAAAGCGAAAAGAGTCCCTTTCCATTTAAAGAGTCTTTAATGATCACAGCAAAAGAGCAAGGCATCCATTCCCGAAATAAAGGTGCTCCCAATTAAGCTTCTCTCCTACTTGCCTTGAGTTATCTCCATCACTTCCCCCTTCTTGCAACCTGATCTTGCAACCATTGAGCCTTCTGCATAGCAACCTTATCAGTTCTCCTTGCCCTTGGAGATATAGGCTGGACACTCTCCAGCGAAGGGGAGTCGGTTATCTCTCTCTCTCCCTGTTCTGCTTCTCCTAGCTCTTCCCCGCTCAGCTCTGCCCAGCTGTTATTTTCCAAACTATGTCCCTCCGCAAACCAAGTTTCTAAATCCATACTGCTCACTTGTTCCTGGGCAGCTTCAGAATCCTGGTCAGGAGCAGGAAGAGGGGGAGGTTCCCACCATTCCTCCTCAGAGCTGTAATCCTCAGTCTGATGTCTAACAGATATACATTATATGAAAATATGAAAATAACACCAGCCATATTTGAAAATAAGTCTAACTACATTACTCACAGTTTGACAGCAAGTTGTTGCATACTATGGTGATCACGCAGTAACAGCAGCAGGTGATCAGTGGGGTTGGTGGTGAAATTAAGAGGGCTGTAAAATAAAATGTGTGTGTAGGGATCTTGTAAGCATTGTATAGCAAGATGAGGAGCAGATAATTTCTTTGTGGCTTTAACAGAGCTACTTGGCATGGCTGTTCTGTAACAAAAGAGATAGCTAATCTGGAGAGAGCCTACCCAGCATGGCTCGGTGTGGATATGAGACTTTAAAATTTTAGTGCTCAAAGTATCATCAGCAGGTAAGGAGAATTTACTGCCTTTGCCTTCCTTGTTCTCACTTAAGAGACTTGAAACTTGAAATATATCTTATCTGCAGGCAAACCACTTCAGACGAGAAGCTGGTGCCTTTATGAAGTTATTGTCCTCCAAGGTAATTAAAACACTGATAGAATTTTGCTGAGGAGCAGAGGTACTGAAAGCAAATGGAGGAAAAATCATAATATTAAAAGAACCTCTTGCCACATCTTCAATTAGCCATGCTGTCTCTCCAGCAAGTTAACTGCATGGTTCATTACTGATGAATAACTGCCATTAAAGTAATGGACTAAAACCTATGAGATGGGGATCACTCGTTGAAGGAAGGTTTAATCCCAGAACATTTTGCAGATGATGAGGGAAAGGCAAGGAGCTCTTCTGCAGCCAGCCCTGCGAGCGGCCGGTATGTATGCCGAGTGCACTTTTTCTGAGCTCATAAATGTTCCCCAACCCGTGATCACACTATAAATATTTTTAACTAGCTGCACACTTCTAAAGAATGAGGTGTGTCAAAAGGAAAAAAGAAAAATCGACCCTAACAGGCAAGAGGTACATAAAATGCTGCTGCATGGTTGCTCTCCAGGGAAAGCTATTGACAACATGTGACACGTCTGTTGAAAGCCTTGCCCTGGCTGCCAATTTGCTATCCGGTTAGATTTGAGGGTTTACTTCTGGCGTGTAAAGGGCCTTATATGGTTCCAAACGAGGGTACCTGAGAAACTGCTCCTTGGGCCTCTACATCCTACCTGATCTGTGGATGAAAATGTGTTGACAGTGCCACACAAGCTGCAATAAAGCACACTCAGACCATATTCACACCACACATTTAAAGCAGTATGATACAACTTTAAACAGCTGTGTCTTCCCCCAAAGAATTCTGAGAGCCAGGGGCGTAGGAAGGGGGGTGCGGGGGTGTGGTTCGCCCCAGGTGTCATCCTTGAGGGGGGGTGCAAAATGGCACACTGCAGCGGTCGGCACTTACCGTGGGGCCTGGCCTGCAGCATGCCCGAGACATACGTCTCTCCTGGGAGTGACGCAGTGGCTCGAGGCCTTGCGCTGCCTGAAACAGCAGCATGGGGCTTCCGTCTGCCAGGCGGACTCTATGGCAGCTCGCTGTGCCACACCCATGCGTGGATTGCCACGGCGCCCCAATGTGCAGATTCCATGGCACCCCTGTGGGTGGCTCACCCTGCCCCCCAGGGCTGCTCGCCCTGCCCCCACTGCTCTGGGTGCCAGAGCAGCTAGCTACGTCCCTGCTGAGAGCTATAGTTTCTTAGGGCTGCTGAGAGTGTTTAGGAGACCCTTCAAAGCTACAGTTCTCAGAGTGGTTTAATGACCAACCTTTTGTCAGGGACCGTGCTGAGGAGGGCTGCACTGAGGAAGAATGGTGGGAGCCCTCCCTTCCCCTGATCCTGAATCTTCCCAAGGACAGGAGGACAGTATAGATTTTGAACAACGGTTTGCAGAGGGGCATAGTTCAGAAGGCAGAAGCTGGGAAATACTGGAGGGGAAACAGCTAGCAGAAGAAACACTAGAAGAGAGAGAGCTAACAGATTCACAGTCTCTGAACAGTATCCACCCCCCTTCCCCAAAGTTCCAGAGAGCTCAGAAGGTGTCAGAACAGAAAGCACAGAAGCTACAAACTCAGATTACAAGATGGCGAGTGACGTAGATTAATAGGGACAGAGGGCAGAGTGACCTTAATTGAGAGCACTACCATTCTGGTTACATGCTTTCTTTTGTCCTTTGCTGTGTTTATTAAAGAAACTAACTGGTAAGAAGACTTATTTTCCTTTGTTCTGCTTATCTATTGCCATGGGGGAGGAAGCTGATTCCCTGAAGCCTGACACCCTTCTTCACAAGGAACTCAGGGTTAGGCTCTCCACATTGCTTGGGAGGGTGGATATCTCTGCATGGAGAAGGTCCCAGTTTCAATCCCTTGCATTTTCCTGTAGGGCTGGGAATGTCCCCAGTCCAAAACTCCGGAGAGCTGATGCCAGCTGGTGTTAACAGTACTGAGCTATATGAATCAAAAATCTGACTTGGTATAAGGCAATTTCTATGTTTCCCAGCACCACCATTTGGCCATCCTTGACCAAACTATTTGCAAAGAAACATTGACTATAGCTGTTTGTCTCCACATCATTTCCTGCTTCAACACTTACCAGGGCCATCTGAATCTAAAGACTAGCAAAAGTTCCCTGTGAGGTCCCCTGTGGGACTGATTTAAGGCTCTACAGATGCTTAGGCCTTGTCCTCCTATTTTAGAATATTTGTTGGAACTTGCAGGGCAGCACAATGGAATTGTTTCTCTTGTGTTAGAGACATTAATCATGCACCGTCTTGGATTTTTATTATCTCTGCTCAATGCATTTGGTTCATAGTTAAAGGACCTTAGCATTCTTCAGTTTCCTCCTCTTGTCTCCCCCTTCTCTAGACACATGTAACATTTCCACTATGAATATTTGAAAGACAGCTGCATTTATCTGTTCTACTTCCACTAATGTATGCACAGAACAGTTTCCATTTGAGACAAACTCAGCATGTTGCCTTGCATGGCCAGAGGGAATCAGGCTCATTTGGATACAATTGCTCTCTGCAGGATACCCAGAAATAACGTATAGTCACTGGAAGGGGGCAATATCATGTAATAATAATAATGTCTTACATTTTTATAATAGCATGAAAGATACTACAGCATTCTACAAAGCAGTGGTTTCAAACTTTCTGTCTTTAGGGAACCCTTTTCACAACAACTTCTTTGCTGAAGAACCTTTGCACATCTCAGAGGATTCTGGATTACATTCTGAACAGCACTGTAAGGCCACATTCACGCCATACATCTAAATGCCTATGTTCCTACTTTAAACAGTCCTGCGAGATGTAGCTTGTTAAGCCAGTTCACCTTTTCTGGTGGGTGATGTGGCCAGGCATCGGGGCCCCTGCAGTGATCCTGCGGGGGGCAGAGATTGATGTCCCCCTCGTTGCAGTCCAGGCCACATCGCTGGCACTGGGTGGGGCCCCGCCCAAGGGTGGCCTCGCTGTCCAATCAGCGCTGGCAGAAGGTGTGGCCAGGAAATTTAAACTGCTTCATGGCCGGGGAGCCCTCCTCTTTTGCCCTTCACTAGATCTCCCAACCCACCCGTCCACTTTTTATGTTTTGCTATGACAAATGTCATAGCACCTTGCTATGAACAAATGTTGGCCGCCATATTGTTGGGGCAGGGTAGGAATTTTACCCACTTGGCAAATTGGCACCAGCCATTTGGTTTTCACCTACCTTGTAGCAATCGTCACAACATTGTGAGGTTAGGCATTCGGTAAGTCTTTGTTTAGATGGAGGGGAGGTTGTAGCCTCTGCCTGCCCCTCCTCATTAAGGGTATCTTGTTAAAAGGATATGGGGGGGGGGTAGATTCTGTCTGATGCCCGGACGTGGGTTAGGGCCTTGCCATGACCCCAACGGGGACCTCTCGGGGTGCCCCTATTTGATGTAAGTCATAGGGCTCCCCTTATTGGTGGTTTACCCTTAGATGGACTCCCTGAAGAAGGGTGGGAGTCGAAATATAGCCTGGCTTCACCCAATGCCTAAGCCAAACCATTCACATCTGTAGTCAATAAAGTTGCGACCTCTTTGAACCCATAAACCTAAATACTTATGTCCGTTTGTTTATTATCCACTAGGGAACTGCGGTAGGGCAGTAGTAAGGTCATAAAGCAAGTGTTGCATGCAACAGTTACCAGGTTCAGCACTTGACATATCCTGGTAAGACTGAGAAATCCACTCCCCTTCCCAGGGGGCCGGGGTTGCAGGCTGGCCACGTGCACTCCCCGTGTATAGTGTGGGGCTCGCGAGTGGGGATGCCGCCTGCATTACTGGGAGTCCGGGCCACGATATGCCCCATGGCCAACCAATCCAGTTGGCGTGGCTTACCTATTTTGGGAAGTAAAAGTAGCCACAAGTGATTTTCAGCAGAAAGCTAGTATTGGTACTCTGACTGAGATTCTGGATTGGGACCCTATGTCTCCTTATCCTCTAAAATAAAAGCAGCTGGGTTAAGCACATATACTGAAATTTGTGGCTAGCAATGCCTACTTTGGTCCTAAGAGTGACACAGATGATCATTTTAAACAATATTCTTCAATCAGGGTGATCAGATATTAAGCGTGCTTCCTATAAAAACCTCTATATGTATTTACCACAGCTTACCTCTCTAGTCCTGGTTTCTATCCAAAATATACTTCTCTGTAACGAAATGCCTAATTATCTTTCATATTGTACATGAGTTTCAAACTTTTCATAATTCTTTGATGGCTCCTTTTAGCCATCAAAATCCAACCATGGAAAATCAATATTTGCTTTTAGGTCTCCCTATAGCATGAAAGGATATTCTGAAAAACAACACACATGCCATGTCTCCTTATTGATCTGACAGTTTGCTTCTTAAACCTCAGCATTTCAAAAGCCATTCCTTTATTTAAAAATCCTTGCCTGAAAGTCAATAGGAGCATCTGCCCAGCAGGATCTCACATTAAAACTCACATCTCCTGTAACAATGTCCTGCAGTTTTCTGATCAGCCTGCTTTGGCTCCAACCAAAAGAAAACAGAAAAGCAATTTTAATTGTGCAAGGATGTAGCATTAAATATTTGGAGTGGTAGCTTCCATGTAACATGCCAGAATAACACAAACAGCTTATGTACACAGGGTGATAGAAATCAGAAATCGCAAAGGTCAGCTCAGTCTCTAGCTGGCTTAACAATTCAAGGCTGACAAACACAGCAACAATCTTTGAAAATGGAAGCTTCAAAAGTTTAGCTCAATCATGCAGTCAATCTTTGTTGTGTTTTCCATCTTCCTTTGTGTTGTTTCTGGGTGACATTAATCACTGCTATCAGTTAAAGGTCTGTGTGCTCCTTGCTCATGCATAGACCCCCTGCTTCAGTGCTTTCTGTGCTAAACCATCACTTTAGACCAAGATAGGAAACCTCTTGATCTGGCCCTTGGGACTCTCACCAGGCCACACACACCAGGCCACTCACCAGCCCTGCTTTGCCCATTTTTGGAATGTTCTCGCCTACTTAGAATGTGCCCTTGAACTCTGATCACTCTTATTGTTTGCATATGTTTGAGTGTGTCCGTGGAACCAAGCCTACGGTACAAAGATAAGATGAACACTTATTGCTCCACCCACTTTTGCTTCTGACCCTGCCAACCATTGGCATATGGCCTGGAAAACATTGCCTAGAAGGGAATGTGGCCCTCACACCCTTGGAAGTGTCCGGTTCCCAGGTTCCCAGCTTGATAACACAGCAAGCGTAGATAATGAAAAAGGAGGATTTATTGCAAAAACAAACAGGTCCGGACGGCTCTAACAAAGCCTCCAGAACCATTACTCAAGATGACCCTTCTGAAGACTTCTTCGGAACTGAACTTATTGAACTTATGAATCTTACGTCTCTTGTTTTGCTTCCTATCTATCAGCCGACTCTTAGGACTGAGTGGATCAGCTCCCACATCTTCCTTTTCTGAGAGGCTGTCTCTGAGTTCGTTCGCTCCTGTTTGTGCTTCCTGCAAGCTTTGGCTGCATTCTATCCTGCTCTCAGCTACTACCTTATCAGCCGGCCTGTCAAGGTCAGGAGGAGCCGAAGTCTGCAGCTGCTGGCTCTCTCCTGCCTGACTAACATTAAAGCCTCTCTGTTCCTGGCTGCTTTCTGCAGTTGGCTGCAAACCTTCTCTTGGAGCAGGCTCATTCCTGACAGGAAGGTAGTGGATTCTCCTTCCTTGGAGGTTTTTAAACAGAGGTTGGATGGCCATCTGTCAGCGATTATTCAGATGTGATTCCTGCATTGCAGGGAATTGGACTTGATGACCCTTGGGGTCCCTTCCAATGCTATGGTTCTATTCTCCATGCTGAAAAACTTCCATGCTCCTGCTTTAGATCAATACAAATAAGTTGCTTCACATAGCAAGACTGAGTGTTTGAATACATGTGGCAACTATAAGAACATAAGAAGAGACCTGTTGGATCAGGCCAATGGCCTATCTAGTCCAGTGTCCAGTTCTCACAGTGGCCAACCAGGTGCCTGCAAGCAGGCCCTGAGAAGAAGAAGAAGAAGAAGAAGAAGAAGAAGAAGAAGAAGGAGAAAAGAGTTTGGATTTGATATCCCGCTTTATCACTACCCGAAGGAGTCTCAAAGTGGCTTACATTCTCCTTTCCCTTCCTCCCCCACAACAAACACTCTGTGAGGTGAGAGGGGCTGAGAGACTTCAAAGAAGTGTGACTGGCCCAAGGTCACCCAGCAGCTGCATGTGGAGGAGCGGGGACATGAACCCGGTTCACCAGATTACGAGTCCACCGCTCTTAACCACTATACCACTCTCCTCTTCCATGAAACTAATCAGTCAATGAATAATTTGGTCAGACTGGTGGAAGGGTTATACCATTTCACCCAAATGAAAGGGCAAATGGTCTAAAATTAAAAAAAAAATAGAACTGAGGTACGTTTTTTGTTCCTCTACATAAGCAAAGAATGTATGTTTAACAAAGAGGAGCATGCATACCCAAACTGCCACCACACAAAGATGCTTGTCAGCTGGGTGAGGTGACTGGCCCTAGAATATAAATAAGTGTTTTTTGTTTTATTGGCAGTTTAATCCCCCCCCCCCCCCCGAGAACAGGAGGAAGAATAGATTGCTGAACTGCAGGGATAGGCAACCTAGTTCCTGACTGCTGTTTATGTGTTGCAGAAGTGTTTATGTAACATCTTCAGTCTGGGTAAGCACTAACAACTCTGCTTGAAACGTATGGCAAGATCTGACAGTTATTCCTGCACAAGTTATTGGCCCTGCTGAACTCTTTCATTCATGTTATAAACCCGAGCAAAGTAATGTAAGAATGCATCATCCGGAGGGCTGAGAATTTGCTCTCCACCTTTTGGTAATTGAGGGTCCATATGGATTTAGAGAGCACCTCCTTTCAAAACACTTCAGGAACTGCAGTGCCATTTCCTTTTAGAAGCAGCCTTTCTTCCATGTGAATGCCGTCTGAGTCTTTCCTAAAGGGTTTTATGTCTGCAAGAAAGAGTTTCCTGGGGATTCATTTTTCTGCAGAATGTTATTGGTTTCTGATAAAGCTCCCATTTTAGTATTTTATCTTTCATTTGTTGATGTTGGTGTTCTTGCTCAGCGGAGATCAATGTGTACTTTATCTTCCCTGAAATGATTTTCTTCTTTGTTACGTCATTCCTGGTAGAAGGAATACTGGAAAGATCTTTCCCTGGAAGGCATGTCCAATGTCCAATGAAAACTGGATGAAATCTAGACTTTTGATCTCTTGAAGGAAGTCCAGATACTGGTTTTGAACTCAGTAGTATCACCATGAGCAGGTTATTGACTATTAGCATTTTCAGTTAAAACATACAAAGGAAATTTTCACAGTGTAAGTTCTGGAGAGACTCAGTTATGTCAATTTCATTTCCCCTGTTTTGGATACTAATTAAAATGGATTAAAATATCAGTGCACAAAATAGGAGGGAGTGCTCATCCTATTTATATCTATTATTGTCACCGTAATTATTACCCATCCTAAGGTCCCAGGGGCAAATTACAGCAATTAAAACGCAATCTATATCTATATGTATATAGAGAAGGCACATGTAAAATCTCTGAAATCATAGACATTATACTTGGGGAGGGAGAAAAAAGCAGCTCTGATGTGGTTTACTTCCTTTTACAGTGAACTAGATGGATTCTCCCTCATGCAAGGCCTGTCTAGACAATGAAGGCAATGCTGAAAGCACAACTATATCATAATTATTCTCTCTGCACGAAAGAGCTAACTTTCTCTCAGACATGTAAGCTTTTAATGTGGAGCATGATTTAGACCTGGAAAGCTTCCAAACAAGCAATTTGTCCAATACTATTTGGTGTCATACAGTCACATAGGATTATCATATCATGCCAGTTACTTACTGTGAAATTCTAATCCTAGACATCTCTGCTCAAAAGTTCAGTGACATTTACTCCCAGGTAAATGTATATAGGATAGCAGCCTTAATGTCTGAACTGGTACTAAACCTTTCCCCAAAGGAATAGTCTTGAGCAGAGATTCATTGTACGGCACCTGAAATTCCAGGCACATCAGTGACTGCAATGTACTTCTAGAGTCAATAGCTATATGAATATTGGTTTCGCTCCCTAGCATAAAACTCATATTTTACATATTCTTGAGTGGGTTACCTGACAGTTAATTAACAGACAAAATGATAATGAGATCATCTCATTAGTATTGGCATTGCCTACAAATGAAATATTGCCTTGCCTAGAATTTCCATTCCTGCAGATCATCAGAAGCTGAGGCTTGGTGTCTTGTTGCAGATACAGAGTAGGAAAGAAACAGCTAATAGTTCAGTAATAAATTATGTCTTCATGTGCAATATTACCTCTTAAGTAGTGATAATAGCAGTGCTAGCAATTACTGGGGACTTTAAGCAACACTGGGGTGGCCGATATCTTCTCCTAGAGATCCTTTGATACTGGATTGCATATCTCCAAAATTCAAGAGTGAAGCTGTGATAATGGGCTGGATGGGATCCAATAAATGTGTGGCTCAGTCAAGCAGTAGCAGAAGTAACTCTGGCACCACTGTAGCTTACCTGAAAGCAGGGTGGTAGCAAAGCTGGGGCTGTTTGGACTCCCTGGTGGCAGAACCAGATTGGTTCTGTTGGGGCACCCATTCAGCCCTTGCCTTTTCTCCACTCTTTCCCATCCAGGTAAGCAGCACCAGTTCAGGAGGGAGGCTGTGCAGCTCTGCCCCACTGCTCGGTTGCTGCTGCTGGAGGTGCTGTTCATGGGTGGTTCATCTGCCTAGGTGAATGATGTTCAAGCTGTACTGGATGTCAGGAACGTGGCTCACGAGAACGTTGGGGAAGAGTCAGACTCAGAAATTGAGCTGAGTGAAAGAGGGACTGACTCTGCAGATGAGAGATGGCTGACAGCCGAGAAAGGGCAGTTCGACCCCCCTTATTAAAGAAGACACTGTTAGCTCTCAAACAGAGGGAGAGTTGGAAGGCAGCCAGAGCGTTGCTAGGCAATCAGCAGATAAGCAGAGGACTGAGACTGTGTCAAGTGAAAGTGGGGAGGGTGAAGGCCAGCCTCTCAGTCCCCGTTCTAGGAGACTGGATAAGATCAGAGGGCAACAGAAGGGCTAAAGGGGAAAGGCAGGAAACTGGCATCCTTCCTGCTGTGGGAGGGACGAAGATTCAGACTGACCAACTGTTGTCAATGCGAGCAGGCGAGAAGCCATGCTCTGGATGTGTTTTGTTGTAAATAAACGTACACAAAACTGCCAGAGAGTCATTACTTCTTATCAGGGCTTGCCTGCCTGCCTGTGACCATTACACTGGAAGTCAGTGTGGTGTAGTGGTTAGGCTGTCGGACGAGGACCTGGGAGACCTGGGTTTAATTCCCCACTTCACCATGATGTTCACTGGGTGACCTTACAGCTACTCACTGCCTCTCACCCAACCTTCCTCACAGAATTGTTGTGGGAATTAAATGCGGAGAGATCCACATACACCATATCAAGTCCCTTGGAGAAAGAAATGTGGGGTATAAATCCAATGAATGGATGGATGGATGGATGGATGAATAACTCTAATAAGTTGAACTTCCCCCAAAGCATGGGTAGCTAAGATTGTTGGTGAGATATTATTGGTCTACAACTCCCATCATTTCTGACCATTGGCCAAGCTGGGTGGGGCTGAGGATACATTCTAGCTCTCTTTAAAAGGCCTTCAAATGCCACCTGGGCAGTGAAGATGTGAAGCTACTTCTCTCAAAACACATATAATGAGGCAGTGGTGGGGAGGGCACCATCTCATCTTGAATAGCAAAGCCTGTTAACATGTGTTGTTATGAATAATTCAATGTGTTTCCTGCCAAACTGAGGAAGTGGAGATCCCTTAGTCCTCTGATGCATATAGGGCCATCTGTATTTGAGAAAATGAAAGCAGGGCACAGAATACACCTGCAGTTTCAGTCTTTGAGTGTGTGTCCTAGGCAACATGGCAACAAGCTGGTGCTGGAATTTTAGCAAAATCCTTGCACACAGAGGAGATAAGATTTTGAGTTGCTCTAATGGAGCTGAGACATGAAGTGGAGGGAAAATCCACTAAGTTGACGGCAGTGAAAAAACAAGCAGAAGTCACACTCAACTTGGGTGGAGGAAGCGACTGATTTCAGATGCTCATGAGAAAGATTATAAAGCCACAGACTGGCTGAAGAAGGAAAATGCAATAAACTGCTGGGTTTGGTATCATCCACAAGGGCAATGGAGATTTCACAGAAGCATTAGCATGGGACTATGGGTTCTAAGAATCAATGACTCTTTTATACAATGTCTCTGGTAAGCTGGTAAAGGGAAGTAAAGATGGTTGAATCCATCATGTTTGATTCTCCCAGTTTTCTCAGTATTCCAACCTGAATTAAAAAATTAATTTCTGCATCAGTTTGCATTTTTGAAGAAAAGCCATCATGAAATTTCACCTGCATATTGGTGTGAAGTTCTTCTAAAGTACACATTTTTGGTATGCAGATTCCTAATATAATGCATCTTTGTATGGCATTTTCACTAATTTATGCATTTTAATGTGTTCTTTACTCTAGCACATGCATATTTGTACACATTACTTGACTGAGGAACTGTATTGCAAATTTTGAAAAGGTGCAAATTTCAAAGAACGGCTGTGTTTTGATTCATGTAAAGTTTTTCCCCCTCTTAGGGGAAAGAGGGGTTTCTTAACCATTTCCTGTCATTCTTCTTTTGCCATTGTTGCTGGAAATACCATCTCTGCTGCTTTTACCCCCACTGGGAAAAGATACACTCTTTGCTTCAAATTACATTCCCTCCTGGGAAAAAATCCCAAAGGATGAATTGCAGAACTGCATTTAACACCAGTGTTGGCTCTGCCCCAATGCATGGGCAGATCGAATGAGCCTTAATTTATTGGACCCCATCCAGTCTGTTACCACAGCACCAGCTTTGGAAAACCTTCCCAGAAGGAAGCAATACTGGTGCTGGCGTTGTACTACATTATAAGCTATTGCCTGAGCTTGCTATTTCCTCCTTCTGTTTTCCCATCCCTTTCCCCTGCCTTGTCATATCATGAAGACTTAGGACAGGAACTGTGTTGCTGTTTTTTAATTGATCTGTACATCACTCTGGGCTGAAGAGTGGGCTAAAATATGCTTTAAGTAAATAAATAAAACTCCCCAGTTACTATGGGCTAGTTTTTCAACTGGTACAGATCAGTGAAGCACCATTTAATTTGATGGAGCTGTGCCCATTTAAAAGAGGGCAAAGTCCCATTTTCCAGCTTCTTGAGGATGAGAGAGGAAAGGAAGTGAATCTGCAAAGCTATTTTTAGTTGAGGGAAGAAACATGGCAGAACGCTGCCAGTTTCGACAGTCTTTCAAGGCACGTCTATGAAAGAGATTTGTCTGTAGGCTACATTAATATGCAAGGGGGTGGGGAGGAGAGGAGCTACTGGCGAAAGCAAACCCTGAGCCAAGCAAGTCTGTGAACATAATTGTCAAGCATGAAGCTTCTAAAAAATAAATAAATGAGCAAATGCGTTAGAAACATGCAGTGCCCCAGTTCACAAGAGAAAGTCGAGTGAGGGTGTTTTCACTGCAGTAAACAAAAGTATGTGCATGGGGTTTGCTGTTTCTAAAATATAAAACCTCACAAATGCAACGCGTGTGGATATGCTAGCTGAGCAAGGGGGGGGGGAGAAAAACAGCCAGGAAAAGACAGGAACACAACTTAGAAAAATAGGAGATATTGATTTATTTATTTTTTAAAAAGAACTTGTAGGGTTGTTTTTTTTTTAAATAAAATAAAGCACAGTGACAGGTAAAGTGAGCGTAGCAGTGATTTATAGAATGCAGTAGTAAATTGTCAATTAACTGTCTGGAAAGTAAATGCGTGAAAAAACATTGTTAGAAATTATGTGACTGGATTTGCAATTGAGTTAATGTGTGTGTGTGTGTGTGTGTGTGTGTGTGTGTGTGTTGGATGAAATTGTCAAAGCCTTGAATGTCAAAAGAGCTGTATGGTAAAACACAAATACTGAAATCAGAAGAGAACTGTTCAGGAACTCAGTGGGAGATGAACTTCTGACCATAAAGGTAAAGGTAAAGGTACCCCTGCCCATATGGGCCAGTCTTGCCAGATTCTAGGGTTGTGCGCTCATCTCACGCTATAGGCCAGGAGCCAGCGCTGTCCGCAGACACTTCTGGGTCACATGGCCAGCGTGACAAGCTGCATCTGGCGAGCCAGCACAGCACACGGAACGCCGTTTACCTTCCCGCTGGTAAGCGGTCCCTATTTATCTACTTGCACCCGGGGGTGCTTTCGAACTGCTAGGTTGGCAGGCGCTGGGACCGAACAATGGGAGCGCACCCCGCCGCAGGGATTCGAACTGCCGACCATGCGATCGGCAAGTCCTAGGCACTGAGGTTTTACCCACAGCGCCACCCGTGTCCCACTTCTGA
Source organism: Podarcis pityusensis (assembly GCF_964106645.2). Taxonomy (NCBI): domain Eukaryota; kingdom Metazoa; phylum Chordata; class Lepidosauria; order Squamata; family Lacertidae; genus Podarcis; species Podarcis pityusensis. The sequence goes on along the minus strand of NC_138026.1, from coordinate 88,162,220 downwards.
CCATAGGTGGCAAATAAATGGTGGTGGATGAAGAGAAGGAAAAGTTCAATAGGTGCTCAAGACAGATTTCTTTATAAGATAGTTTTCAAATTCAAACCAAATAGTTCTTCCATTCATATTTACTGCTTTTTTGGGGGGAGGGGGTAACCAGATTAGTTTAGCCTCTAAATCAGTCGTTCTCAAAGGGTGTGGCATGCCACAGTGGTATGGCTGGAGAGGATGGCAAGTGTGGTGGGAAAATTCAAAGACAATCAAGAGACATTTAAATATTTCAGTGTACTATAGTATAGTATTGAAAAAATATTTGCAGAATATGAATATATATCTTTTCAAAATAAGAGCAAGAGCATCCAGTGAAACTGAGGAAAATCCTAGTTATGATCCAGAATCACCATTCAAAAAGAGTGCTGAAAAAGACTTGTTTATAATTACACTTTGGGAATGTAGCTGCATTGTTTTTTACATTCTGGATGTCCCATGAAAAAATCATAAAGTAGTTGTGTTCTGTGTTATAAACCATGCACCCCTAGGAGTTGTTTCTTTTTGTTTTCCAATGTATTATCAGTAAAAAAAATGGTGTTGCACAAGCAAAGTTTTATTCGGATATTGTGGCCCAGAGAAAAAAAAGTTTGAGAACCACTGCTCTAAATACATTTGTTTTGCAGTTATTTAATTAATGTTTCATCTTCAGTCAACTTTTTACAGTGCATTTGATTTCTGTCTGGGACACCCTATAGTCCAAATGACTGCAGGTAGACATTGTTGAACAGATGTTCCTATGCTGCAAGAAGAATGCGAGCTGGGTGCCTTTTTGGGGGGAGATACCTTCCAAATCTACTTTTTGGCATTTTCCTAGATGAGAAAATTATGATAGACTGAGATTGTGAGGATATTTGCACATAAGAAGAACCTGCTGGATGACACCAAAGGTCCACTTAGCTTAGCATCCTCCTTCCTGGAGTGGCCAACCAGATGTCTCTGAGAAGTCAGGCAATATCCACCTCCAGCTATTGCTCCCTAGAAGCTGGTGTTCAGTGACAAATAGCCATTATGATTAATGGTCACTGATCAAATTTTCATCAGTTTGTCTAATTCCCCAATAAAATTTCATTACAAAAATAATTAAGTTTCATGGTTGGAAATAAGTTTTATTAAATGGCTCAGATATAACTTTGCATCCATGTTTTTCAGATTGGTTTAAAAGTAAGAGATAGTAGCAAGATTTCAAGTAATGATGTTCCACTATATGTCAAAGTTCTGCTGGCTATCAACAGATGTTGGCAGTTGACTCTTCTTAGCTGTGTTTCAGAATCCCATCTCCTGTTGTTGTAGATCCCACTCCTAGTATTAAGACTCATCAGTCTCTCTAACTACAGGCTTGCTGGTGGCCATTGGGTCCATAGGTGTCATTCCTTATCAATTTTGAGAGGTTTTTGGCATGTTTGCATTCAGGTGGAAGCCAAACTATAATGGCCCCAAGTTATCTGTACGTCCTTGGAGAATTTAGGAAGAGTAATTATTAAGGATCTATGTTTTGTTTTCGGGTTACCCAGAGAGCTAAGATCTGATCATGTGCCTTGATTTCCATCTCAAGATTTCAATAACTCAGCAAGCTAATAAAATTTTAACATGTTTTATCTGTGTTCCCCCTCAATCTCTGCTCTAATGGAAAAGCCAACTGTTTTGTTCAAACTTTTAAAACTGCCATGAAAACTGTCGAGGGAGATAAAGTATCTTTAAATCAGAAAATAACTTCTTTCCTGCTCTCTTATCAAACAAGGCCACATAGTGTAGTTCTATGGAAGCTACGTGGGCTGAACAGCTAATGACTCGGCATTTATGTGCAAGACTGCAAGCTAGGAGACACTAGTCAGATAAAAGTATATTGAAATATAAAATAAATCTACACCTCCAGGGAAGAAATCATGTGGTGTGTAGGAAGATGGAAGCCCTGGTAATGGTTTCCAGCTACAAGAATGCAGAAAAGAAAATGGGTATCAATTATAACACCAATTAAGATGCTGCTGATCTTATACTGAGTGCCGGTAGATCTTGTCGGTGAACAAGGACATTTTTGATGATCATTTCTCTTTATCAGGATCATAGTAACCTAATGGGTTAATTACTAGTAGGGAAGATAGGGAGAAATTGATCTGGTTGTAACCTCTGTGGCCAAATTGGGCTGTGAGTGATATTAGAGAGTGTGTGGAGGTACTAGGCTGAAAAAATAGACTTCTCTGGAGGTGCTTGCAGGCCAGTTCTAAGAACGCAAAGTGATGATGGGGAAAATCAGGGGCCGGGTGAGTTAAACATCTTTGTAAAGAGAAGGTCAGTGCTACCTATAAATTAATTAAAGCTATGCTAAGTAGGGTCACCATATTTTGAAGAGCAAAAAAGAGGACACATTTGCCGACTTCTACATTTAACTAGAGGTTTTTATCTGTACAGCAAATCTAGTAGATATGGACCTTTGACACATTATTCCACAAAGCCACTACACCTCTCTCTTATTTTAAAATCTTATGTAACTTATCCTAGATTGTTTTAGAATGCCATATAATACAGTGCAACTTTGTCTCCTCCTTTAAGTTAGTTGGAGTGGGATGATGGTACTAGGAAAATAGTTGGCTTCTTATATTTCGTTTTTCATTTATAATCACTTGTGCCCCTTAAACAGCTAATCTACTCAGCTTTAAGTTGCTTCTCTTCAGTGCTTGTAGTAGCTTTGTTGCAATTGTTTTATCTTTCATATTGTGATACTCTTCATCAGGCTTTTACTCATTTGAATAAATATCTACAATTTTTCATCATTTGCCAGGTATTTTAAATACCTTTCAAATCAGCTTTCTTTTTGGTGTGCCTGTGGATCTTTGATCACTATCCATATGCTCAGACTATTAAAATAGTCTGAATTCAGATCTTGCTTTTCATTCTCCTCCCTGAGTTAAAGGTGCATGTCTGCAACAGGGAACATGTTTGACTAACATATGCCCCAACCAATGTAGAACCCTGAAGGATCAGGGTTCCTAAACTATGCAGAGAGGCTACATGAGTTGAACAGGCTCCACATTTATTTATTTGCCACTGAAATTATAGCCTACTTTTCATCCAAGAAGCTCAAGGAGGTGTAGATAACTCCCCACTTCCCCATGTTATCCCCACAACAACCCTCTGAGGTAATTTAGACTGAGAGACAGTGACCCACTCAGTGAGCTTCATAGCTGGGTGAGAATTTGAACCCTGGCTTCCCAGATCCTCACCCAACACTCTAAATGTTACACCACATAGGCACTTCGGAAATTATACGACCAGCTCATGGAGGGTGACAGGGGTGATAACAAAGGGTGAAGTAGGGTTGCCATATTTCAAAGAGTGAATATCCGGACACTAGGGTGAAGCTAACTTTCTTGCTCTCATTCTCCCCTGATCATGTGAGGGATCAGAATGCTCAGTGATGGCTAGCCAAAGGTTGAGACTGATCTGAAAGGCGATTATGGTTGAGCGCCTTCACAACCACAGATCCCACTACAATCATACCTTGGTTCGTGAACAGTTTAGTTGTCGAACAAATCAGCTCCCTAATGCGGAAAACCTGGAAGTGTTCCAGTTTTCGAACGTTTTTTGGAAGCTGAACATCTGACGCAGCTTCCGCTTGAGTGCAGGAAGCTCCTGCAGCCAATCAGAAGCTGTGCCTTGGTTTTCGAAAGTTTCAGGAGTTGAACGGACTCCCGGAACCAAAGTACCACTGTAGTTTAACGCCATTAAAACCTAAACCATAAATTATTCCTTCATCAGAGCAGGACTGGCAACAAGCAGGCATTGTTGTGGCCTCCTCTATTTCTAGGGAGAGAAGCTGACAGACTGTTGCTGGGATTAAAATCATCTCAAAATTATTCATCTTAAAAATGGCTTTTAACAGGGGGAGGCACTTGCAGGATGAAAAGCCCAGCTGCTCCTTTTATCCGTCTTCAGTCACTTTGTGTTCTTCTCTGATGAGTGCTGTTGTCAGCACAGCAACCCATTGGCCTCCTTACGCTGGGAGCAGATATAAACTCGACACCTCCTTCCTCTCCTGGTGGCAGGCAGATATATGCTCCACTAGACATTTCTTGATAAGCTGGCGGTCCTATTTCATAGGCTGCCTCTGTTGCTTTTGCCCTGTCAGATAAAAACTTCTACTACACTGAGTTCACAGTGGGGTTTTTTTGGTGACACACACACACACACACAGAGAGAGAGAGAGAGGGAGAGAGAGAGGGAGGAAAGGTTTGGGGCATTTTACAAGAAAATAAATGTCACAGTTGCCCTTCTCACTTTACATTACAACTGTATCTAGTCATTGGTGTTCTGCTGGCATCATTTAATGACGGCCTCTTGTGACAGCTCCACACATTACGTAACAGTCAACCCAGATTTCCTGCTGATGTAATGTTCACACCAGACATTTAAAGCACTATGATACCACTTTTAACAGCCATGACTTCCCCCAGATAATTCTGGGTGCTGAAAGTTGTTAGGAGACGTCTGTTCCCCCCACAGAGCTACAATTCCCAGAGTAGTTTAAGAATAAATCCCTCTCCACTCTGAGGGAACTCTGAGAATTGTAGCTCTGATGGAAGGAATAGGCAGCCTCCTAACAACTCTCAGCACATTTGGTAAACTACATTTTCCACAAATCTTTGGGGGAAGGCCACGACTGTTTACATACCTAGGGAACCTACCTAAAAGAAGGTTCCAGCCTTTATTTTCCCAACAAAGCACTGCCCTCTGCAGGGGAGGGCAATCTGCAGATGCCCTCTTATTAGAAGGGCCATTTTGCATGATCTCAGAATCAGGCCTTTAGTGTGGCAGCACCTATCCTGTGGAACTCCCTCCCACTGCATATGAATCAGGTGTCATCACTGTTGGCTTTCACTGCCTGTCAATTTCTTCCCTCTTTCAAAAAGCCTTCTAAGTGGAGATTTGTATCCCAGCATTATCTGTATTGGATTTGACATTGTTTTTATATATGCTGTTGTTCTAACTAGGGAGCAGGTGGTGTTGTAGTCTAAACCACTGAGCCTCTTGGGCTTACTGATTAGAAGGTCGGCAATTCGAATCTGTGCGACGGGGTGAGCTCCCGTTGCTCTGTCCCAATTTCTGCCAACCTAGCAGTTTGAAAGCACACCAGTGCAATTAGATAAACAGGTACCACTGCGTCGGGAAGGTAAATGACGTTTCCGTGTGATCTGGCTTCCGTCACGGTGTTCCGTTGTGCCAGAAGCGGTTTAGTCACACTGGCCACATGACCCATAAAGCTGTCAAATGCCGGCTTCCTCAGCCTGAAGCGAAATGAGCGCCGCAACCCCATAGTCACCTTTGACTGGACTTAACTGTCCAGGGGTCCTTTACCTACCTTTACCTTTTTGTTCTAATTGTCTCTCTCTCTCTCTCTCTCTCTCTCTCTCTCTCTCTCTCTCTCTGTGTGTGTGTGTATGGTTTATTGTAATGTGAAATTACTTTGGGATGCCTCATAGGAAGCGATTCATAAAAACATATGTGAATTCATACTAAAACTAACAACTGTTTGACAAAATGAGAGGTCCTCACCATTCCCTCATCTGAGCTCAGGACATTTTCCTAGATAGCTTAGATGCATTTTTTTTTTTTTAATGTAGCTTTTGCTTGCCTGTTGAGTCCACAGAGTGGCTCAAGATACCTTGTTAATGGTGCAATCCAACCTCACTTGAATCACTCCTGTTTGCCTCATAATATACCGCTACTTGATGGCCATGTGTGCAGATGGGTGGTGGTGGTGGATGGAGCCTTTTAAAAGCTTTTACTGCAGTAGATCAATTATCAGCATGGGAAAGTTGCATATAAAACCAGCTTGCCTGTTTAGCTGAGCGATAAGCTGCTGTAAAACTTTCAAAACATCTCCGGTTAAGCACAGGATGTGACAATGGCCACCAGATGGCTTTAAAAGGATATTAGAGAATTTCACAGAGGCTGAGTTTGATCAATAGCTTCTAGTAATGATGGCTATATCCTACTTCCAAATTGAGAGGCAGCATGTGTACAGAATCCGAAGAGCTTAGCAGAAGCCCCCTGGCTTTAAATTTTTCCCCCGTTAACCCTGAGGGTTCAAAACCATCTACCTATTTTTCCTGCATCTGAGCTTGTGGCAGTTGCTAGGCCTTATGTTGGATTCATTATTTTTTGTCCCTTGGAAAAAGCACACCCATGTAAATGTCTTAGCCTTGCGATTCAGAAATTCATAGTTTCAAATTCATAGTTTTCAGCACTGGGCAGAAAAGTCTGTTGATAGCAGTATCTGGAATTAAGATGTCAGAGAGTGAAATGGTAGATAAACCTTCACTGTCAAGCTGGAGTCTTGACAACAGGGTTGGATAAGTTTGTGTACTATGTAGCTAAGCTAAAATCACAGAGGGCCAGACTACAAAATGGGGCAGGAGGGGAATTATATTTCCTTGCATTGGTCTGTTGTGCTAGTGCTCATGTGCAGCTGGCTGTGATGGAAAGCTCTCTTTCACAATATGGCCTTTGTCCCCACAAAGTAAGAGCTTGAGTGGACCTGAGTGTGTGTCAATGAGAGAGGGAAGTGCATGAACAAGCTGTGGGAGAATCTGCAGCCAGCCCCCTTATGCCAGTGCTGAGTACTGAAGGAGCTGTCAGGAGCTCGTCCTACACTCGAGTAGGACCCTGGTAGAGACACATGCCCGATTGGCATGTTCTCTCCCTCCTGGTCGATAGTTCAGGAGCTTCAAATGCTTTCTTCAGCCCAAACATCACAGCGACCGATGCCAACAGACATCGGCACACTTAGGGATCAGCAGAGTCTCCACAGCTTGCATAACAGACCTCAACAACTCAGCATTTTGGCTAATTTACTTTATTTACATATAAAAACACAGAGAGCACAGCAACATGGCTCCCTCTCTCTCTAGCATCGGACAGCAAAGAGAAAAAGAACAAAGGACAATAGTCCCACTTCACGGAACACAGTAACACAAACATCCTGTCTCCGTCACTTCCCACACTGTAGAGTAAAAACATATACCGTCATGTGATAGACAACAATCCTATGACTGCAATCACAGAGCAGGAATTCTAACAGGAGCATTCCTTCTTTATGTACTTGGATGAGACTTTTCTTAAGATCACCTTTCCCAGGACTGAACCCTGATATGGAAAACCAGCTTCTGAATTTTACTGAGTCCTTTTGACCCTGGGAATTGAGCTTAGTGGGTGGTAGCCAACATTAGTCCTACTCGGAGAAGCAGATGCACTGAAATGAATGGATTTAAGTAGCTTAAGTCAATTGATTTCAATGGTTCTACTCTGCATATGGCTAACTATGAGTGTGAACAGATTTGTTTCAAGAGATTCATTAGTATTTTTATTTGACTTGTTAAAAACATCCATAACCTGCTTTCTGCCTCATTAGAGCTTCAGTGCCAAAGAAGCTAGAACTCAGTAGCACATAGATATAATAATAATAATATGAAGAAAGAGCTGTATAGGCTTGCGAAATGACAGTGAAAGTGGGAACTAAAGGAAAATTGAATAGACATAAGTTTATTAGCAGAGATGAGGAAACTGTGGTCCTCCAGATGTTGGACTACAACTCCTACCATGCCAGATGATGGCTATGCTCTGCCTCCACAGTTTGAGGCAGTAATACTTCTGAATACCAGTTGCTGGAAACCATGAGAGGGGAGAGGGCTCTTTTGCTGCTCCCTGGTTTCCCACAGGCATTCGGTTGACTACAGCTAGAGCAAGATGCTGGACTGATCCAACAGGCTCTTATGTTCTTATGACAACTTGCCCTGCTGGCTGGGACAGATGGGATTTGGAGGGAAGCCAGCTCATGGACTGGCACTGCACAGGACTGAATCATTCTGTTTAACAGCTAGTAAACATCAGGATTTGATCCTGTGCAGTACTGCTTCTGGGAACAGGAAGAAATAGAGGCCTGGTGGAACGAAGTGGAGATCATAGAATCATAGAATCATAGAGTTGGAAGAGACCACAAGGGCCATCGAGTCCAACCCCCTGCCAAGCAGGAAACACCATCAGAGCACTCCTGACATATGGTTGTCAAGCCTCTGCTTAAAGACCTCCAAAGAAGGAGACTCCACCACACTCCTTGGCAGCAAATTCCACTGTCGAACAGCTCTTACTGTCAGGAAGTTCTTCCTAATGTTTAGGTGGAATCTTCTTTCTTGTAGTTTGGATCCATTGCTCTGTGTCCGCTTCTCTGGAGCAGCAGAAAACAACCTTTCTCCCTCCTCTATGTGACATCCTTTTATATATTTGAACATGGCTATCATATCACCCCTTAACCTCCTCTTCTCCAGGCTAAACATGCCCAGCTCCCTTAGCCATTCCTCATAAGGCATCGTTTCCAGGTCTTTGACCATTTTGGTTGCCCTCCTCTGGACACGTTCCAGTTTGTCAGTGTCCTTCTTGAACTGTGGTGCCCAGAACTGGACACAGTACTCCAGGTGAGGTCTGACCAGAGCAGAATACAGTGGCACTATTACTTCCCTTGATCTAGATGCTATACTCCTATTGATGCAGCCCAGAATTGCATTGGCTTTTTTAGCTGCCGCGTCACACTGTTGGCTCATGTCAAGTTTGTGGTCAACCAAGACTCCTAGATCCTTTTCACATGTACTGCTCTCAAGCCAGGTGTCACCCATCTTGTATTTGTGTCTCTCATTTTTTTTGCCCAAGTGCAATACTTTACATTTCTCCCTGTTAAAATTCATCTTGTTTGTTTTGGCCCAGTTCCCTAATCTGTCAAGGTCGTTTTGAAGTGTGATCCTGTCCTCTGGGGTGTTAGCCACCCCTCCCAGTTTGGTGTCATCTGCAAATTTGATCAGGATACCCTTGAGTCCATCATCCAAGTCGTTGATAAAGATGTTGAATAAGACCGGGCCCAAGACAGAACCCTGTGGCACCCCACTAGTCACTCTTCTCCAGGATGAAGAGGAACCATTGACGAGCACCCTTTGGGTTCAGTCAGTCAGCCAGTTACAAATCCACTGAGTGGTAGCATAGTCAAGACCACATTTTACCAGCTTCTTTACAAGAATATCATGGGGCACCTTTTCAAATGCCTTGCTGAAATCAAGGTAGGCTACATCCACTGCATTCCCTTCATCTACCAGGCTTGTAATTCTGTCAAAAAACAAGATCAGGTTAGTCTGACATGACTTATTTTTCAGAAATCCATGCTGACTATTGGTGATCACAGCATTCCTTTCTAGGTGCTCACAGAGATTGGGTGGGAATCTCTCATGAAGACATAGCCACCAGGTAGATTCCTCCCTATCAAGGTTTCTCTTTCTTCTGGCTCATTTCTGCCTCTCCTTCCTGTCGGGCACATCACCCCGTGACAGTCCTGGATCGTTTTGGTCAACCCAGCCTGACCAGTAGCGATCTGGGGTTGTCTTAACCTGATTCGAGCAACACCTGGATTCCTTTAAATAGGCTCAGGCTTTGGGCCTCAGCCAAATCTGGTGCACAGCCCAAACAAACAGCCAAACAAACAAACAAACAAACAAACAGGAGCAGCATCAGCAGCAAACACAACCTTATGATTGGGATTCTCAGCAGCATCCTGAGAAACGCAGTTGGAAGGGAGCCAAAACAAGCAGAGAAGGATTCAGGAACCTGAGAGAAAAAATAATACAAGAACGGTGAGTGATGAAACTTCACAGCTCTGGAGACACGGGAAGAGAAATGGTAGAGAATGTTTAAGATGTAATTGAGCTGGAAGGCAAAATCATACTATCTGAAGCTGCTGGTGGTCCTAATGATGGGAAGAGTCTTGGACTTCCTGAAAAAAATGAACTAAAGACCCAAAACATCTCCTCTGAAGCACAGAGTCAGACTTGGGGCTCTGAAGAAACATAAGTGGCTGCAATTTCCTACCTCTTCAAGGAAAAAGAAAAATTTCTGGGCTGAGGACAGCTATGTGCTCACTACTGGGGCACCTGGAATTAAGGAGTATTGACACATTGTGTGAGTGGGGTGATCACCACTATTGTAAGATGGTTCAGCCTCAAACACTGGCCTCTTTGATTTTGACTCCCAACTCTATAGATAATTCTGGGCACTTCAGGGTTTAGGATTTGTTATTATTATTAATAATAAAAATAAAAATAAAAATTACTGCCCTGATTAGTTGAGATAAGTGAGGGTTTTTCTCCCTGGTACCCTAAACTGCACCTGGGGGAATTATTGGGACAATAGGCCAGGATGCTCTTTGCTTGCAAAATCTGGAATGGCAACGAATAAATAACGGCAAAAGCCGCATCACCTGCAAGAACCCTGAGGCACCATTATGGTTTTGTGATTCTTTGTTGTTGTTTAAAAAAACTCTCTCTCTCTCTCTCTCTCTCTCTCTCTCTCTCTATTTTGTTATATTTTGTATATTGTCTTGAGATACATCTGTAGAAGATAATTCATCCTCATCATGGACTCCCAAGACTAGCCTCTTAGAGCTACGGGGCTCAAGGGGTGGGGAAAGGATGACCTTTTGAGGCTTAACCAGTTCATGTAGCTAAATCTGTACACATTGCGATGGTGAGGGGCAGCAGCCGTCTCACACCTCCATTTAGTTTTCATACAGCTATATGTTGGAGATGCATTTATTTGGATGTTTAAATAATATCGTGTCCCTCTTGTGTCTTGCCTCTTTATTCTATATGTGGGTGCAAAAGTCAGATGGAGAAGAAGGTGACATGCACTTTGTTCCTATAATGGACAAGTAAATGTACAGGGAGGCATTGCTCCTCAGTGACGCCCCCCCCTCCCAATATGGATTTGAGCACTGTTTACTCTTGCATTTTCTCTTTTATCAAGGGAAGTTAGAAGAACACACCCAGTTGTTTTTCAAGCAAGGATATTTATGGGGGAAATTCTATTACCTGTTGCCATAGCTACATGAATACTTTAAAGGCACAAACAGGGATAATATGCATGCACTGAAGAAAGAAAACTATCTCACCCTAGTGTGGCTTTTTTTTAAAAAAAAAATGTTGAGTTTTGCCCTCCTTTGAGTGCTTCTATTCCTTGATCTGAATTGACAACACACAGATATCACAGAGAGGACAGATCGATCAAAGTAGGTTGAAATCATTCATTCACTGCCCAGCCATCCATTCATCATTCAGCTGATGTTTTCAACCCTTTTCTGTCCTGGAGGATCTCAAGAAAGCAGCTCACGATTTTCCTAAACACTTTAGTTCTGCACTTTAATTCTGTGCGTGGAACAAATTTCACTCAGCAGATGCCTGTTTGTGAACAGGAATGGGTGGCTCTGTGAATTTACTGTTCAAACCGCACATAGGGTCTCCTAAATCTCACCCCCCCCAGTGAATTATGGTTTTGGTTCCGGATCCTATGGCCTGCAGGAGAAAATGCAGCAGAATAAGTTTCTCCAGACTGCAACATTTGACCCTCAATCCTATGGCCTGCAGGAGAAAATGCAGCAGAATAAGTTTCTCCAGACTGCAACATTTGACCCTCAATCCACTCTGCAGTTTGACAAAGGGATTCACACCAGCACATTGATTTTCCATTTGTAAAATGCGGGGGGGGGGGGAGGGGGGCTTGGCTCCCCCCCCCCAGGTGATGTCAAGAGGAGCATTAGTGAGTGATCTTACTGCATCTACTTGTTTAAATGATGGATTTGTTTCCAGAGTTAATTCTTCTGTCCTCAAAAGCACTGTGCCAGAGCAAGTCAGATTCAACTTCGCTTTGCATGGTCAGGGTGAAAGTTTTAGTAGAAACGAAACTCTCTGAAAAAAAATCACAAGCTACGGTGTTGTGAAAATTGTCTGATTACTGTAACTGGGACTCAAGGTGACTGCATGAACCCATATTTCTAAGTATTAATTGAATTTTCAAGTGTCTACATTTTTTAAAAGTATGCTTAAACGTCAAATATTAACACAGTATTAAACTAAATGGTTAAAATGCCAAAGAATGTAATAATAAAAATTGAGGTGTAATAAACCAAAAACTATTCAGTTAGGTAAAACATGATAGTAAATTTAAAAAGCCTGATCTTTTTTTTTTTAAAAAAAGTCCAACAACTTTACTGAGAAGTGCATGATGTTGTTGTCTGCCTCACTTCCCTTGGGAGGGTATTCTAAAACTCAGGGGAGTAGCAGAGACGTATCTGAGCCGGCTCTTTCCTTCATGGATACATAACGTACCTCTACTACAGACAAAACTTGGTTAAGGATATCATCTCCATTTAAAGTGGATATAGAGAAGCTTTGGCCATCCAGTTGTTGCTGAACTACAACTCCCATAATGTCTGGCCATTGGTCATGCTTCCTAAGGTTGGCAGGAGTTGCAGTTCCTCTGCAGGGCTAAAGGTCCCCTGCAGCTGCCTTAAAGTAATGCTTGTCCGAGATTTGACAAGTTATTATTCAATTCAGGATTGCTGATGAATGTCTCTTTGTTAGAAGACTGTTAGACGACACTGGTCTCTTTGGACTGGTTGGAATGGCAAAGTCATCTGAGTCTGAGAAAACCCCAAATGCCAGCACACACTCCTGACTTGGAGATCTCTAGAAATCTGCTGTTTGGTATGAGTGTGTATGCCGTTTGTCTCCATCTGTTCTCAGGCATAGCCAATGTGATGCCTTCTGGACTGCAATCCCATCATCCCTCATCATTGGGCCATGGTGGTGGTTGTTGTAGTCCACTAATATTATGGGGAGAGGAGAACCTCATGGCTATCTCTACTGTAAATAAACCAAATATGGCAAATTGTCACACAAGTCTCCAGGGTTTTCGCCTCCAAAGGGAATCAAAGTCCATAGAGTGCTGCCCCGGGAATTTTGTGCCATTCATGGAAGTAGATAGCCCCAGATCAGCTAAGCACAGAACTGTGGGTTTTCAGTTAAACACATGGTATGATGATCGGTGGGTGGAGGCATATGAAGCCTGCATAATTATGGAGGTTTATCATGCAAATAACAGTCAGCTCAACTATTAACCAAGTAACAAAGTCATCAAAATGATAATTTCTCTCCTTTAACATGCAACAAAATATGCCTATTGCATTCATATGCAATGCACAAATGTCAGCGTTCCTTTTTGGTTATGTGAATCTGCTCTTATTACTCTGGCGTCAAATTTGGTGGATAAAGCTTAGCTGGGAAACATGGACCACGGATTCAGGATTGTAAATGAAATGAAGTAGATTTATTGATGCATGAGGTTCAATAGAGAAACAAGAGTGAATTAATATTGTAAACTCCAATGTCTACACAGGAACATAAGCAAAAATCCACCCAGGCAGTACAATCTGATAATCAGTGACATGGAGGAACAGTCAAGAAATGAGAAAATAATTGTAACAATGTGAATAATATTAATATTGGCATAGGACACAAGAATGCTGCAATTTAATATAAGCCATCAGAATAAAATCATGCCTCCAGCACATCTAGATTAACAGTTTCCTCACTGTTTGTAATTGCTTAGCATTTTAGCATGGAATCATAGTACCAGCCTAGTGTAGGAGGTCAACAGGTCCAAGAATCCCTCCACATCCAACGTGGCAAGAGTGTCAAAATGAAAGAGGAAAGGACACAGAAGAAAGGCAAAAAGAGAGAGGGGTGGGGGTAAATCCCATGCTAGGGATCAATGAGAAAGGGTTTGAAAATAAAACTTCCAATATTATAATGTCAGTATACAGATATTTGGTGTGACTGCACTTGTACGCAATTCTGGTCACCTCACATCAAAAAGAGGTGATTTAAAGCTGGGAAAAGAAATCAGAAACAGGCAAGCTCAATGATTAAGGCACTGAAACAATTCGCCTATGAGGAAAGGTTTGGGGCATTTTAGTTTAGAAAAAAAAAGATACCTAAGAGGAGATGTCAAGGAAATAAACAACTATATGACTTTTAGAAGACATCTGAAGGCAGCCCTGTTTAGGGAAGTTTTTAATGTTTGATGTTTTATCGTGTTTTAAATATTCTGTTGGGAGCCTCCCAGAGTGGCTTGGGAAACCTAGCCAGATGGGTGAAGTAATAATAATAATAATAATAATAATAATAATAATAATACTATGACATTTGCTCCTCAAGATGTCATGCTCACCAGCTTGGATGGCTTTAAAATAGGACTGGACAAATTCATTGAGGAAAACGCTATCAACAGCTCCTAGCCATGAGGCACATGTATTGCTTCCACTGTTGGTGGGCAGTGCTCTTCCTATGTTCTTAGTGGGGAAAACTTTCCAGTAAGGAAGCCTTCACAAATTGCTCATGCACAATGGCATGCTAGTCAGGAGTGGAGCTGTCCTTTTTGTCCCACCCCTGATTCTACATCTACTTCCTGGGACAGCCACATGTTGCTGGCCCAGGTGCAGTGCAGCCGTGGGCAGGAATGAGACTGCACATAACATTAGCACAAATAAGACACAGGACAGCAGTACGGGGACTCAAATGGGCCACCACTTTATTGATTACAGATGTCAGCAGGTTTTGGTAAAGGCATTGGGTGTGTGTCCCCCTCCTCGCCGTGATCCAAGGTGGCACCAGATCTTTATTGGTGTCCCCTCCTTCTCACAAGGTTAAGCCAACGTGCATTCGCCCAAAATGCACGAACAAAGCTTTCCTTGACATGCAAATACAAATTGAAACTTTATTCAAACACGCCTGCTAAGTCCTCATGCAAAGTTTGTAAGGTCTCTGATATTCACCGTTGGCTATTTTACAGTAAATAGTTCACAATCCATTTGCTCACACTTCACTACGGTTATATTTCACAGTTGTCTGTCACTTTGGAATCAGGTCTGGTGCTGTTTACAAAGGTTAAGCAAAGTTTATGTGTGTGTAAATAAATGGCTGGCAGCAAAGCAGAGATGCAGAGCTAGCAGGGAGGGAGAAACATCTGGCAACTTGGCTGAAATCTTTGTGTAAGTTTGTGGGCTCTTGTGATTATACCAGGTACTTCTAACATTATCTTAGCAACAAATAAATCAGCCTCCTTGCACTAGGGATATGGATCTATACCATATGCTCACATGCATACATGGTGGTTGGCAGAACTTGGCTGCCCTGCCCTGACCAGGAACCATTGAGAATGATGCTATGGCCTGAGGTTTCTGGCTCAGCCATATTCCTCAGATAGAAAACCCCTGGGAAAGATGCTATGTGATGATGCCCAGGGTGTCACGATGCTCAGGGACATCTACGTTCCCTGGACAGAAGATCCCTGGAATAAAGCTACGTTGGTTTCTAGAACAGAATGTCTCTGTGAGTGGTGATGCATCAGTCATAATGATATTTGGTACTGTTCTGCCTTAGTGGGAACCAGCAGATCTCAAGTATACACTGAAACACACATTGCCTATAATTCTGCACTAAGCAAGAATAATCATACATCTAAACAGGACTTTTTAGAAAGGAATTTTCACTGGAGGGGGGGGGGAAACAAACTCAAAAGGGCACTTTAAAATCATATGAAAGGGCATTTTTAATCTTCATTTTAAACAATTAAACACATTTATTTAAATAAGGAATTATCATGAAACACATATTTTAATAGCAAATGATAATAGTTGAAAGAATCTTGGAAATTACATAGGCACAAATTTTGCTTAAAACCTTAATGGCTAATCCTAAATGACAGGTTCTAGAGGAGAATACAAATTGGCATTTTGTTTTCCCCAAAAGTAAACTGAGGGCAAGCATAATTAAAAGGAGCACTTCAGGTGTGTGTGTGTGTGTGTGTGTGTGTGTGTGAGAGAGAGAGAGAGAGAGAGAGAGAGAGAGAGAGAGAGTTCACTGGGGTGGGAAATTCATATGAGCTCTGGGGAGTATCCCAATTTAAAATAGTTTAGACCTAAAAAGTTTGTGTAGCCTTCTCTAGAAAATTTTGTCCAAACAGATACCTTTGCACAATCTCTCCCTCAAATCACCTCAGACAGAATATATGATAAGCAAAGCATCATTAGGCCACAAGCAAAGACCAGGTGGGAATAAAGAATTTATGTCTTTAGGCTATGGACTCCCCATCAACAAACAAGTTAGGCCTTGGATTTATGTGAGTTAATTGGAGCACAGGAGGCCCTTATGAGTGAAAGCTCATGGAATGGAGGGCAAGAGGATGACATTTGGATTCCTTTCAGTATTGTGGTTCAGTTGGGCCTGGGACCTAACTAGCGACAGGTTGCCAAGGAGTCTGAGTCTGACACAGGGCAATGGAAATGTGGTTCAGAGGCTAACAGCAAAGTTGTTTTGAGAAACTTACAGAGCCATCAATTGTTTAAACATCGCACACTTTTTGTAATAATCTGCAATTCTAACGCTATTTCAATTCTTCATTGCTTTCCACAAAAAGGCTTAAAGTTACAGATCCATTAATTGCACAAAGCATGCAAACATTTGAAACAAATACATGAAGAGAATATGATAAAACACACCTTTTAATTAGAAAGTGTTTAACCAGAAATACTGTGAAAAGAGGGCAAAGCTTACTCCATACAGCAGAGGTGGAGAACTTCTGGCTTACAGGCCAAATGCAAAAAAATAAAAATAAAAATAAAAATGTAACCATTATTAATACTATTATTTTATTAAAATAAAAAAAAATTCCTTCCAGTAGCACCTTTAAGACCAACTAAGTTAGTTTATTATTTTATTGTCTTTATTACTCACCTTTCAGGTATTAGTGTGTGTTCAAACAATATAGAATGCATATATCTAATACAGTGGTACCTCGGGTTAAGAACTTAATTAGTTCTGGAGGTCTGTTCTTAACCTGAAACTGTTTTTAACCTGAGGTACCACTTTGGGGCCTCCTGCTGCTGCCGCGTGCAAAGCGATTCACCCACCACTGTCCCCACTCTTGGTTGTCCCAAGCAACATGATTCATTGGCCAATGTGGGCAGCATATGTAGAATTTCATCACAAGGGGGTGGGGATGCTGTTTCCCACAAACTTAGGCTTTTTTATTTATTTCTACCACCTCACAATCTTCCGTGCACCCTCAAAATGAACAATTATATAATTTTGAAATCAAAACCCACAGCCTTGAAGATCCAAAATGAAGCCTTAGTATCCTAAATCCTTCTGAATACCAGTTCCTGGAATTAGCAGGAGGGGAGAATGCTCTTGTGTTGAGGTCCTGCTTGGAAGTTTTTCCCAGGCATCTTGTTGGCTACTGTTAGAAAAAGATGGTGGACTCGATGGACCAGCAGGTTCTTCCTATCTTCTTACATTCAGTGAATAGAACAAGTCAGAAACTGGGAGGGAGGGAAGTGGAACTTTTTTTTGGGGGGGTGTCATTTCATTAAATCTGGAGGGGAGTAGGAAAACAAAAAGAATAGGAAAAGGATCTTCCCTATTCTAATGAAGAAAAAAACGCAGCTTGAGTGTATGTTACAAAAATATTCACATATAATGTGTCCAGACAGAGCAACATTGTTTACTTCATGTCAATCCAGCCATTCTTAATGATGAAGATGATATCTGACATTGGAACCAGCAGCTGGCTAGTATTTTTTAACTGCAGATTTAGCTGGTAGGTCATCGTTAATTAATGTGTGAATTGACTTGCTGCTCTCCACAAGACTTCTACTATGATTTATTAAAATACCCATTAATCATTGATTGCCTCATTATGAACTAATGGCAGTTTAATACCAAGTTATGCACATAATTAACTTGCGGACTTCACTACCACAAGGTGGTTGCAAGCACAGATGCCTTGGGGTAGAGGGAAATAATGAAAGCAGAGTAAGCCAGCATGGTGCCTTCCAATGATGCTGGAACTCAACTCCCATCAGCCTTAACCAGCTAATCAGAAATAATGAGAGTTGTAGTCCAATAGCATCAGAATGATCTCTAATACTGGACAAGGCATGTTCATGGAGGATAAATATATCAGCAGCTAATGGAACATTCATGTTCAGAATCACCCATGAAGGGCACAATCAATAGGGACAGGCTGTTGTCTTCATGCAATGCTTGTGATCTTTCCAGCATCTCCTCATTCTGGTGGGAGGAAACCTATTATCTCTTGCAGGTGCTGTTTATTAAATCACTGTCCTTCCTTTCTGCTGCAGGGCACAGGGCTATTCCCTTTCATGCTCACAACAAGGTAGAATAGGCTGAAAGAGATTGGCCAAGGCCACACGGTCATCTTCCTTATTGGACCCAGATCTATGCATTAAGCAATTGTGGCAGATTCCTTTTTGCCATTTTCTAATATCCTGGTGTGTAGTATGCCATCAATTTTTATTTTTCCTCCATCATTAGCACCAGCATTTCCACAGTGTGCAAAATAGTCATGGAGCTCATCACAAATTTGTATTGGTCATTGCTGTGTGGGGCTCAATTGTACGAAAATGAAAATTGTTGCTGGTCCTCTGTGTTTCTTCTTGGTTTCATAATGTTTGGAACATTGCTCTTCTAGAAAAAAATAACATGATATGGTGTGATAAAACCAAATTCATTTCAAGCAACACGCTAGGACTTTATTCCATACACCATTGCAGAACGATTGCAACAATCTTTGCCACCTGCTTCACTTGACATTTGGAATTTGTGGTTCTTACTTTTCAAAACATCTGGGGACACTATTATTTGTCTGGTGTTCACTGGCTCTCTTGACAGATATGATGGCTGCACAATGTGCTTATGACATCCTCCCTTTTTGTTATTTGTATTTTAATTTTGGGGACGGTACTCTTTTCAGTGCCTGCTAAAAAAAAAAGTTCTTTAGACACTTCTTCAGACAAGCCTACTTGGGTGCTTAGAAAGTTGATGTAATTTTATTTTAACTTTTCTATGTTTTAAAGTATGGTTGTGATGTTCCCCCTTGATTTTATTGTTTTATCTTTTTGTAAACCACTTCAAGGTGTTGTTTTTTTTAAAAAAAACCCCAAGCAGTATATAAATTATATGAGATAAATAAATAAATAACATTTTACTTATCTGAAGATCAAAAATTATTGTTATTTTAACTCCCAACTTGGTGCCACTGTAAAATAAGCAGGCCAGTTTGGCTGCATTACCAGTGCTTGGCCTAAAATACAATAACCATGGGAACTGGTGACTTGGTTGATATGTTATGGGAAAGAATGCTTTCAAAGGTCAGACTATTGATTTCTGCCCTGTCTTGGGTATGTGCAAACTGATGAGCAACTCTTTTGTCACTCGTAATACATCACTCCAGATGAGCTGATGGGAAGTGTCAAGATGTGATAGGCTTAGAAGGTAGGGTAGAAGTAACTGATCCAGATAACACTGCATTCTCATTAACACCATTGACTCTCCTTGTCAGGGGGAAACAGGGTCTTTTTGATATGGCTAGTCAGAGAAAACCCTGCAGTTAAATAGCAGCAGTTGAAACTGCTGTAAGCTAACTGAGACAAGTGAGGTGCTTCAAGTGGGAGATTAAGGGTGCAATCCCAGTTACACCTGCTGAATAGTATGGAGTATTGAAGCATAAGATTGCTCTGCTTGACAAGGGGATGCAGTCTTGACAGCACACTTCGAGGAAGCTCTACAGAGACTCATCAACTGTTTTCTTCAACCCTACAGGGAGTTCAGCTTTAACATCAGCCTGACAAAGACCAACATCTTAGGTCAGGACGTCGTCTACACTCCATGCATCAACACAGGTGACCACACACTTGAGGTGGTAGATGCTTTTGTCTACCTGGGTTTCACCATTTCCAGCAAACTCTCCATCAACACTGAGCTGGACAAGCATATTGGGATAGCAGCTACAGCACCTCTGGTCCAGAAGAATGTGATGCTAACATTCGATACCAAGATGAAGGTCTACCAGGCCTGCATCTTGAGCATGGTGCTTTATGGGAGTGAGTCACAGACAACTTCCAACTGCCAGAAGCTGTAACCTTCCAACAGATTGACTTCACCCCAAAGGTGCACTCCTCCATTGTTTCCCAAGATGGACGGATGCCAACGACAACAACAACAGCATCCAATTTTCTAATTGTTTTTAAGCTAGTTTGAGAAACGATGGAACAACAGTATTTGGCAAGAAACTAAATGATTGTGATCAGTTTCAAAAATTAGCAGCGGGAGTGCACTGGATGCAGAATAAGTGGAAGCGTGAACATACCATAATGCTCATCATTTCTGCTCTGTAGATTGTTATGGATGGGTATAATGGTATCTCCCCCCCCCCCTTTTTATATTGGGCTTTTCAATAGACATACAAAGAATTCAGGATTACAATAAACAACAGAACAAGAATGATGACCTGGAGTTAGTATAGTATTGAACACCTTTACTGATAGACAGAAAGATGAATAGCCTTTTAAGAGTATCTACACCCATATGGCTCAAATAGACTTCTTTATCATCAATTTGGAAGGAAAACCCCATATTGGCTAAAATGTGTATTTGATTTTACTTCTGAGGTCTGTCCTGCACATTTGTGCAAGGCATGATTCATCTGCAAGAAGCTCAGTCTCATAAGTCAAAACAGTGTGAATCTTTTCAAACTGATGTGCAGCTGTGTACTAAAAAAAGGACAGATCCAGTCTTCCCACTGTGATATGCAGCTTCACACTGTGTGATGCCACTTGTCCAGTTACTTAGAACTTTGAATTCTTCAATCCTCAGAATAAAATATTGTGATTCCTGGAGCTTTTAGACTGGCCTGAAGGCATCTTTGCATGTTACAAAGCAACTTTGTGTTGTTTTTGTATACAATAGCCTTCTAGTCCTTGGAGACTCTTGACTATAGTGGTGGCATCCATTTTCCATATGTTGCTGCATATTGGTGGGAATAAGTTAACACTCTGCTCAGACTCTTCTCATATTAGTTTCTTCTTTTTGCACACCCATTCCTACTTCAGAGCAGCAGGATAATTTTGCAAAACCATGAAATGTGGTGAATTTTCAAATTTCACTTTGTGATTTGTGTGTGTGTTGAAATTCTGTTCCAAACCATCTACCAGATACTACCTTGTTTTCTGTAAAATGGAATTTCATGCTTAAAGGTGTCCACAATATTTGTCATTTCGGAATCACTGTGCAACATCAAAATGCAACCTTTTTGATCTAGTTAAATAATGAAGTAAATCTAAAACGTCTTAAATCCTGTTATGAATTTCTCAATTTTGTAAGCTGCCCAGGAACCTCAGCTTGAAGGGCAGTATATTAATCATATAAGTAAATAGACGCTAGTGATTGAGAAACCTGCCTGGCCTTGATTTTAGAATTGGAATCAGCCAACCAAGCTCTTTTACTTAAAAAGAAGTCATTTCTGAGACCAATCATGAGCTTTTTTTTGGACTTTGCCATCCTCTTGATGAATCAGCACAATGGGATCTGAATACATCACCCAACTCCCTTGGATTTTCTGTGTTCAGATTTGGATAATATCCACCACCAGCATTTGCCGAGGAGAGTTTTGAGGAGAATGTTCAGGGTATTTTAATTTCAGCTGTAGCTTGCAGTACCTTTTGGATATTTACGTATGCAGAGAGAAACCACCTGTGATGAGTCCAGGTTAAATAGTTTTGCTTTCCACCCAAGCCAGCTAGCCAGAAATCAGCCCCGGTGGACTTGATAATGGTGAGGGCTGGAAAGCAGAGGAATGGGAAAAGCAGGAAGGACTGTTTTCCCTTTAAAAGCATAAGATCGTAAGAAGATAAGAAAAGTCTGCTGGATCGGGCAGTGGCCCTTCTACTCCAGCATCCTGTTCTCACAGTGACCAATGAGATGCCTATAGGTTTCCAGCAACTAATATTCAGAAGCATTACAGTCTCCAACTTTGGCAGCAGAGCACAGCCATCATGGCTAGTAGCCACAGCTAGCCTTAACCATGAATCTGTCTAATCCTCTTTTAAAGCCATTCAATTTGGTGGCCATCACTGTCTCCTGTGGGAATTTCACTGTGTGAAGAAGTACTTTTTCCTATCTTTCACAAATACCCCATCGTTCAGCTTTGTTGAATGTTCATGAGTTCTAGTGTTATGAGAGAGGGAGAAAAACCCTTTTCTATCCACTCTGTCCAGGCCATGCATTTATATTTTATAAACCTGTATCATGTCAATTGTTAGTCTCCTTTCCTCTAAACTAAAAAGTTCTAGCAGGGGATGGTGTGGAGGAAAACGAGGAAGAGGACTATAGAATGGAGAGATGGTGCAAGGGAGCATATGTGGTAGACAGAGGCACCATCTTCTGAGGAAAATCTTTTTTTTAAAAAAATAATATTTATTAATAATTTCAAAATTACAAGAAAAATAAAAAATAGCAAACAACACTACAATACAAAAAAAGAAAAAAGAAAAAGAAGACAATAAAAAAGAGAGAAAAGCACAAAATGTGAAAACCAATATAACAATACAGCAATAAAAAAAGTAAAAAAGAAGAAAAAAGAGAAAAAAACACAAATCCCAAATTGCATATCCATAATTTCCATTTGTTTGTTTCATTGACCTCCTCACACCTCCGTTTTTGTATTCTAGTTTAGTAATTATTTCAGCAAATTCTTTCCATCTTTCTCAATTTTTGTTATAAAATTTATCTTAACAATTTAACCTAATAATTAACTCAACAAATCCTTACCATCTTTCCCCATATTCTATTATTCAGATTACCTTAATTTATTTAACCTTATCTTACCCCTAAGTGGCTTAAAACTTAAATCTTAAATTTCAAATATACATAACTCCTAATATCATTTCTGCTAGAGTCGTATAGTTTCATTCCCACATTTTCCCTAATATTCATTAGCTGATTCTAAAATAAAAAAGTTTCCATTATAAATTCTCTTCCAATCATCATCCAACGTCTCTTCTTCCTGGTCTCGGGTCATGTCAGTCCTTATTGTCCTTATTGTCCATTCCGTCTAGTCCATCAACCTGGAAGCCTTATGTCCGAGGCCCTTAAATCTCTTCCATGTCCCTTCTGCAATTCTTCTTCATCTTGTTTATGCTTGCCCTTTTTCTTGTCTCTTGTTGGTCTCTGTCATAGTTTCTTTCTTTTCTCATTGAGGAGTAGGTCTCTGGGGGATTCCAACCCAAAACTGTCTCCATCACCCTTCATACAGCTCACCCATTCCCCACAGTCCCACTCCCCACAGTCCTCGATGTAATCCAAAATGAATTTAAAATCAAATTTCAGAATCTCTCCAAAGCTAGAAGTCTCCTCATCTCCAGACTCCCCTTGGCCCACTCCAGCTTCAATCTTCAATAACAATGGCTTATGCTCCTGTAGGGCCTCAGGTCTCTCCATTTGTACTATTTGAGGTGCAGCCACATCCTCCTCCATTGTCAACTGCACTTGCCCAGTCGGTACAGATTGATAGGTTGGTTCTTGGATGATTTCTGTATCAATGTTATTAACCACAACAGTCAAATCCATTTTCTCATTCATCAAGTCCATCTTTTCATGCATCTGTTCCAGCAAAGCATTTGTCTTGCATAGAGCAAGCAACCAGTCTTTCTCCCAGCTCATCTTTGTTCAAGGTCGAAAAAGTCTGTTCCCACAGTCTTAATCTCACAGATGTTGGGTCTCAAATATGCTGCAACAACAATTTAGCAAGCTCCCTCTAGAGGAGACAATCTACTTGTAGCCATTTTTTTTAAAGACAAAGGAAAGTTACTTTCACTTTTCAGATATTTCAGACGTTTTTCAGATATTTTGTTTCTTTAAGATGCAAAAGGCAACATTAGAATCAACTTGTTTTTCTTCATTAGCTATCTGTCAAAGTGTTACGTTCACCGTCAATGAGCCTCAGCAACAGTTTCTGTCTCTGACACCCCGTTCCCAGGTTAGAGACGATGGAAACTTATCCTTCTTCACTCCCTCTCCTGTTAGAGTTAAACAGAGTTCCCCCCCCCCTTTCTCCTGCTTCCAAGGGGGGTTTCAGTGGTTCTAAATGAAGGAAATTTAGTCCTTTTTTGACAGCTTCCCGGCTTTAGCTTGCAAAATTTTTGCTTTAGTCTATATATAAAGAAACGGAAGGCGGACTTCCTGTTTACACCTTCCCGCTTCGTTACCAAATTTAAACAATTTCTTGATCCAATTTTCCGTTTCTACTCACGGGTACTTGTTTTAAGTCCAATTGTCCACAGGAAAAAGTCAGCGCTCTCTGGCAATGGCTGTGCGGCTTCACTCCGTGAAAATAGCAGTCAGTTCGTAGCACCGCGCTTCTCACCCCACTTCGCTCCGGAGCCCCTAGATGGGATTCCCCGCGAGTAGGGGGGCGCTTCTGGTGCCCTGCCGAACCCCACGTTCCCAGGCTTCCTCCGCCTGGGATTTCTAGCGGGTCCCCACCTTCGCCGCGGCGGGAAGACCCAGTTTTCACGGAGCCCGTTCCTCCGGTCGGAGGAACTCCGCCATTCACCAATGGCGCTGACCCGGAAGTCATCTTCTGAGGAAAATCGAGGGGGCCTTACATGACCTCCTGAGGTCACATGCACATCATGCGATGTCCTGACATTGCTCTGCACCCAACTCCACATTGACTATTTTGGGGAGGAGCCCAGCCCCCTCACAAAACAAAACACTGAGGGGGCATAATGTGCCTTGGCCCCCAGGAAAAAGCTCCTATGGTGATGGCAGCACTATTGGAAAAAAAGGAGAACTCCTAAGAATGGTCATTGCTCTGCTGGAGGGGAGGGAGAAAAACGGAAATAGGTAAGTCTTCAACTATGCCCTGTGATGAGTTGGAGTCAGCAGTAGTGCAGGAGGAGAGAGGTTTAGAAGCAGTGGTAAGGTAAAGGTAAAGGGACCCCTGACCATTAAGTCCAGTCGTGGATGACTCTGGGGTTGCGGTGCTCATCTCGCTTTACTGGATGAGGGAGCTGGCGTTTTGTCTGCAGACAGCTTCCGGGTCATGTGGCCAGCATGACTAAGCTGCTTCTGGCAAACCAGAGCAGTGCACGAAAACGCCATTTACCTTCCTGCCGGAGCGGTACCTATTTATTTGCACTTTGACGTACTTTTGAACTGCTAGGTTGGCAGGAGCAGGGACCGAACAACGGGAGCTCACCCCATCGCAAGGATTTGAACCACCGACCTTCTGATCAGCAAGTCATAGGTTCTGTGGATTAGACCACAGCACCACCCACGTCCCACTAGAGCAGTGGTACCTTCCTACTAATGGCAGTGTTACATTCACTGCCATGGGGATGGGCGCAAGACAGTGGTGAGGTCAATGGAGCTCAGGGTTGGTGCCACCACCACCTAGCTTGACTTCCCCAATCTTGCTACTGCCCTGCCTTGTCACATCCCAGTGGGTGGCAATGCCACTGCTGACTAGAACTCCTAGGTCCTATATCAAAGGTTAGGAGCAGCCTGAAGCCCTGATGTGTAAGGGAGTGAGAAGACTCTGAGGAGTTGTGATGTTGCCAAGGGTCCCACACCACCTTTTAGTAGCTGTCACAAGTAGAGGAGGAAGCTGTCAAGTGCAAATTGACAGAAGCCAACCTGACTGCAATTGACTGGACGGGACCTTTTAACTCCTGCTGAGAGGAAAGGTAAGTTGTCAGCTAAACAGCTGCTGCATTTTCCTGGGGTTACAAGAACAATACTTAATTGCGATCACTTCCACTTCTACCTCCCAGGGCTAGAATGAAGTACAGAGCGGTTAATTGCCAGTGTAAATGTTTACTTGGGCACAGATGTACATAAAAATCATTCCTAAGGGAAATCATATAGTTTCTTGCTTGCATTTAAGGGGAAGGGAAGGGGATCATAATTCAAAGTGAGACCATGAAAGGTTCTGAAACTCTACAGCTCCCCTTTGGATCTAATGATAATAATCCAACATGTCTTCATTCCTAGGTCCTGCTAGAACTACCTGGGTGTTTCAAGGGTTGCAAGCTCTTGTGGGTTTAATTGGAAAACTTGCCATTTGTACAGTCTCTCTAAAATGTAAATTAAACATTTATGCAGCAATAAAGGTCTTACTTAAAAAAGAGAAAAAAGCAAGGGCAATTTACCTCTCCTTCAGGCTTTACTGAAAAACTGGAAAAAATAGTCTAACAAATAAGATGCAATGCAGTGTGGGAATACTTTTATTTCACTTTTCCTGCAAGGTATATAGACCAGCATTTAAGCCTCACAAGAACCCTGTAAGGTGGGCTATGGAAAGAAGCTGATGACATTTTGGTCAGCTTTTGGGACTGTTGATATTTTAGATACATTTCAGGGAGTTGCACTGAACATCATTATCATTATCATCACCATCATTTATTACTTGTACCCTGTCTATCTGACTGGGTTGCCCCAGTCCAGTACTTCTTTATAAACAGTCCATGCACTGTCCATTATGATGCCAAGAGGATTGGCATTGCTAGCTGCTGGTAGTATCATAAAGCCAGACTAACCAATTGAGTCAGGCCATCACACAGTGTGTCCCTATCCCTGTGCTTTGTTTCAGTGTCGCTTCTGATAAAGGTGGGCCTTGACTCACCTGGCTTTTGCTTCATGATACAAACAAAGGTGGGGAATGCACCCCTGGAATGCTGTTCCTGTAGAATAACTAACCTCTAAACTGGCTGTTTGATTTAGGGATGGACAAATCAGCTTATTTAAATTATGTCAACGTCTCCTCCTCCTCCTTCTTCTCTGCTATCAAGTAGGCTTGATAATGAGTCCTCACTAGTGTTTGGTGTTTATCTAGCGTTTCCTTCCACTTGCATTAAAGGCATCTCCCCACTTATTTCATTGCCCTAACCTCAAAGAGGAGAGGGCGCTCTGAGGCAATCACGTCAATAGCCTGTGTCATCTGTGTATTCCACAGTTGAGCCAGAGCTTTGACAAGGGCACAAGTCACTTCACCAGTCACTGGAACGTTGCTCACAGCTGTCTGGAAACCAGCTGGATCCATCAGCCTCCAAGGATGGAATATTCTAATGGTTCTCCCCACCAATGTGGAGAGGGAAAGCTGCTGAAAGCCTAGATTGAGTTGCTCAAGGATCCCTGGTTTTATCTTCTGTGGGATACTGCAAGAAGGACTCAGTTTTCTTGATTGAAGTGCACACAGTAAAATCTGCATTCTTGCTTTGTGTGCCCCCCTCCCACCCCCTCATCCTGGGCATTTGGCCAACCCGTTGTTAAGATTTCCCCAGGTGCTAACTAGTCTCACCGTCTGCCAAGGATGACTGATTTCTGAGCCTGGGAAATCAAAGCAAAAGAAAGCTCATTAAAGTAATCCAATATTCTTCAGAAGAGATTCTATGGGGAGTCTGGAGTGGCTTTGCTTGTCCAATTGGGACTTATTTTCTCTTTGCTGAGCTCTCATGGTGTCTGTGTGTTGGTTGACAGGGATAAAGTGAGTGACTATATAAACTGGTGGCACCTGCCACCCTGCTTCTCTGGCCTGTTCTGCTAGCAGCACAGCAGCATAACATCTATCCTCCTACCCACCATGTAATGGTATAAGTAAGACCAGCTGTTTGAAGGCTGAGCAGGAATTTTCTTCCTTGCTATGCTGGTGGTCTGTGGCCAGTGCCTACTCCATAATAGACCAGGGGAATGGCTGCGGTTGCATCTGTTAAACATGACTGTTCACACTAAGTGGAGCAGGGAGCTGTAGAAAAGAATAGCTCCCAAATTATTCCTTTATGGTAACAGGGGATTCCTCCCACTAGCTCTTTAATACTATGAGGTCCTGTGTGGCTTCACCAATTCATACATCTAAAGCTGGGAGACTTGGAGGGCAACGAGATAGTGGGGCTTCCCTCAGCATTAGTGTTTAAAGCCCCAAACTACTTAGGCCTCAAACATATGAAAGATCATTCTCTTCCCTACAGACTCTCTTGAGTGATAAGATTGGCTGAGGCAGTTCTTCTGGTGGTTCCACTACCCTCAGAAGTTTGGGTTGCAGTGGCCTGAGAGAGGGCATTCTCTGTGACACCTCCTAGGAATTCCTTCCCTACAGAGATGTGTCTGGCACCTTCATTGTATAACTTTTTTCATATGCTTTTGACACCTGAAATATATGCATCCACTCTGTTCTTTTGATTGTTAGTTGTTTGCGCTGATTTTAATACTGTATTTCTGCATTGTTTTAACCCAGTTGAGAACTTTTTGTTCTATGCCCTATTCTCCCAAGGGCAGGTTAGAAATCTAATACATAAAATAAAACAAGCAACAACAAACACCTAAAGTTTTTTTTCCTGTTGCAAGCATTTAAAGTCTGTAGCGCAGGGCAGGGTAGGCTTGTTCACTTAAAGAGACATAGAGGGGGATGTCAGCAATTGGTTCCTGCCTTACTTCTCACTAGTGCTATTTTTCTAGAAAAATAAGTGCCACAACTCACCATGAACACCTCCCTTGTTCTCTTATAATGGCCATGGGGTCCACCTGAGAGGGGCTGGAACTGAGTTCCAGTGAGTTCCAGCTGAAAAAACCCCTTGCTTCTCACAAAGTTAGAGGACTGCAGATCTCCTCTGCATGTTTGAATGAAGTTGTGGCCCTAGTCATTTAGCTATCTGTGTCTTGCCTCTTTCTTCCGCTTCTGGACACAGTGCATAACCTTATTTGTTTATTCCAGAGAAATTATTAAAAAAACCACCTTGGCAACAACAAATCTCTAAGTGCTATATGTAAAACAGTTATGTATAACTGACACATGGATTTCATCATCCCAAGATATATAGTGATGGTCCCTGACTGAAATTACTGAAATGGTGATGTGCGTGTGTGTGAAGACAGCTTTCTGGTGGGAAGGTATAACAGAATTTATTTGCTCAGAGAGTAAGATGGAACATCCATGTTCAGAGATATTATACTTCTTCATACTGGGTGATGAGTAGCAAACAACAGGTCAAGCCTTCATGTCTTACTTTCTAGCTGGCTCTGGTTGGAATGGAAACAGGATGCTGAACTACATGAATTATGGTCTGATCCAAGAGAGCCCTTACTTTTTTCTGCTACTATATTCCTATCCTGTGATAGCATGCAGAAGAAGTCTATTGCTGACAGCACAGGTGGTCCTGTTCTTTGCACTTTCTGTCCATATGTGGAGAAGCCCAAAATGCATCTGCCAAGCCAAGCTCCCCATCCTGAATTTAAATTTTTGATAGCCTAAAGTTTCAAGCAAAACTGACGAACGTGAGACCACTGATCTTTGTTTACGTTCAGTGTAGCTAGTTAATCTATTACTGTCTCTCCCGCACATTTCCAGACATATGTCTTAACTGAGCTACTTAACTAGGCAGATCACATAAAGGCTGCCCTTCAGTGCTGACAGATAGATTCCCACAACTTCTCTTGTTGTCTTACATGCTTTACAGTGAACTCCCACTTTATCTTGAGCGTACCTCCCAGGGGCAAGCGAGTGCAGGAGAAAACGTCAAGACAAGAAACAAGTCAACGCTTTCAGGCAGGAGTGGATTAAAGATGATGGTGCCTGGTCCCAACAGCTGTCTGGAGCACCATCAAATTCTGATGCGTTTGATTCTATGCAAAAAAAGAACAAAAAAAATTGCATGCTATTTTCAAAGTAGACCGATGCTCTAGCTAGCCCAGGATGGGGAACTTAAAGTGGCTCTGCAGTCGTCTCTGTGTAGCCCTTTGGACTCTCAACAGGCCATATCCCCTCCCCAGCCACGCCCTCTTTCCCCAGCCACACCCCTCACTGCCATTGCTTTGAGTGCTTTTGCTAGGCTGACATGTGCCCTTGAATTCTGATAATGCTTCTTGATTGCATTGATGGAAGATAGAGAGGGATGTGTGAAGAAACTAGCCTATTGTGAAAATGTAAAACTAATATTCATTGCTCTGTCTACTTTGGCCTCTGGCTTCACCCAACCCAGGCAGGTGGCCCCCAGAAGGCTACCCAGAAGGGACAGCCCCTCAGTTGGAAGATGTTCCCCACCCCTGAATGTTCCATATTACACTGAAACTGGACTGGCAAATATATATTGGAATTTAGCTCTCTGTGGTCACAAGCTAGTATGCTCAGCAGTTGGACTTAGACTGAGGATACCTTCAAATCCCAAACTTTAATCAGTCATGAAGTTCAATGACTGATTTTGGCCAGTCACAATCTCTCAACCTAACTCTTCAGGATTATTGTCAGAAGAATCTGACAATATGCTGTGAGCTGCCCCAGAGAGGTGGGATATTATTATTATTATTATTAATAATAATAATAATAATAATTTTTTTAAATAAAAAACCATGTATGCCACTCCATACTTCCAAGAACAGCCTTCCCAGCCTGATACTCTCCAGTTGTTATCTGACTACAACTCCCTGACCATTGGGCAAGGCTGTCTAGGGATTTGGAGTCCAACAGTGAGACCTTTCAGTCATAGTGGCTAGCTGAATGAAGATGTCAACCTGGTGTGTGACAACTTTGGAAAGGGTAAATTCCATGTCCTTAGTTTGTAAGATATTTATTAAGATTCTTTAAAATGTTACAATAAAAGTAAAAAAAATAACAAAAATACAAAATAAAAATGGTTAAAAACACACAGATTTCCCATTACTTATTTTCCTTTAGCTTGTTTCCCGGACCTCCTCATACCTCCCTTTTTTGTATTCCACTTCAATCTGTTGGTTCAGCAAATCCTTACCCTCTTTAATTATCCTAATCCTTGATCTTAAAAATAATAGCATTAGATTTTTACCTATTTATAACCCTTTTTTCATATTCCCTTAAAGCATTACAGCTGGAAACCACTTAATTTCTATCCAACATCATTTTAACATTCATTAATTTTACAATATTTCTGTAGATAATCTTTAAATTTCTTCCACTCTTCTTCCACCGACTCTTCTCCCTGGTCTCGGATTCTGCCAGTCATTTCTGCCAGTTCCATATAGTCCATCAGCTTCATCTGCCATTCTTCCAAAGTGGGTAAATCTTGTGTCTTCCAATACTTTGCAATGAGTATTCTTGCTGCTGTTGTGGCGTACATAAAAAAATGTTCTATCCTTCTTTGACACCAATTGGCCGACTATGCCCAGGAGAAAGGCCTCTGGTTTCTTCAAGAAGGTATATTTAAATACCTTTTTCAGTTCATTATATAGCATTTCCCAGAAAGCCTTAATCCTTGGGCACGTCCACCAAAGGTGAAAGAATGTACCTTCGGTTTCTTTACATTTCCAACATTTATTATCGGGCAAATGATAGATTTTTGCAAGCTTGACTGGGGTCATGTACCACCTGTATATCATTTTCATAATATTCTCTCTTAGGGCGTTACATGCCGTAAACTTCATACCTGTGGTCCATAACTGTTCCCAGTCAGCAAACATAATATTATGTCCAACATCTTGTGCCCATTTAATCATAACAGATTTCACCGTTTCATCCTGAGTATTCCATTTCAACAGCAAGTTATACATTCTTGACAAATTCTTAGTTTTGGGTTCTAACAATTCTGTTTCTAGTTTTGATTTTTCCACCTGGAAGCCAATTTTCTTATCCAATTTGTATGCCTCCATTATCTGATAATAGTGAAGCCAATCTCGCACTTTGTTTTTTAATTTCTCGAAACTCTGCAATTTCAGTTTGTCTCCTTCTTGTTCCAAAATTTCCCAATATTTCGGCCATTTGGCCTTCATACTGAGCCTTTTCAGAGCTTTCGCTTCCATCGGTGACAACCACCTTGGGGTTTTGTTTTCCAATAAATCCTTATATCTTATCCAAACATTAAACAATGCTTTCCTGACAATATGATTTTTAAATGCTTTATGTGCTTTGACCTTATCATACCATAAATATGCATGCCATCCAAATACGTTATTAAAACCTTCTAAATCCAAAATGTCTGTATTTTCAAGAAGTAGCCATTCTTTCAACCAGCAAAAGGCTGCTGATTCATAATAAAGTTTAAAGTCTGGCAGGGCGAATCCACCCCTTTCCTTTGCATCAGTTAATATCTTAAATTTTATTCTGGGCTTCTTGCCCTGCCAGACAAATCTAGAAATATCTCTCTGCCACTTCTTGAAACAGTCCATTTTGTCCACAATTTGTAATGTTTGAAACAAAAACAACATTCTAGCCGTATACACATTTACAAGATGGTAACCATGAATTGAATCAGAAAACAGTAGGCAGACTGAGACTTGATTTAAAATAAGAAAGTTTATGTTTATTAAAGGAAGTGCATTGATAGGAAAGTGTTCTATACTCCCAGCTAACTATTTGGTTGGAGAAACAATGAAGCCATGTGGGGTTTTTTTGTGAAGTGCCCAGTGTCATATATAAAGTGGACACAAACTCTCCTTTTTAAAAAGCCTTTGTAGATATTTTCTCTCACTGTTTATAGGAAGAGAAGTCAATTTAATCTAACTAAAAAGTGCAAATACTTTCTTGCAAATGTGTATACGGCTGAGTATCATGAAGGTAACCATCTCTCAAGTTTGCCAGTGTTAATGTGGAAAGCATGCAGTAAACAATTTCCTAGCATTGCTAAAATCAATTTTGGGTATTGAAAGCAATCGTTTTGGTAGAAAGGATAGTTTGCAGAGTGTCTGTAATTGGAATGTAAGGTGGCATGATTGAAAATCCTGCAAAAAGCTTGTGCTATGAAGTTTCCAGCTTAATTTTTCAGATTTAACGAGCTTGAAAAAGTACCCAGACTTTGGAGTCCATTGCTTTTGTTGTTGGCTTGAAACAAAATGAAAAGAAGTATTGGGGAGAGGTAACTATTGATTTCTGGTCTCCTAAGAAGAGTAAGCTATCAAGATCCCAAGCCTGATAAGTGAGAGTATGATGAACACCAGACTTTCCACAAACTCATTACTCCCAGCTTTAATTGGAAGAGCTCAGGACTATTGTTAATTCAACAGTTCCCATAAAGTGTGCTGTGAGAACTGCTAAGGTAACCAAAGACTGCCAAAGTACCTACACACTAGGTATGCCTCCTTCTAGTCAGCTTCTGTTTGTGAGGAATCTATGGCCCAAATGTTAGATATTTCTGCAGCATTTCTAGATTGGTTCTAAGTGGACCATAGTTGCTTATGATGCAGAACCGTGGCAAAAATTCCTGCTGTGAGAGAAGGCTGATCACTGGGTCTCAGGCTAGACCCAAGTAAATGATACTTTGGCAGCATTTTAAAAATATATCTATTTCCTTTTTCCTGTCCACAGCTTACAAATATACATCTATAATAGCAAAAATCAGCAATGATACAACCATGAAAACACGAATAAATGAAACACAAATATATGAAAACCAACTAAAAATAGTCACAAAAAGCAACACAAAAAGCAATTGTAATATTAGGTAGCAACCCAACCAAAATCTTGTTTTAAAGGGAATGTTTTTAATTGCTGGTGGAACATAAATAAAGAAGAGGATAGCAGAGATTGCCACCAGAGAGATTTTAATGGGAAGAAAGCAATAAGTTGACAGTAATTAATTATACATAAATTAGTAATACTAACAGTGCAATCACATACATGTTTGCTCAGAAGAAAGCACCACTGAGTTCAGGGAGACTTAATATCACAAAAGCATGCCAAAAAATGCAAGTAGATAAATAGGTACCGCTCCGGCGGGAAGGTAAACGGTGTTTCCGTGCACTGCTCTGGTTCGCCAGAAGCGACTTAGTCATGCTGGCCACATGACCCGGAAAAACTGTCTGCGGACAAACGCCGGCTCCCTCGGCCTGTAAAGGGAGATGAGCACTGCAACCCCAGAGTCGTCTGCAACTGGACTTAACTGTCAGGGGTCCCTTTACCTTTATGTGGACGCAGGATCACAACCTAAGAACAGGTGGAGTGATATGCCCTGCTCCCCTTCCATAATTATGCCAGTCAAGAAAAGTTTATCTCGTTCCACACGTCAGCTGTTGGTCACATGATGTTGCCTTCATCTATGCTGCTAGTAACATATGCTGGCCCCCAATATGTATTAAACTGAAAGTGATAAGTATATGGTGGTTATTGCTTTGTTTTTTGATGACACATCTCAACAGGTTGTTGCACTCAGGTCTATCTGCATAGACAGCAGAAGCAAAACAATCCTGCTGTGACTGTGAAAATGTCTCCCTACATTGCCTCCCCATGAGACAATAATGGAAGAGGTACCGCGATATGGATAGTTTAATGCCCTCTTCCCCTCACCCCTGTAGTATAGCATCTGAAGCAGCCAGAGGGAAGACACACAATGGTGATAATTTTCCTGGTGAAGGAGGCGGGGACATTCTGGATTCTGATTTCAGTGATGGGGTGGAAGAAATCACTCCCCCCCCCCCCCCCGCTGCCTCAGAAGGGTTTATTAAGAGCACAAGTTGAGCTGGCTTTTTATATCTCATAAAACCAAAGATTTTGAGAGGA
This sequence comes from Podarcis pityusensis, assembly GCF_964106645.2. Classification (NCBI taxonomy): domain Eukaryota; kingdom Metazoa; phylum Chordata; class Lepidosauria; order Squamata; family Lacertidae; genus Podarcis; species Podarcis pityusensis. The sequence goes on along the minus strand of NC_138026.1, from coordinate 88,127,939 downwards.
TTAAACTCATGCTGTCAGTGTCACCACAGGGTGTCTATGTGTGTGTGGCCATCTCTGCTTCCTAAATGGCACCAATCTCTTTCTAGAACAAAAAAGATAAAAAAAATACAGCTCATATGAGAGGGAGAAGTGTTCTCTCAATATAAAGATATCCACAAGAAAAGCATTTGCGATGACTCAAAGTTACATTAACAAGAAAGAACCATTGAAAAACCACTGAGGATTCTGAAGTCCCCCCCAAAAGTTCTGCACAACAGTCCTGGGCTAGAAGCTGCATCTTCCTCTCTTGTTGTTTTGTTTAGTTTGGAGACAACTTGAATGAATGAATTTTGCAAGTGAATGAGGTATTCCATTTTTGGGAATTAAGATGTGAACTGGTTTGATCTGTATGCTATGAACTAATTGTAGATTGGACTCACAGTTGTCCATGGAGGTGCAGGTCAATTCTGTGTCCAGGGCAGCTGTCTACCAGCTCCATCTGGTACGCAGACTGAGACCCTACCTGCCCGCAGACTGTCTCGCCAGAGTGGTGCATGCTCTAGTTCTCTCCCGCTTGGACTACTGCAATGTCTCTATGTGGGGCTATCTTTGAAGGTGACCCGGAAACTGCAACTAATCCAGAATGCGGCAGCTAGACTGGTGACTGGGAGCAGCTGCCAAGACCACATAACACCGGTCTTGAAAGACCTACACTGGCTCCCAGTACACTTCCGAGCACAATTCAAAGTGTTGGTGTCCACCTTTAAGGCCCTAAATGGCCTCAGCCCAGTATACCTGAAGGAACATCTCCACCCCCATTGTTCTGCCCGGACACTGAGGTCCAGCGGTGAGGGCCTTCTGGCAGTTCTCTCACTGTGAGAAGCCAAGTTACAGGGAACCAGGCAGAGGGCTTTCTCGGTAGTGGCACCTGCCCTCTGGAATGCCCTCCCATCAGATGTCAAAGAAAGAAACAACTACCTGACATTTAGAAGACATCTGAAGACAGCCCTGTTTAGGGAAGCTTTTAATGATTGATGTTTTAATGTACTTTTAATCTTTTGCTTGAAGCCGCCTACAGTGGCTGGGGAAACCCAGCCAAATGGGCAGAGTAAAAATAATAAAGTATTATAATATTATTATAGATTGAAATATAATTCTCCTTTGGATTTTGCTGTACAATTTTCAGCTCAGGACCACACAAACCCAGATTTGTATAATATGCATATTTTAGGTTGAAATATGTTAATAAATGGGTACATTGAGATAAAGTATGTGTTTAAATATATATATTCTGATAAATTAGGTATATTAAAATGTATATTTATATGTGAATTTACATGGAGGTGTTTTTTCATATAAAAAATAGAAATTGCAGATAAATATGGAAATGGAACCAAAGGGATTTATGAATGAACAAAGAAATGCATTTTCATATTCAGAGTGAAGCATTACTGCTATAGGCAATATGGGGTTGAGGAGAAAGAGCAATGAGAGGGGAGGGGGAAGATAAGGGGGAGACAGTAAAATTTTATTATTTTATATAGTATATGAGCAAAGCTTTTGTGACAGCATCACGTAAACAGGTACTTTTGTGAAAGCATCACGTAAACAGATACTTTGAAAACAGAGACTATATGTTCTATTGTTACCAAAGAAAATCTTTAATAAGATTTTAAATAAAATCTCCAAATGCACTGTGTCAGGAAGATTTTCGAAATCACATGGCAGGACAAAAGATGTGCTCTCCCAAGCCCACGTTCTCAACAAGTTAAAACTCCTGTCTCAGCAACATCTATGCTGGTTTGGTCATGTCTACAGAATGGAAGGCTCTAGGATCCCAAAGCCATGCTCTATGGGGAGCTGGTTACAGGCACCAGGCCCATTGGCAGACCAGCTCTGTGTTATAAAGATGTCTTCAAATGTGTCATGAAAGCTGGCAGCACCAAACCCTGCCACATGGGAATCCCTGGAAGATTACCACAGTGCTTGGGAACAGATAGGTTATGCATCTATAGGAGTGACCAGAGGAGGAATGGCCACTGGGAGGAGCGCAGAGAGAAGAAATGCCATGATGCATCTGCAGCAGCAAAACCAAGCACATTCATCTGCCCCAGCTGCAACAAAACATGTCTCTACAGCCACAGCAGGCTCTGTAACCTTCCAACAGTTTGATTTCATCCCCAAAGGCACACTCCTCCATCGTCTCCTGAAACAGACAGGTGCCAATCAATATTTTACATTAAAAGGTGTGCACCAAATGCAGATGATGGGATGGGAGAGAATGGAGCTACAGCTGAGTAAGACTGAAATGGGACAGAAATAGTTGCTCATCTCTGTTCAGTAAGTATTGAATCACTTGCTGTTTTGGTATCATTGCATTTCATGTTGGTAGGATTGACCTTGCCCTTTATATACCAGCAAGGATAAAAAGAGTGTTTCAAAATATTTTAAACAAATAATACATCTATCAATAGAAGAACAATTAAATCCAAAAGGGGTTCTTATTTGTGAACCCTTCATTTTCAAATTGCCACCTGCTTCCTGTATGGTTGTAAAAGCAGAATATAAATATGACACAAATGCATGAAAACTAATTAGGGAAGGGGCTGTTCTGAAGTAAGACGATTCCCCTCCCTGCCCTGCCTTAGGCTGGCAGAATCTGATCAAGTGGTTCCTAAGAGGCCAACAGAGCCCTCTTTGACACGAACCAGCACTTATTAATGAGATACATTTCACTTTCTCCCACTGTGGAAAAAACTAATTACACTGCAGAGTTCAAACAAAGTGGCTCTGAGTAACCCTTGCACAGAGTGGGAACATGGCTCTGCTTTCTGATCTGTTCTTTTCAATTACATTTACAAAGTGTTAAGGACCAGTAGGTGTAACGTCAGATTCTGTATCTGCAGGTGCTTTGTAAGCTTCATCCATACTTGCCTGTCTCCTCAGCACTGCAGTCCTGCTGTGTCCATTCTCCCATTCCCATCTAGACACTAGCACTATCATAGCTCCTGAATCCTGTAATACAGAGTGTGGCCATGTGGTGAGGTTGTGAAGGTTAAATGCTTGCCGACTTTGATGATCCAACTCAACTTTCCCATGCAACAAATGCATTGACTCCACTGGGTTTCATTTTAAAGATTATTATGATCAAACCACAGATGAGGCAGGCGTTGTGCATGTATTTAGTTTTTTACTATGAAGGTCTTTATAGTCCCAGACCTGCTGTTCATCCTGCTGAACATTTCCACATTCATAGGAACAGCACCTCCCTTCCTATAGCTACTGAACTATTTATCCCAATAGCACCTTACAGCCAGGTGCTATAGGAGAACAGAAGAACCTGGGAAGCTGTCTTACACCAGGCCAGATCATTCCCCCCCCCCCAACTCAGTATGATTTATTTATTTATTTATTTTTTAAAAATCTAGTCTGACTGCTAGTCAGAGGGTCTTGAGTGCTTCTGTCAAGTTCCATGGGATGGTAAGGCTTGCAGAGAAGCGAACAATGTTCAGTGAGGGCAGATCAAAGCAGAGGACCAATGATAACAGGACCCTGGACAGCTCCAAAGGGGACTGCCTGGCTGAAACATTATCCCCCTAAGGTAGCTTCAGGAAGATGCTTTCCCTGTGAAGAGAAAGAAGCAACTGAAGTCTAATGAAGGCTGACAGGACCCGGTGTGTGGTTAGCTCTGGCATATATTGTAATCTTTGACTTTTGGGTAGATGGGAGAACTGGAAAGAACCCATCCTTTGGGTCAGCAAAGGTGCCAGGGCTGTTTCTTCTATCTGGGAGTGTCCTGGATAAGGGTCTAATGGTCCGCCACACCTTGAGGAAACAACCTGAACCTCATTGTCATCAGTGTCCTTTACTGCAAGGTCTCAAGGCCACAGGTCATGACAGTCATGGACAGAAAGAAGACTTTTGCATCACATACTATTTGATTGCATGAGATATACGGGGAGCGGGAGGGGCAGTTGGCATCCATCTGTCTTGAGTGACAATGGAGTGTGCCTCCAGGGGTGAAGGTGAACTGCTGCATTAGCAGCACTGAAGTGACCTCCTGGAGCGCAAGCCTGGGCAGTGTGTATGGAGGTGGGATGCCCAGGCAATAACCCCCCTCTTGGCCTTGCTGATGTGGTCCAAAGGAAATCAGAACAATGCATTTGGCACCAGCTTGGCTGCAGGAGTTGCCGGAAGAAGGAGTCCAAGGCACAATCCAACTGTTTTAGGGACTCCGCTTAAGATTTGATTAACGTTTTCTTCTCCTGAAGATATCCCGCAAGGCAGCAAAAATGTGTACATTAAATTTCACACAGAAATGTGTATATTAAAAGAAAATCACACTAAATTGCAGATGGATTTTCATAAAGCTTTTTTTTTAAATTGCAAACTGATGTGGAAATGTGGAGAATGGAATTTAATATTGGGGAAAATGAGAAATTGACAGAAACTGAAACTGTAGCTTACAGAGGTCAACAGCTTGGCTTCTTTTTTTTAAAAAAAATGATGTTTATTGAGAATTTTAAAATTACAAAGAAAAAAGAAAGAAAGAAGTAGTTAAACATAACAATTAAACAATGCAGATCAATAAAAACCAAAGTCAAAAAATAATAATAACAAAACACACAATACATCTAAATAAAAAACAAAAATAAACAAACAATTAAAAACAAATCTAATATTCCCAAATCCTTAACTTTCATTAACTTATTTCAACGACCTCCTCACACCTCCCTTTTTTGTATTCTAGTATTAATTATCTCAGCAAATCCTTTCCATCTTTCACAATATTCTGTCATTTAAATTACCTTAATCTATTTTAACCTTATCTTACCTAAAAAAAACCTATAACTTAAAACTTATGTATACCAAACTTTTTTAACCATAACATATTCTTTCATAATTCTTTTTGACATTTCTGCTGAAGCCAAATAATTTCATTCCAACATTTTTCTAATACTTATTAATTTTACAATACTTTTCTAAATAAATTTTGAAACTTTCTTCCAACCTTCATCCCTCGTCTCTTCTTCCTGGTCTCGGGTTTTGTCAGTCCTTTCTCGTCTATCTAATCCATCAACCTGGTGCCCTTATGTCCGAGGCTCTTAAATCTTTTCCATGTCCCTTCTGCAGGTCTTCTTGTTTATACCTGCCCTTTACTTTATCTTTTGTTGATCTTTTTCTTATTTTCTTTCCTTTCTCATTGGGGGGGGGGGGTAGGTCTCGGGAGGACTCCAATCCAAAAGTATCTCCATCTCTCCTCAGCAGATCAGCCCATTCCCCACAGTCCCATTCCCCACAGTCAGCACTGTAATCCAGAAAGTAGTTAAAAGCATGTTTCAAAATCTTTCCAAAGTTAAGAGCCCTCACAACTCCAGACCCCCCCTGCAACAGCTTGGCTTCTTGGGACAAGGGAGCAGGCAGTAAAAAATCTGCAGTGATCCAGGTGAGCAAACAACTCAGTGACTGGGCCCTACACACTGGCCTGGGAAAGCCATAGGCCCTGTAACCTGATGGCCTTGCAATCCAGTTCTGAGATCAGCGGAGCACTAATTCTTCAGCCTTTCAGCTCCATAACCATGGCCATTCTCTATGGGCCACTTAGAGCCATCTGTTGTGTGCTAACTGACAATCAACCATTTCCTGGCCCTTTTGTTTACAAACCAACATACATCCTGCACTGATGCTCACTGCAGCTGAAGGTTCAGTGTGTGGCTAACAGTCTCTGTGTTTCATATGCATGTTCAGTATCTTATCACAGTCAAAGCTGTCCTAATGATACTCAAACTGCTGAGTTATTAAAAAGCAAAGCCCAAGGCAGCGAAACGAAAAAGGGCTTGAGTCCAGAAGATGGCACTTCATTGCTGCAAGAGGTACATTGCTGGCTGCTGCAGACATAACTTACCCAGAAAGGGTCAAGCTACGCCTAGCTGACTATGTGAAGGGCAAACAGTCTTTTTGCTATACCTCTACGATCTCGATATTAACATTTATGGACTACGGTACATCACAGCACTTTTTGCTGCTGCTGTTGCCATGAAAATGATCAGCAACCCAGACTGGAAGGGTGGGTGAGAAAGGGAATAGAGAGCACAGCCAGGCAACAGCCATTTACCAACTCAACATGCCTGAAACACACCGGTCCACAATTTCTCCTGCCTTGGCTGAAATGACTTTCCAGTAAAGATCTGCAGCCATAGTTGGCAATCACAGCTATGGGCCTCCTCCACCACCAGAGGCAATAAGCCTCTGCACATTAGTTGCTGAGAGTCAGAAATGGGAAGAACAATATTGCACTCAGGTCCTGTTTTCAGGCTTCCCACAGGCAACTGGTTGGCCACTGTGAGAACAGGATGCTAGAACAGATGAGCCTTTAGTCTGATCAAGCAGGGCTCTTTGTAAATTCATATTTGGGAACTGTTGGAGATTAGGAGCCACCTTTCTATTCACACCTTTCAACCTTCATAACGTTCAAGAAGATGCTCATGAGAGATGCTATTGAATTCATGAGAGATACCTGCTCAGGTGAAACATATGTAGAAATCCCTAGGGATAAGGGAAACTGTGGCCCTCCAGATGTTTTATTATTATTTTTATAAGACTATTTACCCACCACCAACTCATTAAAAATAATAATGGCACCATACAATGAAATAATTAAAACAATAAAAAACCTAAAACCATAAAATACAGTGGTACCTCGGGTTACAGACACTTCAGGTTACAGACGCTTCAGCTTACAGACTCAGCTAACCCAGAAATAGTACCTCGGGTTAAGAACTTTGCTTCAGGATGGGAACAGAAATTGTGCGGCGGCAGTGGGAGGCCCCATTAGCTAAAGTGGTACCTCAGGTTAAGACCAGTTTCAAGTTAAGAACGGACCTCCGGAACGAATTGAGTTCTTAACCCCGAGGTACAAACTGTACTGAAAAAAATGACAAACACTGAATCAAATCAATGCTCGAAAAACAGTTGGTGGGGGGGGGGGAGAGAAGTGTTCAGCCAATGACAAAATTGTAATTGCCTGATTTCCATAGGAACAGTGTTTCGAATTAGCAGTGCCACTAGATCAAAAGCCTCAGTTTGTGTAGAATGAAACAAATAGGAGAAAAAGGCAGGGCGCTCAGGAGGGCTTCTAGATGATTGCAAGGATCTGGTCAAAGAGACAAGGCTGCTGTCTTTCAGTTAAGGTTGTAAAAACATAAGATGAGCCTGCTGGATCAGGCCAGTGACCCATCTAGTCCAGCATCCAGTTCTCAACAGTGGCCAACCAGATGCCCCAAGCAGGATCCGAGCACAAGAGCTCGCTCAGAAGCATTGCTGCCTCCAACTGCTGAGGCTGAGCATTGCCATCATGGCTTGTAGCCATTGTTCTCCATGACCATCAGAGTTTCTTAATGCATCTGCTTCAAAAAGAAAAGAAAAAAAGCAGTAGGAATAGCCGATCATATTTTGTTAGCAAAGATGTACAGGGTGAAATGAAAGCTAAGCGAGGGGGTGGAATAGCAGCAGCAGCTACTTCCCATCCCTCCTCTATATTTTGAGAGGATTCAAATGAAACTGAAACCTTTGGCTTTCCGCAGAGAAATTATCCATCTCTCCCCTTTTAAGACACTGCAGCGCTCAGTCTGCTAAATTGCCTGACTTGCACTTGAAGTTTAGCTCTTGGATGAGATGCAGGGGAGGAAATCGCTTCCCTTATAATCTCCTTCCCTGCCCTATAGGTAACTGAACACAGGATTCACACAGGCAGTAAAGCCTTCAAAGGGAATTACAAGAAATTACAGATCTTGCATTCACCTCATTTCACCCTTTGCTGATGTGGACTGCATAGTTTATTTGTCCCCGTAATCCACATGGCTTCAAAATGTTTAAGGTTCAGTTGGAATCTCTCTCTCTTTTCTTCTTCTTCTTCTTCTTCTTCTTCTTCTTCTTCTTCTTCCTCTTCTTCTTCTTCTTCTTCGTCTTCTCTCTCCCCCCCCAGTCCATACCCTCCAACATTTTTCAGATGAAAATGCCCATATTTTGTTGGGTATGCTGCCCCTTCAGCATCTGTGCTTCTGCTGCTGCCCCCACCACCAAATTCCCTCACCAATTATCCCTCACTGACCCCCACTTTTTTGGTCCCCTCCAGCCCCCACAACAGAACATTTCCTACCAGAGGAAGGGCGAGTGCCAGCACTACACCAGCAGAATGCAACATGTTCACTACCTGACCAGGTATTTCTGGAAGTGGGACCCCTTCTGCCCCCCTCCACACTAGTTGCCTCCCAAGATGGGATTATGTGGCAAGAGAATGGGCATCTGTGTCTCTGTGTGTCCATCTCTCTTCTGCCCTGTAGCTGCTCCTTCCTTCAGCATCTGTGTTTTTGCCACTGCCTCCCCCAAGAGTTCTCACTCTATTCCCACAACTGACTGGTCCAGGGTCACCCAGAGAGCTTCAAGGGTGTGTGGGGACTTGAGCCAAGGTCCTAGTCCAGCATTTTAACTCCTATGTCAATTTGGCTCTCGCCATTTTTTCCGACATGAATGGGCAACATGCAGCACTCTGTGGTGTTTATGCATATGTGACACAGGGGTGCATGACACATAGCCAGTCCTATCCCACCACATGATATTTAGCCATATCCCATCTCCAGCCGGGACTCCCTATGAAATGTCTCTTCAAACATAGTTAACGAAGATGCCTAGATCACACAGGATCTGACCCCAGAGAATTTTGGCACCAGAGAAAACCATGCAGGTAGTAATCGTATATGTTATGATGCACATCCTAGCAACTATAAGTAACATGCCACCACCATTACATTCTCCTGTACATGAGAGACAAGTATCATACCATAAATATGAGGGATGGTGCTCTGCAGGAGTTTTTCAACAATAAAATATGACCTTGCTGGCTGTAATGTGTAAGAACCATTGTGGGGCATTCTGTCATAGGCAATTGTTAGCACCAGATGCTTTTAGGATCTTGGATGGTCATTGTAGATATTCATTTGTCTGTGAAGCCAGTCTGCTAGTATATCGTGACTAGAAACTCGGTGTGCAATGTCTTAGTTTCACTTGGCCTAATAAAGGCATTGTCCTAGTAAGGATTATTCAGAAGAGTGAATCTCTTTGACTTTCCCCATAAAAACCTCTGGGCCTGCAAGTTGGCAGGGGTGACACAACCTGTGCCTGCACATTTCATCTACTTTTGTCAAAAGCAGATAAAGTTAATAGCTTTTTTAAAAAAAAATCCGCATAAGAGTGAATGGGTACCACGAAGAGCTTCATTTTTATTTTATTTATTTTAAACAGGACAGCTTGGAAACCAAATCAAAACAGACAGAACATTGAGTGACTCAGAAACAGAATGGATTTCATTTAAAAAGTACAGAGACAGGGTGATTCTGGGGTCCATGTACACCACCTTCTAACAAATTTCTTGATGTGGCTTACAATTAAAATACAGCATAACAAGGGTTACTATGGGGGCAGCATGTTTTCCCCTTTGTGGGAATGTGAAGTTCTTCCACATGAAGGATACCCCTTTATTTCAATGAAGGAGATGTCTCTCTGCACACACACACACAAAATATGTACAAGGAGACGCACCTTTGCATGGATAAGCCTGTGGAGGCAGGAGAACTCCATATATTCAGGCTGTCCCCAGCTGAATTGCTGTGTTTAGTTTACTGCCGATCTGATCTACAATGAAGTGTTTTTTTTTAATGATGTTTTGTCAGTTTTAGGGTTTATCCTATGTATTTTTATATACTCTTGCTCCCTGCTTAGACACTTTATATTAAGCCTTTTGTAAATTCTTGAAAGAAATACAATAAATACGTCTCTTCACATCTTGGGCACATTTCTCGATCGGGAGAGACAACTGTCTCTTAAAAGCTTTTCTTGTGTTCACAAGGAGTCATATGCAAGGCTGATGAGGCCCTGCCATGAATATTAAGCATTTGGTGTAGCATGACAGTGGTGGAATAAATCAGTAATGGATAGTATCACAGCAAATTGAGGTCAAAGCAGCTGTGATCTGCGTTTATCAAGATGAAAGAAAAGACTGAGTAGCTCCCAACAAATATAGACAAAAAATGTAACTAAGATGTCCCTGGATGGCATGAGGTGGGGGTGGGGGAAGAGATGGAGATGTACCGTTAGGGCACTATATTAATTGACACAAACCATTTGCAGCACAAATAACCATGGAAAATTACATTTGGTAAGTGCATACATTTCTAATCTTCTTGTTTGGTTGTTGTGAGAAATGAATCCCTCTGATGCAAATTGTGTTCATTTCATTTCTGTACTGCTTCCTTGTCAATCTGCTTGGTGTCATATGATATATTTCATAAATGACGTTCAGCCCAATTTAATCATAGTATCATAGATTTGTAGAGTTGACCTAACTGCCTGCAATACAGGAATCATTGGCCCAATGTGGGGTTTGAACCCACAACCCCAAGATTAAGAGTTTCATTCTTTACTGACTGAGCTCTCCCAGGATCATATGTAGCAAAGTTCTAAATAGTGTTGTTTTTGTGTGTGGATCCTCACATTGGTAAGTTTGAGCTGGAGAAAAATGGTTCCCCACAGACTGTCTCACCAGAGTGGTGGATGCTCTAGTTATCTCTTGCTTGGACTACTGCAATGCACTCTATGTGGGGCTACCTTAGAAGGTGACCCGGAAACTGCAACTAATCCAGAATGCGGCAGCTAGACTGGTGACTGGGAGTGGCCGCCAAGACCATATAACACTGGTCCTGAAAGACCTGCATTGGCTCCCAGTACATTTCCAAGCACAATTAAAAATGTTGGTGCTGTCCTTTAAAGCCCTAAATGGCCTCAATCCAGTATACGTGAAGGAGCATCTCCATCCCCATCATTTAGCCCCAGGACACTGAGGTCCAGTGCTGAGGGCCTTCTGGCAGCTCCCTCACTGCGAGAAGCCAAGTTACAGGGAACCAGGCAGAGGGCCTTCTCGGTAGTGGCGCCCGCCCTGTGGAACGCCCTCCCATCAGATGTCAAAGAAATAAACAACTGCCTGACATTTAGAATACATCTGAAGGTAGCCCTGTTTAGGGAAGTTTTTAATGACTGATGTTTTGATGTATTTTTAATCTTTTGTTGGAAGCCGCCCAGAGTGGCTGGGGAAACCCAACCAGATGGTTGGGGTAGAAATAATAAATTGTTGTTGTTGTTGTTGTTGTTGTTGTTGTTGTTATGACAGACATGGTGCTGACAACTTTGTCAGGCTTGCTGAACTGCAAGGCAAAACAGAAACAAAGCATGTCACCGAAACGAAACCTGAATAGGATAGCTTCAGAAATGCTTACATGAAGACCCTTAACAGTATTTTAACAAGTAGAGAAGACTTCATTGACTGCTCCTTAGTGCTCCAATTAAAAGTCAAGATTTGTCCTGTAATTGTAATATAATAATATTGAACATAAAGGTAATTATAGATTTTCTTTTTCTTAATTAAGGAAATAGCACAAACATACTGTACAGTCAAAGAAATCTCAAAAATAATACTGTAACAATCAGAGCTGTGCATGCCCACCCCCCAATATGATTTGAAGCCCAATCCAGCACTTAGTAGCAGCTCCAGTCCAACCCAGAATGATCAATGGCTGGCCTGACTTGGCTCTGGGCCCTGAACTGATACAGGGTCCCTGCATAGTCATGCCATTGGGTTGCCTCTCCTTGTCCCTCACTCATGACTGCGTGTTTAGTCAAGATTTTAAACCCTAATTAAATACATGGTTAGAAGGAGGAGGAGGATGACGACTGTCATATCTCCTTCTCCCTTCCCACCCAAGCCAACCTCATGACAGTTCAAGGCCCCTCAATTGGGTTGGGGCAAGGATCAGATTGAGTTGGCCCCAGATTGTCCCAGGGCAGTTTGGGGGCTAGAAGCCTGATTAAACTTGTAGTGAGGGAAAGGAAGAAGATATATGCAAGCTGCCTTCTTGTCTCTTTCACTCCCTCCTCTCCTTGCTGCCTGACCTCTGTCTTTTGACAGGCCTGGATCTCTCCAGGCAGACCGCATCTGACCTGAGGCAGTCTGGAGCTGTTTCAGTCTCAACCAGCTGAATCCTGGGTCAAAGTGCATTAACCCGAACCAGTGTTCAGTCTGCTCCTCACATGCACCTGAAACCAGGTAAGTTTCCCTCTCGTACAGTTGGGTATATAGACAGGACCACAAAGAAATTAACTAGGTCTCTTCTCATATTTCAAGAGCAAACATACAGAGCAGAGGAACCTTGCAAAAACACTACCAAATCATCCTGGCAAAACAAACAAGTCTGAGACAGTTGCAGTCTCTTACTGAATGTTCTACAAACAGAAGCACTAACATCCATTCAAGGCATTATTCTCTTTTTTCAGGCATAATGGAAATGATCTCAGTTGTACTTGTGCCACATGTCTGAGCTCCCATTGCATGAATGCCAGGTTGGTGACTTTTTAAAAAATGGCCTGTTAGATATCCTTAACTTTTGCCAATGTCAAAGGCATCTGCAGTGGCAGAACCATGGAAGCTGCAGTGGGTGGGTGTGGGTGTGTTTTGGTATCAAACCTCTCTTCTCAGTCCTGATGGGAATGAAAATATCTCATCCTCTCTGCAGATCAGTTGAAGAGCAGGAGGACAGGCTGTGTGTCTGCATTTGAAAGTATGTTGTGATTCGTGTGTGTGTGTGCGCGCGTGCACTGTGATGATTAATGTAAAGTTACCAGACGTCTCTGTTTCCCCGGGACAGTCCCTGGATTTACAAATCAGTCCCCTGACAAAATCCATCTATTTAGTAGGAAGTTGAAAAGTGTTCCCGGATTCATTGAAAAAAAAATCTGGTAACCTTAGATTAATGCCTCAGCTCAATTAACTATTTAGCATAAAATTTACCAGGTGCTGGTGAATTTGTTCTGAATCAGGCTTGGAAATGAGCTTCAGGGACTCTTAAAAGCCCACTTTAAATGAGAGAAGAGAATTTAAAGTCTGTTGCTCAGATCACAGTCAAAGCTAGAGACGAATTACCAGGTCCCTCCTGAACACTGGAAAATAAACGCATCTCTGCAACCCATTAACAATTCTTTTAATGCAAGAGTCACAGACCAAAAATAGGCACCCATCCATTATCTACAACAGGTAATGACAACTGGTCTCTCTCTGTGTGTGTCCCTGTGTGTTGCGTGGTTATCTTTCCTAAACCACACATCCTATGTTAACAAAAATATTCATTGACTTAAAACAAGTCCCTGTCTATCACTCTTTCCAAACATTTCACACAAACCCTGCTCAAGTCCATTCTTCTTGTGTTAGATTTAGATGAATATAACCAGATAGGTAAGTTCATTCAAAGGTTAATCAAAACTGTCTTACAGACCAGCACACAGCAAACCTTTGGGACAAAGGAAATTTTTTTTTTATTGGGCAAAAAACCCCCAAGTTTTTTAAAATGCTAGGTCACCAAATATGGTGTTTCTAATGTTATAATTTGTGTTGCTTTGCTTGTCGTGCTATGGAGGCTGTGCTATTTCATATTTATGTTAATTTCTGCTGGAATTTCTCAGCTTTCTAGCTGATGACATCACAGATGCATTTCAGGTAGAAGAGAGGCACTAGGGAATAGGCAGTGAAGAAGCTCTGTTCTAAATCAGCCATAATAATGCTGATATAATATAAAGCTATGCAGTTATCCTCCTCTGAATCATTCCCATATATAGGGTATTTCAGACGGAATGGTCTAAAATTATCTGCCTTTTTATATTGCTTTGGATTTAAGGTGAGTGGAAAGTGTCTCTAACGTTTGAGCCCAAAGTAACTATAAATGGATGCTCAACAGCCTTATGCCTCCTTTGAAAATGGAAGTGTAGATAAACATGCAGCTGAAAACGTGTGTTGAATCAGATCTTGTTGCTGAGCCCTCTGATGATTGTATCCAGGTCATGTAGCTCAGTAGCAGCCCTTGTATGAATCTCCAAAGACTAAGTCAAAGATCCTATGGCTCTCATCTTAATGACCTCAATTTTATTTTTATCAGATTTGTGGATGGATGATCTTTTGAGTTTTATCTCTTGGACCCAGGAGCATTGCTTACAATGTGGTGTGGTTTAGCTTACTGCTTTGGTACTGTGCAAGCAGGGTTTTCATTATCATTTGAGACAGATAGATATACTTTTGATATTCCCACACCCACCATACAATCTACATAAAAGGACTATTTCCAGATTATAAGCAATGCTGAAGTTCCCAGGAAGCCTATCAGGGATTTCTCAGAGTAGATATCACTAATGAAAGACACATCTTCCTCATGTTCAGTTTGTCTATCCTTACATAGCATTCTTCTGAAATGAGCAGAGCAGAACTTGACACATTTCTAGGCCTTGTTTTTGCTCCACATGAACCAACAGCATGTGCTAGCGCCTCGGGATCCTCTGCAATGGATGACAGTTCTGTGGTAAAGTTGCAGGGGATCCTTGGCAAACAGATCCACATGGAAATGCTCCCTTGAGAATAAGAAGCGTTTAAAAAGCAAATTAAGAGGTTGTTATCCGAGAGCTGAAACACTGAGATATGATGAGGAAGAGCAGAAAGGGAATACTTTTCTGGTATGTCCCTTCATACAAACACAGATGTACAACTCTGGAGCACCAGGAACAAAGACAAGAGGTTCTTAAAGCAAATTCCAAGATGTTAGAGAAGAGATATTAGATCTTCACTCTTCACTCAGTTCCATCCTCCAGCCACTGAGCAGAAACTGTTTTAATCGAGAAGGGGCACTGCATTGCCTGCAAACACCCATTGCCTTCATTGGAAAAGCTTTTCAGTGTCTGGTGCCTCCTTCCTTCCCAGAGTGACAGGTCTACAAAGGCCTCAGAAAGTGTGTTTTGCCAAGCAGGGGCCGACCCTCAGAGAGCAAAGGTCACCCCAACTTCATCCTGGTGCTAATTAAAATCGTCTTCATGCTCTTGATCAAATATCACTTCACTGACTCTCTCTCAGTCTGTCATTTGCATGCATCTCATTGTGGAATCTGAGCAACAGACACCATAAGACCTTCTTGTCTGAGCAGGGAAAACGATGTCCATCTCTTTGAAAAGTGAGGGTGACATTTCCCATCCTGTAGAGTGGATGTTGAAAATCGCCATTGGTGTCATTGTCATCATCATAACCATCACCATCAAATAAATGGCACAATCTGCTCAAAATACCACAGAGATACATCTATTTGTGGAGTGCTCCTGGCACAAGGAGTTGTGCGTGTTCATTTACATATTGAAATATTCACATTCCACACCTTTTTGTCCACAAGGTGGGGATCCTCCCCTCAAAAAATGTAACTAAAAAGCCTCAATAAATGAAAACAGATAATTTAACAGCAACATATGAGAGTAACCAGAACTGAGGAAACACAGAACAGAGGGGATTGCAAATTCTTCTTGGGATAGCCCATATATTGGGCTACTACAAGCAATGATCTGGCTTTCTGCACTTCTTTTCTACCATCTATTGATGCGAAGCAGTACAGATCAAACCTCGCTTCTTGTATCTGATTTTATCACCTCCATTCCACTGTAACAATTCTAGCCTGCAATGGATCCATGTTTGCCTTACGTGCTGTGCAATTAAAATACTCCTGACTCGTGCAGAGCCTTTGCTTCTGTGAGTGCTTAATTGAAGTGATGTAGCCCTCTGGCATCTCCATGAGGTTGGGGGAGGCTGGGCACCCTTTCCATTTCGAAGGTGTGACACGACCAAAGGCCATGGAGATGAAATGATTTGCCTGAGAGCAGACTTTGTTGTCTGAAACAGACGCAGTAACTTAGTTCATATCTGAAATTTACATGCCTTTCTTTTAAAATTCTGATACGGCCCCGAGCAGATATTTACATGTTTCTAGACAGAAGTCCTCCTGCCCTACAGAAAGCCCTTTCTCTCTTTGTAAGCATTCATTTATCTCAAAGTAATTGATCCTCATGAAGTTTCTTTGGAATAAAGAGTAAAGTAAAAACAAAATGTGGAGAGAGCTGTGACTTGTAGATATGAATTCAGACAGGGATGGATGGCTTGTGTCCGTAGGTCACAGCTGGTAACAGTGGGTGACAAATGGATGCATTGGCTCAGAAAAATCCTAAAGTAAGAATGGAAGTGCCCGTATCATTCCCCCCCCCCAGTAGGAAGTAAGCTTTTGCAGATCTATAGTATACCTTCAGGGGTTCCCAATGTGGTATCTGCAGGTGCCAATGTGTCCATTGGTACCTGCAATGATGCTCATATAAGGTCTCAGTAAGCATTTTTTAAAAACCCAAACCCATGAGACTATTGCTTTTCCTGCTCCATTCCTGCTTGCACAGCCACAGCCTCTCACTTTATCATTTTTCCAAATTCTCCACATTTCAAGATCTGTTCACAGGGTGTGGTGTGTGTGTGTTTTAAAAAGGCCCTCATAATAATTCACCAGCATTTTAGTGCAAATTTCTCCTAATATACACATTTGTATGCAAATCTGCACGTATGCAAAGTGATCTTCCCTAATATACACATTTCCGCAAGTTATTTTTTGCTAATATATGCATTTGCACGCACATTTTACTTTAGTATATGCATAGTATATGCATTTTTGCTTTGTACACATGGCTGTGTACACATTGTACACAAATGCAAAATTTGGTTTCAAAGGTGCTTTGGCTCTCGGTTTGTTTTGGGATGTGTGAAGTTGGCCTTTGAATGTGAACTGAATCCACTCCATCCCTATCTGAATGAGCACCTCTTTGCTTCCAGTTATGGTCTGATTGTGTATTTGTAACTATAGCAAATAATCCCAAATAAATCTCTTGAGTGCTTTCCCCATCCAAAGGCAATTAAACCTGGCTGTACTGTCCACTGAACTTTGCACCATGTATGGAAGTGAGGAATATGCAACAATTACCTTTAGGAAATCCTTATGTTTCTGATTATTGTTTTTCAGCCACCACTGGATGCCTAATTATTATGCCAGAAATGTGCCATGCACTCCTCTTACGCTTGCCTCCTTACTGGAAGCAGTATCAATTTTTCAGTTTCCTTTTGCTCCCTTTTTTGTTTCCCCCTGACAGGGATAGTGTTCGGTAAATGTACCAGCCTCTGAACCTATACTCAGACAAGGCCTGGCTTGAGGGAGGAAAACTCTTCTTCCTGTGTTTCAGACTCCACATGTCCTCAGGAATACATCCTTCTCTTGCCAGCTCGCTAGTTCTAAACATTCAGGGGCTACACTTTTAAAGCGGTAAATGAATCTGTGCGCTACTAACTGCTTCCCGAGGCACCAAACCCTTTGCTTAAAAAACAAGGGGAGAGGAAGGTTAAGCTGTGACTTGGGCTGAAATATAATGAAGTATAATAAAAATACAGTCCTGAAAAAGGCTCTTAGTTGAGGACCCTTCTATGATTCTTAAAATACACTGGGGTTTTTTGGTGCAGTTTAATTTTCATTATACCTTGTGAGGAATCAGTCTTTTAGTGTGGTAGCACCTACACTCCAGAACTCTCTGTCTATTGATATCTGGCAAGTTTTTTCATTGTATTATTTTTGATAACTGCTAAATGCATTATTTTTTTGTTTCATTTAGGCAAGCCTATCCAAACATGTCATTTTATCATGCATAGTTGTTTATAAGATGGCTAATTTTAATCTAGATTTTGATAATTTTCATTATGTCTACTTGTTTTAAAAGTCTGTTGATTTTATCTATAATTTATTATAAATATTTTATATTATAGAGATTGTCTTTTAAAGATTAATAAGCGGTTATAAGCAGTTATATAAATTTTGTCAGACAAATATAAATAAATTACATCTAAGAATAGGCCATTGGCTATGTAAATTATTACTGGAGCTAGAACTGGCTGCCCCTGTCATCTGGGTGGCAGTGAGAGACAGCGCTTCCTTGGTGGTGGCACCCCTGTTATGGAATGCTATCCCCTGGAAAGTTCATCTGGGTCCACCTGGTATATTTTCAGTGCCAGGCAAAACCATTGCATTCTTGAAAGCATAAGCAGCTCCCTCACTGGGACACAGCAGCTGCACTAGTTTTCCAGTAGGTGAGTCGCTGCTGTTTACCTGGAGCATGAGGCAACAAGGAAGTAGACATGGTGGACACACATACTGGCAGAGCCAATCCTGTGCTCTTGTCAGAGTCTTTGCACTGCGCTGACCTCCCTGCTGCTTCATCCCTCCCCTCCCATCTGCTCGGAAGCTAGCACATGTGCTCTGACCCACCTGACCAGCTGCCCCTGCTCCTTTTAAATCATTTGCCACACTTCCTGAAATTTGTTGATATTTTTCAGCTCCTGATCTTGTTTGTACTAGTCTTTTTTTTATCTTGTCAACATTTTTTAAAAAATATTTTATTTGCATTTCCCTTTTATGCATCTCTAAAGCCATCCCAGATGTTTGAAGGTGAGATTAAAAACACACTCCCAATTAAATAAGTAATGCAGCATCGCCTGAGCTCTGCGATTGCAGCTTTCTCCCGATTGAAGTGCAAAGTGTTTGATGCAGGGAAACCAAAATGCTGGAATTCTGCCTAGGTCAGAGGAATGTGCCACAAGCATAGGCACCGGCAGATATTCCTGTCGACCTCCCCGCGTCTCCCAACCTCTGCTGATAAGCAGGCGAGGTCCGGCGATTCTTCTCAGATGTATGAGAGGAACACACCGTTCTTCCTCTCTCCCCTTTGGTGTCCCCAGGGAGGGGAAAGAAGCAGACAGAAAACTATTTACATCATTTATTTCTGCCTCTTACATCAGTACAGAGAATCATGTCTGCACTCAACAACAGCTAGAAGAAACTCCTCCCAAGTACATCCAGTACGGGTCATATGACACACACATACTGAGCTAACATCCGGTGCTCAGTACAGAATGGACTGCCCCTTTGTTTCCATGGCAACAGTCACAAACATCCTGTCTGGCTTTCCAGCCACAAGCAGCTGGCTGAGCTGCTAGAGCCTTTGCTTGCTGCAGCATTGGTGCTTTATGGTAACATACTCCCCCTAAAGTATCAATGTGTGCCGCGAGCAAAGCGTCATCCAGAGAAGAAAACAAACAGTTGTTATATTTATAACATTCCCCTGTTGTTTCAGTTCCACCCTTGGAACTACCCGCCACTGGTTTAACCAATGTACCTCTCTGGTTGTGTGACTTCGCATTACCTCGGTTAACACCTCTCTGTTGTGTCTTTGTCTCTGACTCAGACACAGCTTCAATCTGTCCTTGGTCGTTTACAATAGCAACATATGCAAGGTTAGCAAACTCCTTTGAATACCTCTTGGGTGGTACACCCTTCGTTGCTCTCTCAGACCTACGTAAGAGGTTCTGATCCTCTGTGCTCACTGGTTCAACCTTTGGACTCTGTCGAGAACCAGTAGCAATCAGTGGTTCTTCCTTCACCTGTGAAGGTCTATCCATTGTGTGAGATTTCCTCTCAATGACTGTGACAACTGAGCTGTCTGAGCTATCGCTGTCATCATCAGTACTACTGAACTCAATAAGATCAAACTCATCATCATCATCTGAATCGTCACCTGTGGGAAATGTCTGTACTATTCGCTCTTGCTTTGGAGCACTCTCTAGGAACTTTGTGAGAATCACCTGACCAGATTCAGACAAAATTACTCTGTAGAGACCCTTTTCATAACCCACAAAAATGCCTCTGGCATTCTTTACTCCACCTGGAGCTTCTGTTCTCACATGAGACCCGAAAACCTTAAAATAGGCAACAGAAGGTTTTCTATTGAACAGCTTCTCAAAAGGAGAACATCCCAACTCTGTTGAGACTTTTCTCAACCACACATGAAGATAGGACGCTAGTGATTCGGCCCAATATACATGTGGCAAATGTGAACTCAGCAATTGCGCATTCATTCCCTTTTGCAATTCTTTGTTCACTTTTACACAGACCCCCCTGTTCCACGCTTCTTGCGAAACTGCCACTTTGTGGTCTATCCCTTTTCCATCCAGGAACTTCTGAAACTTCTGTAACAGAAAAATTTGCTTCTCATCTGTGAAAAGACAATCAATGTTAGCATCATGCATACTTTTAACCTTGTCACAAAACTCCTGAAACTTTTCTAAAGTTTCTTGCGGTTTCTCCATCATATAAACCCAAGAATAATTTGTGAAACAATCCACACACAAAAGGTAATACTTTGCACCGCCTCTAGACGGTTCTAGAGGACCAATCACATCAGCATACACCCGCTGAAATGCTCTGTTGACCTTCTTGGTCTTAGTCACCTTCCTGGTGCTCACACTGGTCTTGGTCACCCCTGCAAGAGAGATTTCGTTAGAAACAGAAGAATTACATTTCATGTAATCACTTTGATCAAAAGTCAACAAATACAGTCCATCTTTCTCTTTGGCAGTAAGAAACAGTTCTCCATCTTTGTAGATCTTGCAGCTTTTAGCATCATAGGACAGTTTCAGTCCTTTCTTTGCAATCTGCGACACGCTCAGCAGATTAAATCTCAGTTCTGGAACCAGGTAAACATCGCTTATAGTCAAGTTCAGACTCTCAAGATACACAGTCCCAATTCCGGTTGCTTCCAGCTCCTGACCGTTGGCCTGTTTCACAGTGAAGCTTTGCTTCTTCAACGTCGAAAACAGTCCTCTGTGCGGGCACAAATGTTTTGTACAGCCCGTGTCGATTATGAACGAGTTCCCAACATCTGGCGTGGTTCCTTTCGCCATCATAGCCTTTGCAGGTTTCACCTGGCACTTGGTACGGCTTTTGCCTGATGCCTGAGGCTTCGTAGAGCTGCTCTTTGCTCCTCTTGACTGGTGCGGCTTCTTACAGTTTCGCTGTAGATGCCCAGTCTGTCCACAATTGTAGCATCGGACAGCACTCAATGCTACACCATGCTCCCCAGTAGCATCAGCAGTGGGGGAATTAGAACTCTGTTCTTCCCTCCCCCTGTCTTTTTCTTCCAGTGCAGCAAGTCTGTCGTGTTCATTCAGGACCACAGCACAAACTCTCTCCGCGGTCAGCTGCGCGGCCGGTAGGGAACCAAGCTGACTGGCAACAACCTTGTAGGTGCGGCTAAGGCTGTTTATCATCATGAAGCAAAACACTTCCTCCTGAAGACGGAAATTGCGTTCCACCATCTGTTGACGCAGAAACTTCATTTCTGTCAGGTGCGCTTGAACATCTCCATCAGGCGCAAGTCTCAGATTGGTCAATTTCTCGAAATACAGCAACGCTGAAGAACCAGCATCTCTCTGATGCGTTGTACGCAGCGTGTCCCACACCTCTTTCGCATTTTCTAAATGCTGAACATGCACCAACTGATCATCTGAGACACACAGAATTATAGCAGTCCTGGCCCTTACATTCCGTGATTCCCAACCTCTGGTTGGTGCTGCAGGGATGGGGTTTTCAATTACATCAAAAAGCCTCTGATTCTGCAGCAGGGCCTTCATCTTTACAGACCAAGATGAATAATTGTCATTGGTCAGGGGAGGTGGGCAAGGCAAAGCTCCCCCTTTCTTGGCATCCATCTTGAAGCCAAGCCTCCAGCTCACAATGTCAAACAAACTGTAAAATCCAACAGTCGTTTTTTCCTTTCTCACGCAGCAAACTGCATATTGTTTACGCTCTTTGCACCTGGCAGCTAAACCCAGGCTGCTATTGAAAAGTCCCTTCCAAGAGCTCGTAAACCTTGTAGCCGAAACATTCTCTGATTTTGTTTCGCTTTCCCAGGCTTACACGCAGAGTCCAGCCCCTTTGCCAGTAACTTTCCAGGACCGTTACCTAGCAACAATGCATTTCAATAGGACGTCTTATCTACCACAAAAATTTGTGGAATGCAGGCTTCAGCCTTCAAGCTGCAGGCCTCTTCCTCCGGAGCTTTTGTTTTCTTTGAAACGCAGCTCCGTGAACCAGGGAATTAATCTTCCTGCGTTCACACTTTTAGCCCGAAATGCAGCATACCTTGAACTTTGTTGCTCTGGAAAACACCTCTTCTTTCCACCAGCTGTCTGTGGAGCCTCTGGCTGCTTTCAGACGCTTTTCTCTTCCCCCTTGGAGCAGAGGAGGACAATCCACCAGCCTCTTATGCAGATGTCCGATGAATCGCAACCATCCGAAGGCTGCCACTGTTGGAATTCTGCCTAGGTCAGAGGAATGTGCCACAAGCATAGGCACCGGCAGATATTCCTGTCGACCTCCCCGCGTCTCCCAACCTCTGCTGATAAGCAGGCGAGGTCCGGCGATTCTTCTCAGATGTATGAGAGGAACACACCGTTCTTCCTCTCTCCCCTTTGGTGTCCCCAGGGAGGGGAAAGAAGCAGACAGAAAACTATTTACATCATTTATTTCTGCCTCTTACATCAGTACAGAGAATCATGTCTGCACTCAACAACAGCTAGAAGAAACTCCTCCCAAGTACATCCAGTACGGGTCATATGACACACACATACTGAGCTAACATCCGGTGCTCAGTACAGAATGGACTGCCCCTTTGTTTCCATGGCAACAGTCACAAACATCCTGTCTGGCTTTCCAGCCACAAGCAGCTGGCTGAGCTGCTAGAGCCTTTGCTTGCTGCAGCATTGGTGCTTTATGGTAACAGTTTACAAAGCTATTGTACTACCAACCTTACTGTATGCTTGTGAAACATGGACCACTTATAAACACCATCTCCAGCTCCTCGAAAGATTCCATCAGTGGTGTCTCTGAAACTTTTTACACATCACTTGGGAAGACAGTGATCACCAAAGAAAGAAAGAAAGAAAGAAAGAAAGAAAGAAAGAAAGAAGAAGAAGAAGAAGAAGAAGAAGAAGAAGAAGAAGAAGAAAGGCATACTTGCATAAGTCTCTCCCCTCCAGCACCTCATCTATCCAGCACAGGTGGCTAGGATAAGTTAGAAAGAAGAGCACCATCTTTTCCATCTTACCAGTTGCTGGAAACTGCAAGAAAAGAGAGTGGTCTTGTGCTTGGGTTCTGCTTGCAGGTTTCCCACAGGCATCTGACTGAGAACAGGATGCTGGACTAGATGGGCCACTGGCTTGATTCATAAGGCTCTTTCCATTTCCTTCCTCCTTGGCACACTCCTCAGGGCAAAGACTCCTGGAGGAATATACCCTTCATCCAGTGGGAAGACCAGTTTGACCCAGAATAGGAGGAATAATCTCTATCTGCGCAGAAACGTCCAACTCCCAAGAGACTGTGATCTACTCACATATTATAAAAATACTGGCTGTGATCTACCCATTGTTATTGACAGGCAAAGTTGGTGAGCTTTTTTTGGGGGGGGGCAAAGCTTTTTTTGGGGGGGGAAGGGATCTACATCCAGTGATCTACTGGTAGATCACAATCTACCTGTTGGACATGCCTGTGCTAAAGCATCTGATTTCCTTTATGATGGCATAAATCTTTTCTCTTTCTTTATATGCCTGCAATCATGCCTTTTACTTTCCCACTCTACCAACCAGTCTTTCCTCCCTGCATGCTGTCTGGGTGGCCTTTGCAAGTTCACAGCTAAACAGCTCAACCCCCTATGAAACGCAACACATGCCAGCTGCACCGTTTTTCTAGGGAGGAAAAGATGAAAATATATGGTGTGTCAAATCATATATTTTAACTGTCATGTAAACTGTACCATTTTGCAATATCCTTTTATGCTTTATAATATTATCATGTATTTTAGAGCCTCTGCCATATATTTCCAATGCCTGCCATTTGCAGTGAAGTATGCTAGGCAGCCTCTCTTCTTATGAAGAGGGGCTGCCTGGTTATTTCCTCCTCCTCAAGAAAGAGCTTTAACACAGCCTCCAAATTGCTTTGCAGGGTCAGCAGGAAGCCCCAGCACAAAGCAAGCATTTGTGGAATGAGGAATCCATACTGGGAATGTAAGCCAAGTGTGGAAGTGCCAGCTCTGAAGACTGAAGCAGCCCAGCGGGCAAATAGAGGGTAAGGTGATCCTGCAAGTAAACATATTGTTATACATCTTCACCTCCATCGTTCTGCCCAGACACTGAGGTCCAGCTCCGAGGGCCTTCTGGCGGTTCCCTCACTGCAAGAAGTGAGGTTACTGGGATCCAGGTAGAGGGCCTTCTCGGTAGTGGCGCCTGCCCTGTGGAACGCCCTCCCATCAGACGTCAAGGAAATAAACAACTATCTGACTTTTAGAAGACATCTGAAGGCAGCCCTGATTAGGGAAGTTCTTAATGTTTGATGTTTTGTTGTATTTTTAATATTTTGTTGGAAGCCACCCAGAGTGGCTGGGGAGGCCTGGGCAGATGGGTGGGGTAGAAATAATAATAATTCTAGTATTACTGTCCTGATGCCCCGCCCCACCCTGAAAGATCCTGGGGATTGGGTGAGGGAGTTGGTGAAGAATTTTCTGCTAAAAGTTCCCCTCAGAGCTATAGTTCCTATGCCTCCTTGTAGAGAGAATGATGATTAAAACAGCTAAAATCTGCCCTGTAGAAATGCCCTCTGTCATCTCCCTCCCCCTTTTTTGGAAATGTTTCACAAAGCTGCATCCATCCATCTCCCTCCATGTAGCAGTTCTTAGGCAGAGGGAGCTACTTCAACCTTTGAGTTCATATTTAGACCATTATTCAGCCACCTGAAAAACGAGGAGCCAAATTGGAAGCATTTAGTCGATTTTTAAACACAAGCCCAGGAGGCTGCTCTTTATTTAGTGAAATCTGCCTGGAGGGAAAATAAGCTATTCAGGATTTCCAATATGGCTTCTGTGGGTAGCAAACTGAATGAAAAGCACGAAAGATTAAAGCACAGAATCTAATTCTCTTCTGCCTTTTATCGTAACAAGAGCAACTTGCTGATTTCTCCCCTCTTTGATACACCAGAGTTTAACCTAGCATATGCTAAATAACCGTAGGAAACAATTGCTTCTGTATCTGTAGTCTCGCAATATGGTTCATTTTAATCTGCTTGAGCATAATAAATTAAAGATGCAAATATTTGTCTCTATAATAAGACAGTACTGTTGATCTTGTGTGGTTTTAGGAAATAGAGGAAGCTGTCTTATGCCATCAGACCATTGGTCCATCTATTGCCTACACTGACTGGGAGTAGCTCTCTGGGGTTTGAAGCTGGGGTCTCTCTCAGTCCCACATAGAGATGCCAGGGATTGAACCAATTTAAGTCTAGTGTTGTCCCCATCCTCCTTCCTGCTGCTGTTAGATGTAAGCAACTTTGCATGCCCCCAGGCAGCGGACATTGATACTAAAAGGTGGTCAGGGGAAGATATACTTTGTGGTTTCCTGACAAACTCCCAGGCGCCACTCCTTTTCTTTCTCTCCCTCTCTCTTCTGCATGAGGCAGCCATGGAACTAGATCCTACCATGTGATCTTCAAATTCAAATCCATCCTTGTAAATATGAAGAAGCTGTAAGATAAGAACATTTTTTCCTTAATAATTTGGACTTCTCTCTGTGTGTTTTTCTTTCACTCTTTTAAGCAATGCTAGTGATGTGTGAATGAGACAGGATGGGATAGCTCCATCTTCCAAAGTTTTCAAACCCAAAGGCTATAAGCTTCTACAAGGAAGAAGGAAGAAACTAAAATCCAGTGCCAGTCAGTTCTAATCTAATCTAATCTAATCTAGTCTAATCTAATCTCTAATCTAATCTCATGAGAAGAGAAGACTCCCTGGAAAAGATCCTGATGTTGGGAAAGATTGAGGGAACAAGGAGAAGGGGACGACAGAGGACGAGATGGTTGGACAGTGTTCTCGAAGCTACCAGCATGAGTTTAACCAAACTGCGGGAGGCAGTGGAAGACAGGAGTGCCTGGCGTGCTCTGGTCCATGGGGTCACAAAAAGTCAGACAAGACTAAACGACTAAACAACAACAATCTAATCTAATTTATTATTTTATCTTATCTATATACCACTTGATCATAAGAAAAAACTCTACACAGTAACTTATGGAGAATATACAGTGGTACCTCAGGTTACATACGCTTCAGGTTACATACGCTTCAAGTTACAAAGAGCTAAGAGTGCAGAGGTAATTTTTCCTTCGGTTTGTTGAATGCAACCGAGATGAGAATCAGAGCAGGATTTGGCACTGAAAATTACAATGCAAGCAAATGCCCAGGGGAACGGAAGCTACAGCGCTTTTCACAACTCCTCAGCTGCTTCCTTGTGCATATTAAAATGTTCTCTGAGTGCTATTGTAATACATTTTAAAGCTGTCTCTGGGTGCCGAAAATGTTCAACATGATATTCTAGCGCTGTAAGAACCACAATGGGGTTTAATATAGCTCGGAGGAGTCTAAGGCTCCCTGTTTGTACTATTTAATGGTAACTTTCAAGCGTTGGATCTTGCAATACCTTCTCCCCAGAGAAAACATTCTGTACCAGTGCAGGCTGAGAAAGCGGGGAGATGGTAAGGGAATATGTTGGGGATTAATGTATAATTTCCATGCCATTACTATAGCAATTTGCTGTAGACTTTAAAAAAAACAAACCCACAAAACCCCTGCAAATCATTATTCAGATGAATGTTACCTGAAAGAAGGGTGGGGGGAGCGATCATTGTGGTGGTTGTGCTTTGAATGTCAAATCTGGAAAATGTATTTCGAAAGGTATTGGATGACTGAAATCCTTATCTCCTGAATAAGCCTAGCTGTGTACTTCTTAGTCTTTCTGTTGCAGAGGTGCACAGAACTTTGGAGTTTAGCAGAAAGTTTTGCTTCCTGGCAATACTGCACAAATATAAGATCCTAAATGGGTGCCTCTTCAATATCCTCGGTTAGGAGGGACTGGCCCTTTTGCACTTTTCTCCCCGCACAAATCTCTACAAGCAAATACACTTGGTCTCACTTTCCGCACACTCACTACCTGAAAATTCACTTATCCGCATGTAAAGAATTATGCCCAGACCTCACAATATGCTCCACAGATTCACTTATCTCAGGGGTCCCCAAACTAAGGCCCGTAGGCCAGATAAGGCCCGAGGGACTTGTTTATCTGGCCCAAGGTGACCCCCGCCGCCCGCTGCCGCCGCCCGCTCTTACTGGCGCTGCGCTGTGCAGCTGCCCACTTCCAGGTCAGAGGAGCACTGGAAATAGCTTGGGCGCATGCGCAAGCGTTATTTGCGCATGTGCAAGTGTTATTTCCGGTGCACATCCGGGTCAGACGAGGCCCATGCACATGCACACAAGCTATTTCTGGTGCTCTTCTGACCTGGAAGTGTGCCGGAAATAGCGTGTGCACACGCGTATGGGCACGCGCTCCCCCGTCCTCTGGCCCACTGTGCGATCGGCGCTGGAGACACCAGCCTGAGCCACAGTAATTTTGCTGACCCCTGACTTATCTGAACAGCCAACTTCCTTGTTCTGTTTGTGCTTTGCTAGTCAGTGGCAACCATTTTCAGGCAGAAACCACGGAAAGAGGGACTGAGGAATAAGATTGGACAAATCAGAGAACAGGAGAGATTGGAAAAATCAGGGAGCAGGAGAGTTTGGGTACAAATCAGTTTTTTTTTTTTAAAAAAAAAACTTTGTCTTTCTTTTGCTGATTGACTACAGCCATAAAGCGAGGGGGGGAAGAGAGCAGAGAAATCCTGCATTTGAAATATTTCCATAGGAAATAATGGAAATCGTGGACTCATTACTCAAACGCTCACCTAACAAATGATTTCCATGGAATGCATTGTGTTTGGTAAGTGGGATCCGCATGTAATTCATAAGTCACTTGCAGCAAAGCTTCTCAATTTCCCCTTCAGCAGCTTACAATGCAAATATGGTATGAATTACCGCATTTATTTAACGCAATCGGACTAAGGGATTCCCAGTTTGCAGAAGTGCAGAGATCAAATCCTCATGCGACTCTTCCCACAGCGAGAGGTAATCTCTCGCCGTGTTTATTAAATCAGGTTGCACAGGCTCTGTGGGAGAAATGTGAGCACGCTTGTTTCCAAACACAATTAAGAAGGAAAACTAGAAAGCTGGTGGTTTCTGGGCTGCTGAATGCTAAATGCTATCCAGGGGTTATTGATGAACTGATTAGAATGAAATGGTGCTGAAATGCAATTGATTCGGGAATAACAATGCAATTATTTAATGGTGATGACCAGAGAAAACATGCATGCGGACCTTCTCCATTGCATTCTTGAGATGTTTATCATGATGATACACTGTTGCTCTTCTAGCATATTTATTATTTATGCAGTTCCTGCAATCCACATCCGCCATTGCTACCCAACCCATTGGGCCCTGGCTGTCTCGGGCACTGGCATGGCCTCGGCCACACCTGCAAATTCATCAGTGCCAGAGGGATGGGCTGAGATGGGGGCTAGTCCAGCACACTCTATCTGGTCTCTGGCTTTATTGGATTTCACAACATCCACCAAGCCTTCCTGGTTGCCTTTGCAGCCAGGTGAGGTGGTGGTTTTAACTACTAGCTGGAAAATCGGTTTGGTTGACTGCTGCTCCTGGGTCTTTTAGTGGTGAGAGTTATTAAGTGAGTTTATCAGAATTATGGCAGGTATGTGTGGGAATTTGACATGTAGGTTGGGGTTTTGTGAGCACCCTTAGGAATTTTGGGGGGGCACAAGGTGAGATCTAAAACTTAGGCCACATTCACCCCATACATTGAAAATGCTACAATACCACTCTAAACAGTCATGGTTTCCCCTAAAGAATCCAGGGAACTGCAGTTTGTTACAGATGCTGAGAATAGTATGCTAAAATGCAAAATAAATAAATCCAGAAACTGTATTTTCTTGTCCCACTTAAAACTCCTTCAAAAAAACTTTAAAAATTGGACGTAGCCAGTTTTATCAGGTAGCTTTCTACCCAAGTGACTTCCAATGTTGTCTGAAGTGGACAAACTGTAGTATAAAATGGACACATAGTGTTTTATTTGTATTTTTCTACTCCAAGTTTGGGGTGGTGGTGAAAGGTCCCAATACAAAAAGCCACTTCTGTGTCAGAAGAAGAGCCCTTCTCTGTTTCTCTGGGTTGATTTTGGCTTGAAAAACCGCATGGAACTTTTTAAAACACACACACACACACACACACACACACACACACACACGTTAACATTGGAAAGGACAGGATATGTGAAAATGCACCCCATTTTGTGTGATTTATTTTTGTCCCAGGTACTTCTCATTTGCAGAAGTGAAACTGTAAATGGTAAGTGGCTGAAATATGGAGACATTGTTAAGTGCTGTGCAGGTGTCAATAAATTAGGAGAACTACATGGTAGGTCTACCTTTTCTGTAAATTCTGCAATGAACACCGACCCCGGGGTGGATTCCAACTCTGTTCTCTTGGAGGAAGGTTCTAAATGAAGTATTCATTATGCCACAGTTCTTTAATTTAGTTTCTTTCCTTTCTATTCAGATGATTCTCTTTATTTCACTTATCAGCCCTCCAGCTTTGTCACCTTAAGTCCCACATCTTATTTTCTTCTGTTCCCCAGCCTTGCCAATTTCAAGTGTGCTGAGTGCATTACATTTCCATTGTTTATTTCTCCGCTTCATTATAAATTAGTTTACAGGGAAATTTGCTCTGCCTAATTTCCAAAGCTCTTGAACCTCCCATATTAGGAAGACCAGACTGAGCAGCAACGTGATTGCTCTTAACACAATAACATTGTGTCTTCTGCCTCCCTTTGCTCCTTCTCCTCCCTCTCCTCCTATCACTGCCACTTCTGCTAATAATAATTTTAAAATGTTACTCACAAACCGAGTAATAAAGTTATAGCTCAAGCTTGGCAGGAGATGGGGAAAACATTCTACAGCCAGGGAAGACTACTAACTAAATGACAGAAAAAGTTTTTCCCACAAGTATGACACAATTAGGGATGGGTGAGGAATTCAATTCAGTTCACATTTAAAGGTGAACCTACAAAAAGCACACTTTCTGAAACAGCAATGTAATTGAACCAGTTATCCCTCAAAATGTGCACTGCTCTGAATTTTGCAGCACAGATCTCCAGGAAAATAATAAGTACAAAAACACACACCAAAAAATGTGGATAAAAAAGACCTGTTTGTGAAAATAGCATGCCAATCGCATTATGTTTGGGGAAATTGCTTTGCAAAAATGTGTGTATTTGGCATACAAAATTAGGAGAAATTTGCACAAAAAGGCTGATGAATTCTCACAATGAGTTTAACCCTCACCCTCCGCAAATCAGTAAAGAAATGTAAAGAACTGAATTTAAGATTGGAAAAATGAGAAACCAAGAGAACTGAAATGGACAGATTCATCCATCCCTAGTCAAGAAGGGAAAAATTATGAACCCAGTGGGAATGATGCTCAGAGAAGCAGATGAATAGTTAGTAATGAAGAACTCAGTTCATATGGGTATTTACATGCATTACATTTTTAGCTCACCCACATGTTTCCATTGAGTCCTCGACTGCTGAGTGATTTTGCTTCAGAAAAATGTCAGTGATAAAGTCACCATAAGTAGTTGAGGTTTTTGCCCCATTGTTTGCATTTGTGAAAGCTCGAGCTTTTAAGTACTAAATCATAGGACTGTAAAGTTGGAAGGGGCGGGGGGCTTGTAGGCTAAATATACTATATTGTTCTATGATTTAGTATTAGAGACGGGAAGGCCTGGAAAAAAACCTGGAAAATTGGGGAGGGGGAAAACCAGGTTTTCTCTGCCCCCCCCCCATTTTTTTCCAGGCCTTCCCAGCCCTATTTAGTATACATAGCTTACAAGCCTCCCTCCAACTTTGTGATATAGTATTTAAAAAGATCATGCAATAGAGTCAGCAGGGATGCTCAAAAGGTAGACAATCCTCAAAAGATTGCTGCTCAGCTTCTAACTGAAGATCTCCAGCGGGAAAGCACCAAGGGCCAGTCGGTGAAGGTTTAAGTGCTCTTTTTGAGCTCTAGGTCTGAGTTTCCCCATCCCTGCTGGAGCTACACCCAGAACAGTATAATCAGAGCAACAACCTGGATCTGGACAGTCCATCACATGCTGGGGCAACCACTGTTGAATGAATAGAAGGATCTTCTCATTATGCTTTACATGAAGAAAGAATTAAAGAAGGCTATCAAATGATTGTGTGTGCGTGTGTGACCCATAAAGTCCTGTGAACAAATTGCTCTGTAGGGAGATGTTACAAAACCTTCCTAGGCATTTTAACATCATTGCAGCAGATGGCAATAAAGTGAATGTAGCTGAAAAGCAGTTCGTCGCAAGATGGCAAACAGCCACAATGTGAGAGAGATGGATAAGAGCTTTCATAGACTAAGAGATGCTTTCTCCTATAAAACTTAGGTTTCAAAATCTTGCCTGGGATGACAGGGATGGAGGTGGGGGAAAGCTTCTGTAATCCAATAATACAGAAGAAAGCAAAACACCTGGATCTTCCACTGGATTTTATTCTACAAATGCTGTAGTGGTTATTATGATTGATTTATATAGTTTGCTTACAGAATTTATATACCACATTTGTCCTTATACATTATTTTTAATGAACTAATAATATTGCATACCAAAAGCTGCATTTCGTTCTACTCAGAAGTAAGTCATGGGGAATCAATGGAACCTACTCCCAGGTAAGTGTGCTTAGGTTTGAAGCTTAAATGTGCGTATATGTGTGTTCCTTGTGAGTTCCTTCCTGACCTCAACTCTTTCATCACAGATCACGCCAACCCTAGCCAACTTGGCTCCCATTCCTTCCTCCCCACACCCCAGTGTCTCCTGTCTGCTGTCCATTTTGGCTGTTTTGTGCTTGGCTTAGTCAGGGACACAAGGGAACATGCAACTCCCTTTCATATTTCCTCTTCACCCCTCTCTCCCACCTTGCTCTACCTGCAAGGCTCCTCACCATAAACAGCTCAAACATCTACAATGGCTTGGAACCAAAGATGATCCACATACATTTCCCTCTGAATAAGACACCTCCTTTCCTCTCTTCACTCTAGGAGAGGCAATATATATAAACTGGTTTTTCTCTTTTCTATTCTGCTTGTATCTCACAGCCTCTCCTAAATAGCACTGTTTATTTTTCTAGCTTCCCTCTTTAATGAGATTGAGCCACACTCGTTTCATCTCATCGTGTCATATTTGGCATTAGGCTTTTCCTCGACCTCAACCACTTTGTGGTGCTGGTATCAGGCTACTTGTATCACCTATAGTTTACTTTCGTAACAATCTGCGCTTTAAATATGCTTTTCTCAATTTTGTAATAAATCCCCAGTTCTAAGCTTTAGCCTGCTGTCTGATGGCTAATCCCCTGATATGAATGTGGCATAAATGGACTTTGCTCCACAGTGCACCACAATTCTGAACTCAGGACCGAAAAATACACATCAGTTGAGTATGTATTCATGTGTAGGCAAGAGCATGTGGTACAGTGAGTATACATACATCAACACGTTAGTG
This sequence comes from Podarcis pityusensis, assembly GCF_964106645.2. Classification (NCBI taxonomy): domain Eukaryota; kingdom Metazoa; phylum Chordata; class Lepidosauria; order Squamata; family Lacertidae; genus Podarcis; species Podarcis pityusensis. The sequence continues at coordinate 88,095,595 of NC_138026.1, read as the reverse complement.
GCTTTCCCCTCTTGGTACAGTAGGTGTGAATTAAAACTGTTTGCTTATGCCAGGAGTTTTCAGAAGAAAAATGAAATCCCTTTTAGTTCTTCACCCCAACTCAATCTCAAAGGCACCTACCACAAAAAAGCCTTTGGCCAATTTGTCTGTAATTTGACAGGCTTCTTACATGGGGCACCTCTTGTGTGTGTGTTATTTTCATACAGGTTTCCCATAAAACACTAGAGAAGATACCCTAGATTTTCCAGGAAAATGACTGCAGATATTCTTCATACATTTGGCAGGATTTATTCCACAGTAACAAACAAGCCTGCAAATTTCAGTCAGTTCTGCAAAAAAAGCTACAGTTGGTTAGTAATAAGAACAAGAATAAGAATAATTTAAAGATGTCTAGCACAACCCCTGGCCTTATTTGTCTGAAATTTGGAAGGTTTCACTTACTTAAGAAGGGCTGCAAAACCATATTTTGAGTTGTCAATATTACTGAATGGTGCGGCACAAAGCTTCATTTTTGAATTGGGATTTGGACTAAAACTGAACTGAGGAGCTTCCAAAGTGCTTCATACTGAATAGGTCTATTTTCTAAAGTTCAAGACCCCCTCCCTTCCCTTACCAGTTCATTTGCTGATAAGCTAAAAACAGACTAAAACACATGTCAGTGTTTTACATATGTAGGTAGGCATCTTTGAACAAGGATGTTTTTAACAGGATCTGAAAAGAGTACAGTGAAGATACCTGATGTCAATAGTCAAGGAGTTTCAAAGTGTTGGTGCAGCCATGTTATAAGATCAATTTCTTACAAAAGTAGAAAAATATTTTATGTGGCACTTTTAACAGTACCAGTTCTGCAGCTTGAGGAGGTCAATTTTTAACCGAGTTGGGTTGGTGGTGGCAACTTAAGTAAAGTGGAAACCCTGAAGGTAGAAGTCCTCCTCAATTTAGACCTTTTTCTTCTCTTTCCACCCACCCCACTACTCCATAGGCTCAGTTTGCAGTCTTCTTTTGGACATGGTAAAGTTACCACAAAACAATTTCCTCACATCCATTTTGCAAGAATGCATTGTTTGAACGCCCCCTCCAGTGGTGTAAACTGGCATTAACCATGCCAAAGCAAACTACTGAACAGACGTTGCTCTGGAAGAGAAAGCGCCAGTTCTCAACTTCTGATTGGCATAAAAGAAATGCACACCCGAAGAACTTGGCCCAGTGAAATCATCCTAGAAACTTTAAGATGCCAGAAAAGTTACGTGTGAATTGGATCTTAGTAAACACACCACTGCAAATATGTAGGGTTGCTTTCTGGAAGTGTTTCTGCATCCCTCCCCCACAACCCAAAAAGCATCTGGGAAAAGGTTTATAGGGTTTTCCCTCTTCCTTCTCTGAGCAGAGAGAAGATCTGTGCATCCTTTGTTGGGCCACTTCCTCTCTGCAGAAAGACTAGTGGAAACTTATGGTGTCCACTTAATAATCTGTCTCTTCACACGTATATAGGTTGAGCAGCTATACACAGGGGTGCTGTAAATGAGTATCAGAACTCAGATCATAGCCTCCAGATCCATGCAATGTGGACAACTGAGCAACCTACAATAGCTTTTCCAGCTCTTCCCTGCTGCCATGACTCAGGTTTCCATCTAGTTGTGGTGCCATAATCATTACACATTCCTGGTGGCTGGGTTTCAAGTGCTTCATACTGTAGCCAAGAGTCTTAATGAGCTTTGATTGTCTCCATCAATTATCAAGTTCCACTGTGGGCTATACAGAAGACATTTCCTTTGCTTTACATGACAGAAAACAAAGTCCATTATAATTCACATGCCAGTTTTGGAGATAGCCACAGATCTGCATGGAATCTGGGAACAGATGTTCGAAGATATTAGATGCAGGGAATGTTAAGATCAGCATTTGTTGCAAAGCTAACCAACTCATGCAGTTGCTGAGTATCTTTAAAAATATCCATTTCATTCTCAGCCAAAAAGGGCTAAATCATGGCTCCCCGATGCTGCTCAGCTTCAGTAACAAAAATAACACCGAGGCATTGGTGGACCATTGTTAGCATATGCTGCTCAGTTGCATCTCCTGTGAGGGACTTCCTTGCCTAAATGAACCTACCAGCTGCCAAGGTCTTTAGGGTAGTCACTAAATCACTGTAATGGCCATTTCTGCATTACTTGCAGCTGAATTAGAACAGAGCTCCACTACCATTTCCACAGGGAATTCTTTTATTTTGCAGTGCTTGGCAGCCAATGTGTTCAGTTAATCACTTGTCCAAAGGACCACTGCCAAACAGGCTCCCTGAGCAAGCAGCTCACAGGTGAAAACACTTCCCCCCCTCCATTTCCACTGAGCCCATTGTGAAGTTTGGGTCCTGTAGGCTTCAAGCAACCAGTGACCTGCCCAGTTGCATGAGCAAAAACCACACACAGATGTTCAAGTGGAACAACATCAGGAAGCACAGAGAGAAATCCCAGCTCATCAGCTCAGGAATGCCCTTGCTATTCAGCCTTTCGATTGGATTGTTAGCAAGAAGCCCTCGAGTGACTTCTTGGGCAAGGAGGTCATCAGCTTCCAGACATATGTCATAAAACAGCAAAACAAAGGTTTCGATCAGGATTATTAGAGGAGGCTAAACTACAACAATCAGGGCTTTTGTTTGTTGGCTGCCTTCCCAATGTATTACTTTCCCCCTCCTCTTTCAGTCTTTTCAGGAGATCTGATTGATTGCAAACCAGAGCTAATTTTGCAAGTGAGGTTGAGCCCCGCTGTGCTGATAAAAACAGTCCAGCCAAATAGGGATGGCAAGTCATCAATGGGCTCACAATAACTCTGGTGCAAAGCAATCAAGGAGTCTGAAGTGCTTTTCCTTGGAGAAACGGCACCATGGAAGTGGGGAGGGAGGATCTGAATTAGCCTAGTATGAGACTGCTGTTGCTCACAATCCATTTATTGACTTCTGGCTTCTTCCTGGAGAAGTAAAATGTTCCTGATGGTGTAGAAATTATAGTTAAGTTCATATCATCCCAGTGCCACATTATTTATATGGGTTTTCTGCTGTGAGGAAGCCATGGGAAGCCATAGTGCGGCATATAATGCAAGCCAGCATTTCTCAACCTGGGGACGCAGGTGGCGCTGTGGTCTAAACCACTGAGCCTCTTGGGCTTGGTGATCCGAAGGTTGGCAGTTCAAATCCCCGCGATAGGGAGAGTTCCCGTTGCTCTGTCCCAGCTCCTGCCAACCAAGCAGTTATAAAGCACACCAGTGCAAGTAGATAAATAGGTACTGCTTCGGTCTGAAGGTAAATGGCATTTCCATGCACTCTGGTTTCTGTCATGGTGTTCCGTTGCCAGAAGTGGTTTAGTCATGCTGGTCACATGAGCCGGAAAGCTGTCTGTGGACAAATGCCTGCTCCCTCGGCCTGAAAGCGAGATGAGCATCGCAACCCCATAGTCACCTTTGACTGGACTTAACTGTCCGGGGGTCCTTTCTCAACCTGGGGTCCTCCAGATGTCTTGGACTGCAACTCCCATCAGCATGAGCCAGCAGTCCATAACCTCTGGAAGCTCCCAGGCTGGGGAACAACAATGTAAGGACTTGCCCTCAGAATCAGCTTTGAGACACAAATAGTGATTTATGTGTAGCCAGAGGATAATTTTTTCACAATGAATTCCCATTGAGATTTCTTTCTGAAGCTTTAAAGGAACAGCCTGGGAGAAAAAAATAGATGAGATGAAAGCTGCAGTCCTGATGCACACTTATTTGAGAATAAATCCAAGTGACAGTAAGGGTTTAACAGGACCTTTCCTCCCCACCTCCTACCACCACGGCTAATAGCAGTACACACAGGGGGGATTTTAATTGGGACCCCAGCAGGAGAGGAGGATCAAACCCAACTCCATCGTAGTCCTGATGAATGTTCCTGGTCTTGCAATTAAGTAATTAATATTAATTTTAAAAATGCATGTAGATGTGCATTGAAGAGAGCCTTGATTGTTGCTTGCTTGCCAATTCATATCCCCCTCCTCCCGCTGTTAGCTCTGGAGGAGGAAACACTCCTGTTAGCACTAACTTTCATTGGGATTTATATAAGTGAGCACAAGAAGGCAATCAGCACAGCATATTTGACCTGCAGGGCCACTGCTGCCTCTGCCACTGTTGACTTTCCTTTGCTTTCCCCACAAGCCCACCACCATATTGGCCCAAGGTATGAGAAGGCAGAAGCATACATTGAAGGGACGCATGTCAGCTCCCTGGCAGAAACTGATGCAACTTGTCCCAGCTCCACTCCTTGGGAACTCTCTTTGAGAAGGGTCCTAGCTCAGTGGTAGAACATCTGCTCTGCATGCAGAAGGCCCCAGGTTCACTCCCTGGAATCTCCAGGTGCAGCTGGGAGATAACCAGAAACCCTGAAGAGCTGCTGCCAAGTACTGACTTGGTATAAGGCAGCTTCCAGTTTTTCTGAGAGGCTGGGGTAGCTTCACAGCCACAGCACCCCTTCCCATGCCCCAGGTTAGTGTGGTAGGCCTTTGGGTGGTACATGTGAAGGAGGAGACAGCAGGGACCTTCCATACACGCTTGGTCTTGCTTGTATTCACAAACAATTCCACCTTTTGGACAAAGCAAAGGGGTGCTCATCTATTTGTAACCTCACCCCAATCCTGTGCTACAAAGAGGCAGAGCTAATATAAGGACAGAGAAATGCTTGAATAGTAAACTTGATATATCTGGAGCATTTAAGAAAGCCTCTTTGACTACCTTTCTTAGCAGTATGGAAGCCATGTGCACCTGTCTTTCTCATGCTGCTTCAGTAACATAAGAAGATCCAGGTCACACGGGAGGAGTCATGTCATATCCACCCCGTACTCCATGAGCCCTGGAAACACACTGGCTAAGCAGCACTCATCAGGACTGAAATTCTGCTCACCAGCTGATAAGCGGAGGGTTCAATCTTGCTCTCTGCAGGATCGAATCCTGCCCCTACACATCAGCTGATGTCACACAGTGATGTCAGCTGATTAACAGGTGGGTGTGTTTTGCGGGAAATGACCTTGTCAACCAAATTGGACTCCCTGGCAGGCCAAGACTGGCCCATGGACCAGAAGTTCCCCACTCCTTCTCTAAATACATCAACTACTGAGCATGGAATTCGGTGTGCATAAGCTCTTCAGTATACTTTCAACTGTAAATCATTCTGTGGAATAGTTTGTGTGTTCAAGAGTTCTACTACAATGTGCCTTCTGAGCTGTGGGAATGTTGTGTTATATGTGACAAAGCAATCTGTTTATAATGCCCATAGTAAGTGGAAAGTTCTGTCAGAATCAGTTGCAGTTGAACAAGTTCTTACCTGAACTATCGCAGAGCTCTCTTTGCTCCTGACCCATTTCCAGTGAAGAGCGTCAAACATTTCCCCACTGTACCTCATTAGAGTGCAATCTCTACTGCTTACTTTCTCATTCATATTTTCCATTGCCCCACACCAATCTTCAAATCTACCACAGCTTGTTTAAATACCTCTGAGAAGAACATCCGCGAGGAATGAGCCTGTTTTGCTCTGTTTTTGTTGTTGTTGTTATAGTTCTCAGACTGATTCTGGTGCAAGGTCTTCATTTCACACATGTGCAAACCACATGGATTTATGGCCAAATCTGTGGGCAGGATCAGGCAGCAGTCCAACTCCACACCTTATTTTTGAAGTCTCTTGTGTGGAGCAGAACCAGATGGTTTATCAAGCTGGTCCAACCTAAGTCATTTGAATGTCCACTGGTACCAATGGCAAGTATATAGCCACACACATACCTCTCTCACTGAAATAAATGGGACTTGGGGTGTACAATTTACATTATGTGAATGGTGCAGCAGCCTTGGACAAACTATTGTCCGGTGTATATATTCCTGGAGAAAAGTAGGTTCTGCCAGATCTATAACATAAGGTGGAAACACACAGCACTTGATTGCTTGGTCCCAACACTTCTTCATTCACCCATCACTGGAAGGCTTTGAACTTGTTCAACACTGATTTTCCATTTTAAAAAGAATGGGTGAAGGAATCTTTGCAGAATAATCCTGTGTATGTTTGCCCTGTAGTTAAGTCCCACTGTGTTCAACAGGGCTGACTCTCAGATACATTAATCTGATCGAGGTATGTATATAAATACCGTATTTTTCCATTTATAACATGCCCCCTATTTTTGGGGATTCAAATTTCAGAAAATGGGGGAGAGGGCCCAGAGTTGTTGAGCTTTTTGGGCCCAGAGTTGTTGACCACTGTCAATGCAGCATAAAAGTACCTAACTTTGGCTGGTCATATCGTACGTACATGGACAACATTCAACTATTAGTTTCATGTGCTTGTCTGAAAAATAATGACTTTCTGAATTGTGATGTAGATATGAAAATGATCCTTGAGGTCTGAGTTAGAAGGTTTCCTTAAGTGGGGTACAATACATTAGAAGTTGAGTTTTGTGCAGGCGAACTTTTAAACCATCCGCAGTGAAGACTGCCACACAAAATGTTCAAAAATCAGAGGAACAGAGTGAAATAAGGTGGGGGCAGGGCGGGGCGGAGAAATGCAGTAAACTGTTCTGATGGAAATCCATTTCTCTGTCACCAATGTTGAAGCAATTGCTTTGATAATCAAGGCCCTTGAAATCTTGGCATTGGCTTGAAATAACAGGCATTATGTTTCTTATCTCTTGATTGCTAGGACCTTAGATCATTCTCCAACCACACATTGAAGCTGTTCTCTGCAGGAAGGAAGGTTAGACAGAAAACATTAAAGCTGAGACGCATAAAAAATGTGGAATTTAACATTACAAACTAGTCCATGCCTACTCAAATGTAAGCTCTATTAAGTTCCATAGGGCCTACTCTCAGATACGTGAGTATAGGATTTCAGCAGAAGAAACATAGCAATTACACAAAATTTCCTTCAGGAGTTCTCACCTCTTCCTACCTTGATCCCAACCAGCTATTTATCCAGCACAACCCCTGGTATGGTACATCCACAGAAGCGCACTCCATTTGTTGCTATATAGGGTACAGCTGGGGTTTGAAGAAATCTATATCTGGGAGAAAGGCAAGGTGCTGTCATCCATCAGGTCCCCTTGTCCTGTGGGAAGTCCTTGCATCTGAAGAAGAAAGGAAATACAATGCATCATGCATTCATGGAATTTATTTCCGCAAGATGTGATAATGGCCACCAAGCTTAATTTTTTTAAAAAAAAGAATTCAAGAAACTCATGAATAACAGGTTTATCAGAAACTCTTAGCCAGGCTTCCTCAACCTCGGCCCTCCAGATGTTTTGAGACTACAATTCCCAGCATCCCTGAGCACTGGTCCTGCTAGCTAGGGATCATGGGAGTTGTAGGCCAAAAACATCTGGAGGGCCGAGGTTGAGGAAGCCTGCTCTTAGCCATAACAATGGAAATGCATTTCTATATTTTTTAAAAAATGTGCATATGTTTAAAAAAGCAAAATTAATACTATGTTTTTTTATATAAAAAACTTATATACCAACAGATTGTTTAAAAAGAAAACAAAACACCTCTAAGCGGTTTACAAAAATATAAAACATCAACATTCTTGATAAAAAATTAAAAATACAACAATTTATTTCATACATTATGCAACTTACTACCAAGTTGTGCTGCAAAAGCAATATATTCAAGATATGCAAAGCAAACAATGTAAATGAAAAACTTCAACAATTCTCCCTGCAAAAAAGAGCAAAAACATAGCAGCACATTTTGAAAACCTCTTAAGAGTCAGGGATCCTTTGCCTCTTCACCCACCCATATTGTTGAGTCATTTACTGGTTCACAGCATGTACCCCACATATATCACATCCAGATACTTTCTTACATCTAGTTCCCAACTGCACAAATAATGATAAATATTTGCCACAATTAGATCCCATCTTTCTTCCATCATGGAACATGGTGGCTGACATGGGGTTCTTTGGTGGCCTTCATCCCAGGCATTTAGACCCAGACCTGTTTTGCTTCATCAAGATGACTTGATCATGTGCCCTTAACTGTGGGATGACTCCGATTTACCAGGTGACGTGAACAACCAAGAATGTTGTCTCCACCATCTAAGCTGTGACCTTCCTTAGGGACGCTTGGATGATCACTGTTGGAGATAGAAGGCTGGAGTTTATAGACTTTGGTCTTGACTAAACTGTGTAGACTCAAACAGCACATTTGCTTCATTTCTTCAGATCTGCTTGGACATGCCTAGAAATGTGAGGTCATAAAGGGACATCTGGTTGACCAAGACTGATTAGCTCAGCTATCACAAGGTCTCATCTCTGGGGGTCACATTGCATTTAATTCTTAGCTTCCCTGATTAATTCCTGCTTCCCAAGAAACATTTATCACCAGTTAGTTCAACAGTGGCTCAGTCAAGCGAGGGAATAAAGAATTCTTCAGACATGCCCATCTCACTATTTCTAAAGGTTTTATTTCCATTGTGCTACATCAGCTTTCTTCTTATTAAAGGTGAACTTCAAAGCTCTTAAATACCAAGCCCCCCAAAAAAGAAAAAAAAGGCATGTGCTTTTAGATCCCAAATAGGGTGGGCAGATGGGAGTGATGGACCGCTTCTAGCATGGATGTTAGCATAGCCAGACTTCCTAGAAACTTAGGATCAAGTCAGAGCTGTGTCAAAAGAGCTTTGTGTTCTTCTGAGGCAGACAAAGAAAGCCCTTTTTCGTCACGTCAGAGATTTCAGCAGCTTATAACTGAACGGGATGTATGCATTTGGTCACTTGTCACATCTTAAGGTGGCTCACATGTGCAGGTACGTGACTTGATTTCTCTGCACATGATTATTCAGGGCTGATTCAAAGAGCTTCACACATTCATGCTCATCACTTGAAAACTACAGAAAGTGTCTCCTGGCATACATGAAGAAATGGCCACCACACAGAGAGAGTCAATCTAACTGTGAGTTCTGGAAGACCCAAGTACTGTTCCTCTGCCTGTCTTATTTTACCTCTCCTCTAAGAGTGCTGTCCCAACTGAACTCCAGCTCCAAAAGTGCCCCTGATACTGACAGAGAGACCATCAAAGTTGTGTCTTATTTAGGAGTTATAGCTGGGGGCAATCGCGAGTCCTGGATTTTTTTCTTCTGCTGCAATTTGGATTATATTTTTTATTGGTAGTTCTTAAAATGGTAATTATCAGCTGATAGTTTAACCTTTGTAAACATTTATTAATGTGAAATGTTTTGATTAGGTGATTAATATTTGTGAGATTGTTTACATTTTGTTGATGTCTTGGAATTGGTGGCAATTTTGAAACGTTACATTTTATTATAAGTATCCTGAGCCTCTTTGAGCATGGTTTGCTATGGAAACAGACATAAAATATAACCTGATGATGAACTGATGGGAAATAATAAAACAGACAAAAAAATACAACCTCAAGACTTGGTTACTGTGCAATAAGATAAATGTGGGTCTTTTCTTGGGCTTAACCTAGAAACTGCAGCTAGTGAGGTATCCTGACTTTGGTATCCTGTAGACACCTCTGCTGAAGGAGATGTATTGGCTGCCCATGTACTCCCAGGTTCAGTTCAAGGTCCTGTTTTTAGCATTCAAAGCCCTGAACAACATGGGACCAGGATCTCCAAGGGACCGAAATCAGACAGGCATGGTGATATTTAGGTGCCTACAGAAGACACATTTGTTTAGGAAGGCTTTTCCTGAGGTGAAACCCAATCATTTAACCAATTTTATATTTGATGAAAGAAGAAGAAGACGAAGAAGAAGAACAGAAAAGAAAAGAAAAGAAAAGAAAAGAAAAGAAAAGAGAAAAGAAAGAAAAAAGAGAGAGGTGAGGGTACTCAGTGCCAGCAAGTACCATCACAAAAGAGACCTGGATATTGATACACACTGCTTTGTGATGTTCCAGGAATAGCCTTTCTTTTAGAAGAGAGATCACTGGATGTAGTTGTCAGGATGCAGTTGGGAACATCCCCAGCCTTGCTGACTCACTAAATCTTACTTGGCTGGATGTAAGCACAACTGGGCAGGAAATGCCAGGGTGGAGCCTGAAGATGCCAACTCAGCTCCCGCCTACATATAAGTTAACAGCCAAGCCAGGCAGAGAAAGACAAGCAAGAGCAGCAGCAAATGATGGAGGTTTAAGGGAAATCTTACCACAATCTCAGAAGCAGCAAGGAATGCCCAGAAGAAGCAGGTTTGTATTTGGGTTGATCAAAATAGAGGACTGTGAGTGGAGCAACTATATAGTCCTGGGCACTGCAGATGCCCTGGATGGAGAGAAAAGTGGTTACAGATTTTGGATAGTGATCAGTACTGAACTATTAGGCCTCACAGTAACCTTATGATGAGAAGAGTTACAGCCATACCTTGTAAGCACATCTAAAATACCAAGTAGACTTGGGGCCCTGAGAAAATCCTATTAAGCTGCTCCATCTCTCAGGTGCCAATAACTTAGGACATACATTTTTGCTTCTTCCTTTTTAATAATGTTTTGATTCATTTACAAATATGCAAATAGGCAGAGACAAGCAGTTTCACACTCCTTGCAGATCCACTATCCCACATCAGATCTTCAGAGTCTCTCAGCATTCCAAGTTGCTTGAAGTCCTCAACTGACTCTGTCTCTTACCCTCCCTGTTCCAAACTTATTTAATAATAATAATAATTTTTATTTATACCTCGCCCTCCCCAGCCAAGGCCGGGCTCAGAGCAGCTTACAAGCAATAATAAAAACAAGTTGAATGATTACAACTTAAAAACAAAATTAAAATGCAACATTAAAATATTGAAACATTAAAAAATTAAAATGTAGCCTCCTCGCAGGAGGAGAAGGTACACCCACATGTTTCCTTTCTTCATCTAGAACAGGCTTCCTCAACCTTGGCCCTCCAGATGTTTTTGGCCTACAACTCCCATGATCCCTAGCTAGCAGGACCAGTGGTCTGGGATGATGGGAATTGTAGTCTCAAAACATCTGGAGGGCCGAGGTTGAGGAAGCCTGATCTAGAAGATGTGTCCACTTTCACCAAATTCATGTCTCACTCCATTCAGAAAGATCTGAGAGGAAATCTCCAACTATTTTCTGGGCACCGAGGGCCATTGATATTCTTTTATCCAGATTAGCTACTGCTCTAAATAATACTTAGACAGTGATCTCAACAATTTTAGATATCTATGTACTTGTATTTACCTTTTAACAAATGTTATATACTTAAGAACTATAATAACAAAGTGTGGGTTTTTAAAGTATGGTCTCTGGTGATTCAACAGATGCTGTGTGCTCACATGATGGGATGGGTGAATTTGTCAGTTTTGGTTTCCCTCATTTTCCTTATCTTAAGTCCAGTTCTCCTCATTTCCACATCATACCACCACCACCACCATTAAAACCCTCATGAAAATTCTTCAGTGAATTTCCCCCCAGTATACATATTTATATGCCATTTTGTCTAATATAAACATTTTGTCAAAATATTTAACCTAAAGGTTATTTTCTCTAATATATGTATTTTTGCACACTTCAATCTAGTATTAGCATTTTTACACATTATTATTATTATTATTATTATTATTATTATTATTTATATACTGCCCTAAACCCAGAGGTCTCAGGGCAGTGCACAGAAAAGATCAACGTAAAATGTTTATTGTTTTAAATGTTTGTTTTGCTATTGGGATTGTAGTTCCATTTGTGTTTCTCAAGCTGGTCTCTGACCGTAATAAATTTCATGTTCACGATCAACGTAAAAACCACAATATATATAATCAAAATAAAAACAACAACCCAATAACACCCCCCAACTCAATAACATTACTTGGCCAGAGAAGTGTGACTTCAGAAAGACTCTATGCCTGTGTTTCAGTTTGCGTATTGTTTTGGAAAGTGAAAAATTAGGGTGCCTCACATTTACCTGTAAATGGAATCAAGAAACCAGCCTGGTGCCCTCTCCCAGCTGGTTGATTGGCACTGGCTGTTAGACTGGCTGAGAACTGTGCCTGGATTACCCACTTATGTGCATGATTCCTCAGCCAGAACATACAGAGAAGAACATGTGAAGCTTCCTGTGTGGTGTAGTGGTTAAGAGCGGTGGACTCGTAATCTGGTGAACCGGGTTCGCTTCCCCGCTCCTCCACATGCAGCTGCTGGGTGACTTTGGGCCAGTCACACTTCTCTGAAGTCTCTCAGCCTCACTCACCTCACAGAGTGTTTGTTGTGGGGGAGAAAGGGAAAGGAGAATGTTAGCCGCTTTGAGACTCCTTCAGGTAGTGATAAAGCGGGATATCAAATCCAAACTCTTCTTCTTCTCAATAACCAAGCATTCTCTAGGTCCCTATTTGTACTTTATATTTAAAGCACTATTATATTCCTTGGGAAGAGGGATTGATTGTTAAAGCACTTAGAGAACTGTAACTCTGTGAGGGTCTCCTCAGCATCCATAACAAACTACAGTTCCCAGAAGTCTTTTTTTGGGGGGGGAGCCATGATTGTTAAATTGGTATAATACTGCTTTAAATGTAAGATGTAGATGTGGTTAAGTTTTCCACAGCCTTGAGGCCTCTTCTCCTTCTTCCTCTCCTCCTCCTCCTGGAGATGAGAGGAGTTGAGCCTGTGACTATTTGTATGCAAGCCATGTGTACTATGGCTGTGCTATGGCCCCTGGTTAGATTAGGGTAAACGAACTGTGCAAACCATTTACTCTGATCAAATACTACTGGAATGACACTGCAGCGGAGGTGCATCCATGAGCGAGAACCGTCAGTTCCCATTGCATCTATTTCTCACCCAGTAAGAAGAGGGTCAGTTAATAAATCCACTAGGTAGCCGGTATGCCAGATGTGATCTGATGATCTCTTCTGCCTCAGGTTTCACTTACAGTCTAATCCTTCCCATATTTCCCCTTGGTTGCTTTATTCCATATTTTCAGTCATTTTCCCTAATGAAACCATCTAGCAGAACTAATCCAAACATGGGCTTAATTAATCAACATTTGGCAGTCTATAGCTCCGCGCTCTTGCCCAAATTACTTGCGACAACTTTCTTAATGTAAAACCAAAATATCTACAGGGAGCCTGTTCTTCAATCAGCTGGCTGGATAGAATGTTTTCAATTGATTTTAATATATGTTAATAAAGCAGCAATAAACCTCTTTTCTCCCCAGTTGCCCATGGAACATTTTGCTGCCAGAAAAAGTCATTAGTTTGTTTTTAATTTGATAAAAAGCAAGGTGGAAATTCCTCCAGGCCCAAACATGGAATGAGACTTGACCGCACAAGGGTACCATCCACAATGACTAAGCACTTTGAGCATGTTGACCACTAGGTTCAACTATGTTGCCATAGTTAAAAAAGTAAAGACCAGGCACCCCAAAAGTTGCTGAGCTTTTTAAAAGGAAACCACCAAAATTGTTGAGCTTTTTAAAGGAACCCCCCAATGCTGTTGGGCTTTTTTCTTTCTTTCAAAAAAGCAAAAAAGAACCCCGTGATTTTCCAATTGACTTGCCTAAGATCCAGGAAAAAGCATCACCTTTTGGAAATTCCCCCCAGATGTCAATTCCGCCTTTGAAATCCCAGTAATGTCTGGGAAAATCTGGATGTATGGCAGCCCTACTGACTGCTTTACAACCCTTATTACATCCCGCCTAAGACCAAATCATTATTCTCACTTCGTAGATGGAGAACTTGGGCTGAGATACAATAAGTGGTCCAAGCAAACACTTTGCTTATTTTCTTACTAACTTATAAACTTCTAAACTGCATCTTAATGGATTCCAATGCAGTCAACAAACACTAAATAAACAATCCATAAAAAACAATTAAAGTATAAAACCTATAAAAAAAAACCCAGCATTTCTGAAAACTGTACAAAGAGTAATCAAAAAATGATTATTCATAAAATCCCCAGGACCTTGGAGAATGTAATTAAATTATATCAAAGTCCTGGCTAAACAGATGTGTCTTAACCTGGCACTGGAAGACAAAAAATGGAGTGACCCTCCTCACCTCCAGGGGGAGATAATTCCACCGCAGAGAAGGCCCTGTTCTATGTCACCTCACAGGAAGCCACCACTGCAGGTAGGAAAATGAAAAACAGAAATAGGAAGAGACAGCCCCAACCAGAGAAGAATGGCAAATCCTCACCATGATCAACTCCTACTCAGAAACCTATGTCCCCATTGTGGAAGGACGTGTGGATCCAGAATTGGCCTCCACAGTCACTTGCGGACTCACTGTTAAGACCAGGCTTTCTCAAACTCAGCCCTCCAGATGTTTTGAGACTACAATTCCCATCATCCCGGACCACTGGTCCTGCTAGCTGGGGATCATGGGAGTTGTAGGCCAAAAGCAGTTTGAGGAAGCCTGGTTAAGACCATGTTTATGGAAAACTCAGCTACGAGTGATTGCCATAGAAGAAGAAGATGCCTCAAACCAGTGAACAGGCAATTATTTACATGCAGAGGAAGGAAACCATAGAGTCTGTGCATCAAGGCATACATTGTAAATTTTATAACCGGGGTGGGAAACATTCAGCCTGCAGGTCAAACTGAATATAAGAAGAGCCTGTTGAATCAGGCCAATGGCCCATCTACCTGTGAGGGAACCCACAAGCAGGATTCAAGCAAACGAACCCTCTCCTTTCCAGTGGCTTCCAGCAAACGGCATTCAGAAGTATTACTACCTCCAACTGAAATAGAAAATTCAAGGAAATAAACGAATAAAAAATAAGATAAATAAAGATGGGGTATAAGGCAAAAAAGAGAGTTTACAATGCCATCATAAGGAAGCAGGAGGTATGGTTTTTCAAATATCCTCTGGCTGCCTATGCTAGTGTAAAACCAGCATCCTAGCAAAAGACTGGCCACATGCCCTTGCCCCAGTGAGAGTTTGTGCACCAGCAACTAATAAAGTTCCATCTGAAAATGTGAATGTAGGAAGCCATTTCATTAAAAAATAACAGCCATTTAACCAGTGTATCTAACCTACTGCATTCAATTTACCAATAGGTGGCAGTGCAGGGATTAAAACCCAAACGGAATACATTGGAAATTAAATTCTGAGAAATGACTGCTGGGAGTTTGCTTGGATATGATTATTGATTATTCCAGAATGAGTTATTGGTTAGGAAACATTACTTTAGTTAATCTATTGTTGTTATTTTGCAGTTCTGGCAGTGTTCTGCATAACCTTTAGCAGGCTAATTGAAAAGAAGGTCAGGGAGACAACCCAGCAAATGTTGAAGAAAAACGATGCAAACATTCATTCAAAGAGCAGCTGCAGATTTTTCAGCATCCAATTCGCAATCCCTTCCCATTTCCTCCCTATGGACAGTCACACAGGCGGCTCATCTTTGCAAACAAAAATAACAAGCAAGCAAAACCTAACATCCATTATGGAGCGTTCTGCAGCCCGGGAAGCAGGATAGTATTTCAAGCGTGAGTCAACCATGCATCCCAGAGGCCAATCCATAGCAAAAAATATTCCCCCAAATGCCTGTTTTCCTATTACTTTGCTGAATTGTTGCACCACCTCAATATGACAATCTACTTACCTTCTCAATACCTCATGGGGGGTTTCTACAGTCTCCCCCCCCCCCAGTTCTTCATTTGAGCAATCTTTGGCTGAAGTGTCCCACCAGACACCTCTCTGAACCTCTGGATTCATCATTTCTCCCAAATTTTGACCCTGATGAGCATCCATCCTCATCTTCTGCCACCATTGTCTTCTTCCCTTGGACACTGTAGGTAGGCATTTCTTGATTCTGAATTTCTTGGTATTCCCCGTCCTGCATCATTGATTGACAGATTGCGACACTTGTTTGCATTCACTCATACATCTGTACCATCTCACTGCTGCATTAATCAGATTTCTTTTTTTGTTAAAAAAAGAGAAATTCACTGCATTTCAAGATGTATTTAGGGAGCAATCCTATAGCAAGGTCCTCCAGAATGAAAAGGGTAAGGATTCATTGGGTCTGTGGCTGTGCTACACTGGTGTAACTCCTCATCCTCAGCTCAGCTGGAGATCCACCAACATATCTTCCACATCCTGGCTCAGCCAGGACCCATCCAGCTGAGCTGAGCACAGTGGTATAAAGCTGGTATAAACACTGCCTGAAAAGTGGGGTGGGGTTTGCAGGGCGGGGGGCACGGTTGGTGGGGGACAAGGCCCTTCAGCAGAATCGTGTGACCTAGGAACCTGGCAATGTTAAGTCGGTAAAAAGGGTGGAGCAATTCAAACAATTTAAAGCCATTCCCCCCCTTTCAAATTTAGGCTAGCTCAGCCACTAGTGGCACCTCTTTTTGCTGGCTTTCTGACACTGGAGATATCTATCTATGTCTATCATCTATCTATCTATCTATCATCTATCTATCTATCTATCTATCTATCTATCTATCTATCTATCATCTATCTATCTCTCCACCCTGGTCTTCTAGTTTTAAAGTGTCTTAACTTATTCTAATATTGCATTTTTATACTGTTGTAACCCACTCTGGAAACCTTATGGTCTATGGTGGGCAAAATAACAACAACAACAACATCTAAGATTTTGCCCTTGGTGATTTGATGTTATTCATGTAGTTTATGTATCTCTTTCTGACTGGTTTAGGGATCACGGCGTGTTGTTGTTTCATAAGAATGCAATCTGCCATATGTAGTTCACTGTGGTTCTGCCAATATGGAAGCGGGTCTGCTGGAAATTGACTCTGTCAAGTCCAGTCCCTTTGGGAAAGAGGCATACATTCGTGACAAATTGAATTGCTTTGCTGTTTATTCCTAATTTGCTGTGTTGTGCTTGTAGAAGTTGGAATTGTTGCCATAACGAAAATCAATGCATATTTTTCTGTCTCTTTCTAAGATCATATCATCTTTGTTTGTAACAGCCCCACCAAGGCTCTGGATAAAGTGTCACCCACTTCTAGTGAGCACAATAAAGCGAAGCGTAATAAAACGAGGCATGCCTGTATGTATAATGTTAAAATAATTCATCAGCAAAAGACATGGCTTTGGGGTTAAAAGGAGTAGGCTGTCAAGTGGTTTTGACACCAGGGCAGTTCCATAATGTATATTTAAAGTGCTTCAATGCACATTTAGCACACTTGACTTCCCCCAAAGAATGCTGGGGACTGCAATTTCCTCCTCACAGACCTACAATTCCTAGTACCGTTATCAAACTACAGTTCCCAGGGATTCTTTAGGGGTGCTTTAAATGTGTGTTGGATGTGCTTTCAATGTATGCTGTGGATTTTTCTCAAGATGGTCAATAAGACCATAAGTAGGACCAGAATGACTGCAAAGCTCCAGAGCTATTTTTCTAGAAAAAGAGGTGCCGGAACTTACCATTAATACCTTCCTCATTCTCTTAGAATGGCAACGACACCCACCCAAGAGGTGCTGGAACCCATCTGAGAGTGCCAGAGCTAAGTTCCTGTGAGTTCCCCCGAAAAGAAAAAGCTGTGGTGCTATCCACCCCTAACTTGGACAGCCACTCCGGAAGGATGCCATGGTCATTTAAAAGCTACTGAGAGGTGGAGGAGAATTAACAGGGACACATTCCCCTTGTTTCTCTCCCGACAGAAGCCTTCAGACAGAGTGACCAAAGCAGTTTCTGTGCCCAAACAGGCCGGAACCCCAATTCAAATGGATCTAGAGTGATGCTTGGTCTACAGAAAATACAGTTCTGTCAAAACAGGGAGACTTCATTGTCTGCTGATAGCCTTGCTTTCTTGAATTGTCTTGAGGACCTGCATACTATTGAAAAATGTCCCTTTTTTATGTCACTTTCTTGCACTCTGCCTCTTTTGCTGGACGTTGTCGGAAACTTGCAGCTTCGCTTCTTGCCACACTTTCCACAGCTTTTGTTATCTCTCTTCCAGGTAGTGGTAAAGTCTCTCTTACTCTCTAGATGGCTATAGTTTTTACTATGTATATATGGGCACTTTCTCGTCACACCACCTTTTACTATACCAATAACCCATGTAGTATCTCCCGTGTTACTAGGCCTGTAAGCCACTTTGCTGTTCTTTTATTGTTTCCTGCGTTCTTATTTTCTCAGTAGCTTTTGCTAATGAGAGAACTTGGTCCAGCTGCGACTGGGATGATGAACTGGTGTCCTTTATAGGCCCACTACCACAATCCTATTTCTGATCCTTTTTTTAAAAAAGGCTCTGTATTTACAATGCACTGCAAGCTTATGGACAGAAGTAAATAAAAAGTTTCTGCTGTTTCTCCACGTTCCCATCAGCTTCTGTTAAATATTGCCCTTTCAAAGGTAACATTGTGTATTCCAACAAAATGGGCCACCCAAGCCTCTTTAGCTTTGGTGTAATTTTTTTTACTCCCTCTCAGAAAACGGATATGGCACTACGAATAACAGCAGCAGCATTTCCCATAGCACTTACTTGGTGTTCTTGAAAGTTTCAAAACTCTTGATCCAGCAGGCTGAGCTACCTGCACTAATGAAGCCAAATTTATCTATTAAAGCCATTTGTGCTCTGGACTCCATCGCTGCTCTGAGACGAGTTATGATTCCTTTCTGTTCCTTTTGCAGATTTGGTATAAGATTCTCCAGTGTTTACTTTTACCTTCTTTACCCTAACTCAGAGAAATTTATTGTGGCTATCTCAGTCTTCCCCTCTTTCCCCCTCACTTACCATCTGATTTCTTTTATGTCAATATCCCTCTGGAGAAAATAATAATAACCCCAACCTGATACCATGTAGAGTTACCAACCATCCTGATTTTAAGAAAGAACTAGAGAGTGGGAAGTTCCCCCTTGGTTAGGCTTTCCTCACAAAAGACTATGGATTGTGAAGAACATGGATTACTTCACACCTCCCTAGGGAGAATGTTCCTGAAATATACTCAGAGTCCCACAGTGATTTCATGCTCTTTATTGCAGCTTGTAAAACAGTGACTGAATTTCCCCCCAAACCTCAGGCCTTTATATACATTACTTACACAATGAGTCCCGTCTGATTGGCTGATTCTGCTTCCCTCCTAGAGCCTGATTGGTCTTCTCCTGCAGGCCAATCAGTTGTTGCATTCTACGATCCTACCAGCCTAATAGGCTGATTAACTTCCTTCTGGAGCCTGATTGGTCTTCTCCTGCAAGCCAATCATTTGTTGCATTCTAGGATCCTACCTGCCTATTGTTCTAGGATCCAAGCTTAGTACATAACAGTTCCATTTAGAAGGAATCTTCACAGAAGCACTCTGCTTGGCTGACAGCAAATTTTGCTGAAGCAAGACCTTATCCCTAGGTTTTATAACACAAGGGAGCCATTTGGGATAGCTCCTTGGTACAATGTGGGTTGAGGCCACTCAAAACTTTAAAGGTCGGCACAGGCACCTTCTTGAATTGTGCCTGCAAGCTAACTGACAAGCCATGCAGCACAGCCAATGTCAATATATTGTGTTCCCTGGAGCAAATTACTGCCCACCTTATGACTGCTGCAATATCTGGCTATTCAATTGCTTTTATACGAGTGATTTTTTTCATGGTCTCTCTCTCTCTTTTCTTTCTTTTAAAAATGCTTTGTACAGACTGATCCTCACCATGTTTATTCAGGAACTGAGTCCCATTGAATTGAGAGGTCATTAATTCTCGATAATTATGCATACAATGCAAAAGCAGTGCTTTTTTTCTAAAAAAAAAAGTTTAGGGCTACTCTCATTTTCCTACTCATATTGAAATACTGTCCCTCAATGAGGCCAAACTTAGATTCACAAAATGTTTCGGGGTATGTGTACCTCTGCGTCCCCCCAAGAAGAAAAGCACTGCTCAGAAGAAAAAATGAACAGCATCTGGAAGGCCGCTGTTCCTCAACCCTGGCCTAAAAGGGATCTGATTATTGAAACCCCATCCTATAAGCACCAATATTGAACACAATACTTGTAACTTTTTTAAACCACAAGATAGTACCTTTTACTCAAACAATGAAACATTCCTATATTTCAGTGCAATAGCAAAGGTGTCTCCATTTTCCTCCTTGTTTTTGTCTATAACATGTTTTTTCAAAGCCCAAGTAAAAGCAGCAGCAACAACAAACAATACATCCAAAGAATATTTAGCTGATAAATTATTTGCTGGTTGCTGTGGGCCAGTTCCTGGAGGTAGTGAACAGCTCCACACTTCATTATTCATTGGATGTGCCATCCAGTGCAATTCTTACTTGGCTTAATGACTCTGTCTAGACCTAGAAGTGCTTGTCAGTGGGATTATTTGAAGTGTTTTGTGACTGGATTTCCTGGCCAACCTGGGCGGCATGCCCTAGTCATACCGTAAATCCGTCTGGAAGCAAGAAGGGATTAAAAAATAAATAAACATATTTAAAATAAATAAACCCAACAACAATTATGAGACATAGAAATAATTATCTCAGTCAAGTTGTGTGTGAGGCACACTGAAGTCCTTTCAGTTATTAAACACATTTAAAAGTGAGACTTCACCTATTGAACTGCTCCTGCAGCTGGGACTGGAGTTGCAAGCTAGATGTGTCATTTGTGGGTGGGAGCAGGGCAGCAAGGCACACTTACGATGGCCATTTGTCCACATGTTGGGGTTGTCATAGGAGGTGGAGCTAAAGGCTACATACAGCCATGCCTGGCACCTCCCCTTCCTGTATGGAATTCCAGCAGCCAGTCTACCCTTGGCACAGCAGGGCAGTAGTTACTTTTGGGCTCAGCAGGATTTTTTCCCCTGCCTGCACATTGGTCCTGTGGGCTGCTTCCATCCCTTGCCCCTACTTAAAGGTAAAGGGACCCCTGACCATTAGGTCCAGTCGTGGCCGACTCTGGGGTTGCGGCGCTCATCTCGCTTTATTGGCCGAGGGAGCCAGCGTACAGCTTCCGGGTCATGTGGCCAGCATGACTAAGCCGCTTCTGGTGAACCAGAGCAGCACACGGAAACGGCATTTACCTTCCCTCCGGAGCGGTCACATGACCAGTCACCAGTATTTATCTATTTGCACTTTGACGTGCTTTCGAACTGCTTACTCTGCTTTTGCCCCTACTTACTCTGTTGGATTTGGGAGTTTGCTCATGGGTGTGGCTAAACAGGTCAAGTCGCCCACATATTATTTATTTAGCAGTGTCCCCTTGGCAGGTAAGGGTGAGAGCTGAAAAGGTGGTGAGGTGATCAGGTGAGCACTTTTCCTTACTTTTCTAGAAATCAGCTGATGTGGGCTCTGTGACTTATGAGGCTGGTTACAGAATGCCTTTGAGGCTGTCCGGCCTCACCCAGATGGAGTGATGTCATCCTGGGGTGATATTCAGGAAGGGTGGGACTGATATAAAAAGGACTTGCACTTCGTTGTGACTCTTTCCCTGGGCAAGGTGCCTCACTCATCTTAGTTCAGTTAGGTTGACTCTATAAATGGGCAAATCTATCAATTTCAGTTTCTTTTAGTTTCTCGTTTTTCTATTCTTAAATCCAATCCTCTACATTTCCACATCAGTTCGTAAATTTAAAAAGTCCTCAAGAAAATACATTGGCATTTTAGCATAAATTTCTACCAATATATACATTTTTGCATGCAATTGTACCCATTGGTGCAAAGCAATTTCCCCATATCTAATGTGTTTTTGTACAATATATTTCACTAATATATCCATCTTTGTACACATTATTTAGCTAGAGAACTACATTGCAGAATTCAACAAAGTGCAGATTTTGAAGGATGTCTGGATTTCTGTTTATGTATTGTTTTGGAAAATGTGAATTGGGTAAAAAAGGTAAAGGTACCCCTGCCCGTTCGGGCCAGTCTTGCCAGACTCTAGGGTTGTGCGCTCATCTCACTCTATAGGCCGGGAGCCAGCGCTGTCCGCAGACACTTCCGGGTCACGTGGCCAGCGTGACAAGCTGCATCTGGTGAGCCAGCGCAGCACACGGAATGCCGTTTACCTTCCCGCTGGTAAGCGGTCCCTATTTATCTACTTGCACCCGGAGGTGCTTTCGAACTGCTAGGTTGGCAGGCGCTGGGACCGAACGACGGGAGCGCACCCCGCCGTGGGGATTCGAACCGCCGACCATGCGATCGGCAAGTCCTAGGCGCTGAGGTTTTACCCACAGCGCCACCCGCGTCCCTGTGAATTGGGTAGATTCTCCTTAATGTGAACCAAGTCAAATCCCCCCATATTTCTTCCCACAATATTTATTTCCTTCTGCTGAGATCTGTAAATAATTAAATGTGGCTGAGATCTGTAAATAATAAATTGTGGTGCTAGATCCATCCATATATATTGTGACTCATTTCTTCATTACCAATTGCAAATTTCAGGAAATCTTAAGCATTGTTATTGGCTGCAAGAAGAACCTTAAAAGTCTGTTCTTTAATCAGCTCAGGGTATTCAAGCTGCCTGCCTCACCCCTAACATTGCTTTATTTGCTGCCACTGCCCAATAAACATTTGAAGAACATGCATAGCTGGTCTGTGTCCCTTTCCTTTGCAGCTTTCCCCGTCTCTGTTTGCATCATTTGTATGAGAATGCACATGCATAAATGTTTTAATTACTCTAATTGCCCCGCTGCCGATATTGACTGCTTGCGTCAAGTTCTACATTAGTGTGATTCTCTCATTAAGCTGACAGTGCAGGCTGCCAAACAGAAGGCAGCAAACAGGGGAGGAGAGCCTGGGAAATCCATTTGGAGAAGTATTTTTGTAAAAATGTGTGCTTTTCATTACAAAATGAGTGCTTGAGATTCGCAGCCACAGATAGGCAGTTAGTGCTAATGTTAAAAAAGAGTTGGTGATGGTGGGGAGTGGAAAGCGGGCACCTTGCAAGCTTATGTATGTATCCTAATCTGTAAACCTCCATTCTTTTATTATCAAGAAAAGACAAACTCCAGGTCTAAGAATATAGCCTTAGCACATGCAACTGACTTTTACTGGGTCAGACTCCAGGGGACGCCCCAAGTCTGTAGAGCAGATTTTAGCACACATCCATCCACCTTCAAAATCTGCTCCACAGAGTTGGAGAAACCTCCAAAGAGGTATGTGGGGAGAAGGGAGAAGAGGAAGTCCAATAGGATCCAATTCAGCAGGAGTCTGCCAGCCAGTCTCAGGATCAATTGGGCCCCTGATGACCAGAACTGCTGAGAGCCAGGAGGTCCCAAGATGTTGGCATGTGGCACTATAGCTTCTGATTGGTCATAGCTGGATTGTAACCATGACACCACTGCTGGAACTTCTTACATTCATGGAAGTGGGTGGAGACGTTTGGGATCTCCACATCCATCATTGCAGAACAGCTGAAAATGCAAAGGACTCAAAGGGCACATTGAAAGGAAACATGCTGGTTCAAAGTATATGAGGCTCTCCTACCTGGAACACCAAGGCATACCTGCTTTTTGGGGAAAGGAAAAAACTTTGGGAAATCAATCTGTTCCCTTAGGCGTATGCATATCATTAGGGTGGTAGCAGAGACATGCATTTAATGTAGGCTTCTAGTACAAATTGTACATTTGTTTCTATTATGCAGCTTGTCTAGCTGGTTCCACTTGAGAAAAAAATGAGATGCTCTAGGGCAGTACACTGCAAATGTTGTTGCTGCTGGAAATACCTTCTCTTTGTGCCACCAAGCTCTTGAAATGCAAACCGCCAACATCTTGTTGAGGACAAAACCTTCCGGATGGAAAGTCACACATGCTGACATATTTGTTATTTGTCCGTAGGCAGTAGTTACTTTCCAAAACAAAGAGCTGCTGAAGCTCAGCCTGGCAGGGAAGTGCTTCTAAGAATGTAAGAACACAGGGATTGCCCTGCTGGTTCAGACCAAAGGCCCAACTAGTCCAGCATCCTGCTCTTCCAGTGGGAAGCCTGCAAGCTACCCTTGATCCTGGTCTGGAGGCTCCAGTCAGCGAAAAACACTAGATTGTTCATGGGGATAGACTTTGGCCAGCGTGTAACTTCAGTGCTCAAAAAAAGTCTGCACTGGCTACCCATGCACTACAGAGCCAGGTTCAAGGTTCTTATATTAATTTGGCAGGCCCTTAAGGGCCAGGATACTTCAAGGACCACCTAATGCCTCATATCTCTGCCTGATCATTGAGGTTTAAAGGGCATCTCTGTTAGTGGTCCTCCATGGCTCAGACGTATGGCCAGGAGCAGTTCATCTAGTATTGTGGGCCCAATTTTATGGACTTTCCTTCCAGCTAAGGTCAGGCAGGTCCTTTCCCGACTGCCCTCCCCACTTCTGATTCCCAGCATCTGGCATTAAGAGCCATACTACCTCCAACAGTGGAGGTAGAACAGAGCCATTGTAGCCAGGAACTATCAATAGCCTTATTGTCTTATCTTCTCAGAGCACTGCTACCAATCTGGGGGATGTCATGACTTTGGCTGTGTGGGTGTATGCGGGAAAGAAAAGCCTTCTAAAGATGCTCAGAAACCCTCTCTTCACACACCTCAGTTCTTATTTCTTGGCAATGAAATTGAGTTTGACGATTAGATATTCATCAGATAAAGTCGTACCTATTGGGACTTGGATGCAGGAGTCCCAAGAATCTTTCATCACAGCTGTTGTATTCTTGTCAAGAAATGTCACCAGGTGCAGGATGGCAGTGGCAGAATTGTGTGAGAAGAGTAGAATGCACCAGCCTTCAATGCCCCCATGGAAAGTGGAGCCTGTGTGTACCAGAGAAGGCACTGAGCCTGTCCTGTGTCTGAGATATATAGGCAGCTAAAACTTAGGCCCATATGTCATCACAGCCCAGTTGCCAAGCCCAGAGGAGACAAATTACTTGTGGGCTTCCATCGGCTTAGCTACTATGGGAAACAGGATGGTGGACTCGATAGACCAGGGGTTGGTGGGAACCTTTTGAGTCTAAATACCCATTCCCTCATGGAGAACCTTCTCAAGGTCACATGTCTGTGGTGGGCATGGCTAGAAGTACATGACCAGAGAAATGGGCATGAGTCTTACTGCTGTACGGTAAGCTACGTACCAGCCAAGCAAACGTCAGAGGTTTTACACAGACATTTCACAGAAGGGCCAAATCTGGCCTCTGGGACTAAGGTTCCCCACCTCTGACAGACCTTTGGTCTGACACAGTAATTATTTTGTTATGTTCTTTCTCCTCATGCCTGTGTGGTTGTGTTATCTAGATCAGCCTTTACCAATTATGTGTCCCCAGACGTTATTCAACTACAACTCCCATCAGCCCCAGGTAACATGGCCCAGTGGTCAGGGGTGATAGTAATTGTAGGCCAACAACATCAGGAGACCCAATGTTGGGAAAGGTTGCTCTAGATAGCAATCTGGTTGTGTCACTATCTGTATGGCTTCCCCACCAAGATTTATACTGGTTGGTAAGAAGTCTCAGTCAAAGACTTCAAAGCAGGACCTTCAGCCTGTCTTCAGCTTTAACAGACAGAATCAGAATGGCAGCGTTTGTAACAGATTCAGATTTATCTCCATTCAGCTTTGTGACAGCAAGATTCACTGAAAATATAAACATACACAACTGCTGGTATTTGAAAAGAAATTGTTCCATTAGGTACATTCCTGCTGGAAACAATATGCTAGAATCTTCCCTAGGTATCTCCAGCTGATTCCATAACACTTATGACAAGAACAATATAGCTTTTAAACAGAGTGAGGAAATTGAAACAATGGCTTAAAATAAAATAAATCTGCGTTTAATTACAGTTTCACCACGTGCAAAGAAGTGGCTAAGCTGGAAAATGAGACATCAGTCTCTTGGCCCTCACGCTTGTGAACTATCAACACCCAAGAGGGATTTTTTTTAAAGCACATACAGCTGACATTTCTCAGTGGCTGGTGAGGCTGCAGAGAGATCATCTTATCATCATTATTGAATGTATTATTAGAAATAGTTTATACCTCACATTTCATCTCAAGGTGGCTCACAGCAGAAAGCACCAAAGACACACAACCCTTCCTTACACTTGATTACCATAAGCGTGGACATCCAAATATGTGGACTGGTTGCCTTGGAGAGTGTTATTCTGTCTGTGGTGTTAAATATATGGCAGCTCCTTCACAAAACAGGCAAAGCAGCTCTTTATTATTTGCAGAATTGCTGTACCCCATTTGTGCTCAACTCAACCGTTTCAATCTGAGGAACTGGCACTGTTAGAGATGTCACATAATACTTGTTCCACGGTTGTCAGAAATGGATCTCTTAGTGTGGCAGCACTTACACTTTGGAACTCCCTGCCTATTGATCTCAGGCAGGCACCTTCGCCACATTCTTTTTAGTACCTGCCTAAAACATTTTTGTTAGGCAAGCCTATCCAGACACATGAGTGTTGAAATGCCCCCATGTTTCAATTTTAATGATATTTTAATGTTTTAAATTGTTTTTAACTGTTTTATTGGCTTTAATGATAATTTAAATATTACTTGTAAACGACTTAAATTTATATAGCTACAAACAAGGGCTATATAAATTTTGTCTAATAATAACAACAATTAGATCCCATCACGGTGCGCTCCAGATGTTGTGGACTTAAATCGCATCAGTCCCAGCTATCATCATCATAATCATCATTTACTTTGTATGCCGCCTTTCCACAGCTAAAACCCTGCTCGAGGCATGAAAAGAATTACAGTGGTACCTCAGGTTACCGAAGCTTCAGGTTACAGATGCTTCAGGTTACAGACTCCGCTAACCCAGAAATAGTACCTCAGGTTAAGAACTTTGCTTCAGGATGAGAACAGAAATCACGCTGCAGCAGTGGGAGGCCCCATTAGCTAAAGTGGTACCTCAGGTTAAGAACAGTTTCATGTTAAGAATGGACCTCCAGAATGAATTAAGTTCTTAACCCGAGGTACCACTGTATGTATTATTATTATTATTATTATTAATAATAATAATAATAATAATAATAATAATTTATTATTTATACCCCGCCCATCTGGCTGGGTTTCCCCAGCCACTCTGGGCGGCTTCCAACAAAACACTAAAATACAATAACCTATTAAACATCAAAAGCTTCCCTAAACAGGGCTGCCTTCAGATGTCTTCTAAAAGTTTGGTAGTTGTTTTTCTCTTTGACATCTGGTGGGAGGGCGTTCCACAGGGAGGGCGCCACTACCGAGAAGGCCCTTTGCCTGGTTCCCTGTAACTTGGCTTCTCGCAGCGAGGGAACCGCCAGAAGGCCCTCAGCCTTCTGCATATCAAATATAGTCATAAATGATAAATAGAACACATCACAAAGTTCGCAACCATAATTTCCATGTAAATCTAAAGATCTAAAAATAAAGATACAACAACATGCCCCCCCATACCCCAAAGCCCGAGACTGTTCAGCCGCCTCAGCTTTTGTAGCTGGAGTCAGTCAGGGCCCCTCCCTCTCAGGCCAGGTGGAAAAAAGCCTGCAAGGCAGGGAACAGGTCTTCCAGGAAGAGGCAAGGTGTAGTCCAAAATATTTTGAGGACACCATGCTAGCTACCCCTACACTAGGGCCTGTAGCCGACAATCTGTATGCTAAATTCTGATGTACACAACCCTTTTCCATCTTTTCTTTCTGGCATATTGCTGTCACTTTACTGCCATCTGTCTTTCTTACCACCTCCAAACCATCTTTGTTTCATTCCCTTTTCTCATCTGCCTCTTCTCTCCCCCCTCCCCCCCATATCTGATTATCTCCCACCAGGGCCAGCCCAAGACATTTTGGCACCTGAGGTGAACCACAAAATGATACCCTCCCGCTGCCAGGGAAGAAGGGGTGACACAGACTCGAAAATGCCTGATGGGTAACATCCCTGCAGAGCTGACATTCCTACAGAACTGAATGCCGCAGTTGGAAAGGGAAGGGTCCTGTTTTGTTGCTATAGCTGTGTTCTTTATGCCGTTCAGCGACATAACAGCACAGTTGCAATATAAAAGTAAAAAAAGAATCATTAGAGCAGGGAAGGAAATCTCACTGTGCATTTGTGGATAAAAGAGAAATAAACAAACAGCAGATTTCTTCATGGCAGTTCATTACAGCAGAATCTGAGGAGCTCAGCACAAATGATTCCATGCCCCTTAAAAGGTTTTTACAGAGAAACCTCAGCAAACTTGGTTCTCCAAAAAAGTTGTACTTTCATTCCCAAGGGTTCATATGTTCTGTATCTTGGTACCTTCATAACAGAGCTCCATATTTGCTCCAAATCCAAATACAGTGGTACCTCGGGTTAAGTACTTAATTCGTTCTGGAGGTCCATTCTTAACCTGAAACTGTTCTTAACCTGAAGCACCACTTTAGCTAATGGGGCCCCTTCTGCCGCCTCGCCGCCAGAGCATGATTTCTGTTCTCATCCTGAAGCAAAGTTCTTAACCTGAGGTACTATTTCTGGGTTAGCGGAGTCTGTAACTTGAAGTGTATGTGTAGCACCCTGCTTGTGGTTAACGCTTAGCTGGAATGAAATATTCAACACAGCAATAGAGAAATTAAAATAATAATTTATTTGCCAGACAAATAAATGAGAGACACAGTGGTATATGGTTACCAAAGCTCTGCCCACTCCAGCCCTGATGGCCAGCACTTATATTTCCTCAACCCAGCCCCCTTGCTCCTCCTTTGGCTGCCTCTGTCCAATCAGCCTGGTTGAAATTCCTATTGGCTGTTTGCTAGAACCAATCATAAAAGATACACCCATTTCCTATTACCTTTTGTGGGAGACAAAGAGCTATATTTCCTTCTATCCATAAATGGCAGACAAGTAGCCATATATCTTACATTTGCCTCGACAAGGCACCTTAATTACCAGATCACCTTTTGCCCTATTGCCCTATTGCCCTATTCACTCCAAAACAGATGGCTAAAACAGATGGCTCATGGTAACAGAGATCTTGGGTTCACATTCTCACACACCATCAATGAAATAAGAATCTAACATTTCTTACTTTCTAAATCCTTTGCATAATTACATTAAGCCAATAAATTTCATACATTAACATAGATAGATTTTTAGAAGAAAAGGCCTTTGCAAAGTAAAAAGGAAACAGCTTCAAAAAGAAGCCTCTTCAGTTTACAACCCCCCTTTCCCAGCCAGCTGCTGTTCCTATTAACTCTTGCCCTTTAACCTTATGAAAATATGGCTCGAGTCTAATGGGAGGCACCTGGTATTATTTTCTGTTAAACAATAAATCTTACTATTTACCAACTCTTAATTAGTGTTTTTGCAGCTTGATTGTATTCTGTAATATGTATGGTCAGTATGACCTTTGCTCCCAGCCTGTAATTCCCTTTTACAACTTTGAGGTACTGCTATAAATCAGGGGGGCCCTGTTCAAGGGGATAAACAACTGCCAAAGTACTTAGCCAGCTGCTTTTCTGCCTGGCATGAAAGGTACAAACATTTCAAATATATTTTTAAAGCTCATTTTAAAATACAGGCCTTGATCAGATGCCTCATATGTAACCTGAAGTGTATGTAACCCGAGGTACCACTGTACACACAGAGCTCATTTTTCCACTAGTGGAGAAGACAATCTATGCATACATTTCCCAGACAAAACACCTGAATTGGCATGAAAATACTTGAATATTGAGAAGAAAGCAAGGCCTGTTTCCCCTAAAACACTTTCCGAGACTATCATCTCCTAACACTTGACAGATTTCTTCTGCAGTCCCACCAGAAAAAAACCCATATTTTCTCCAAGCTGCCTTTGCTGAATTACCAAACTGGATGAAGGACCATATTTGGCCTTGTGGGTCACATAGTATGTAGACCTGCTCGAACAATTCAGGGGTAAGCAAATCTCAGGAATGTCCTATCTACTTCGCTTTTCACTGGGACCTCAAGATCTATCAATCAGAGTCAAGTGCAAAAGACATAGAGTTGGAATTAAAACAGAGGGTGCTTCTGACTGCATTCTGAGCTTAGGGATATATTTTCAATAGTAGAACTCAACTAAGCTCACAGTTCATTTTCACACAAAAATCCACTCCTGATTCCCTCCATCTCTCTCCATTTCAGCAGTCTAATTTAGGTGGGAGAAAAATCAGTTGGTTGTTGCTTTTGTTAAACAACTGGGACTCTGAACTGCTTGCTGATCTACTGCAAATCACCCCCAAGATCTACCAACAAATCTTGATCTGGTTGATATTTATGCAAATGTTCAGAGGGTACCATTTTGCTTGCTGTTGGTGATGTGGAATTTCTTTCCATCTTTTTAAGACATGTTTATTTTGCTTCAGGAAGAAAAACAAGAGTCTGAAGAGTGACACTTATTGAGGGATTTCTTCCTCATAAATAACCATGCATCTAACCTTTTGTGTTGCACCACATTCTTTTCAGCGACAATAACAGTGCGAAGCCGATCATGATTAAAGGTTCACTAGCAACAAGAGACAATTGCTTTCGGGTAAGCAGGTAGTCTGCTTTGAGGGAGACGAGGATGGACGTGAAAATCCCCTAACATTTCAAACAGAAACCAAGCAAAAACCTTTGTAAAGTTTGGACGGGGAGCAAAACAAAAGGCCCTGATTGAAGATCTGAGAAGAACAGAAAGAGGAGACACACAAGCATGCACCAACTCACAGAGAGACATATCTTGGTAGCTGGGCATGCTTAGGAACTCAGACAAGTCAACCAGGACTGATTTGGCTCCATAGGATGCCTGGTAAGATTGAGGGAGAAAGTCAATTCATCTTGCATTTAAAGGCAAACTTACCACATTCACATTTGGGGAAACAATATGCATGCCAAAACACCACTGTCCTTCAAAATGTGCACTTATCTGGATTTTGCAATGCAGTTCTCTAGCCAGGCAGTGTGTACATAAATGTATATAGCAGGTTAAAGTGTGCATATAAATGCTAATAATGTTACAGGAAATCCTGCCCTATCTCAGGAGTGAGTAAGGAAACACATGTGATGGGGTGAAAAAGGAATCCAAAGTTTATTTCTGTGCAGAGTTTGGTCCAGAGGGATTGTTCTACAAAGACTGGAAACAAAGGGTCACACAGTTTTTATATATATTGCATACATTCCAAATCCTGTCACCCAATCAGATTTCTTGGTTCCCTTCATTCCCTTATAAGGCACATAAATATAAACAATTCTGCTTCCCTGTGATTGGCTCGATTTTGCCGCAGTGCCGAGCATGCTCAGAGCCATTGCACCTACATACCAATACCTTATTCTGGTGTGGTTCCCCATTATTCATTACTTCAATAATAGTAATAATAAATATTTATTGAACACATTAGTCTTTTTTTTACAAAAATTAACTCAAATCAACTTAAAATTAATAATCAGAAAGAGTCAAGAAAAATGAGGTTGCTTCAAAACTGGTGAGATTTTAAACGTACCAGGACACAGTGGGCCTCGGGATTCAGTCTGATGCCTGAAGCCCCCTTACAGGGCCTGCATATAATTTCAAGGCAACAATGCGGTCCAAGTGAAAAAGAAGGATGCATTCCTTGTAAAGCTCCCTTGCCAGGGAGGATAACAGAAAGATCTGAAGAGATGGGTTCCCATCAAGTGGTTGAAATTAATATTCTGCTTGCAGAATTGGAAAGCATTGGAAGTTTAAAATTAAAAGGGCAATTGCTCACATAAGAACCATTCAGCATGGGCTTCATCAAGCTAGGAAACAGCTGCTCTGCTTGTTTATGAATGCCCTCTTTATCTGGGTTCATCTGCACACAGTTTGCAGGACGGTTGCACAATGTCAGCTGTCTATTGAGCATTCATTCTGATTTGTTTCTGGGAAGGTTATACAATGTGCCACCAAGCGATTGTTATCCCACACTTTCAGCACATTACCACACTGCTTTCCTTACTGAAAATTGTCTGAGGTTTTTTGGTGTGTGTGTGTGTGTGTGTGTGTGTGTGTGTGTGGAGTGGGTTTGTTGTACAACCTGAATTTGGTAAGTAAACCATTGAATTCAACCCACAAAATAGAGACTGCCTGGAAGATACTGTCTGCCACTGTTAGTCCTCTTTAAACCACTGGTGAAACACACAGAGACACACACATGCAGAGAGAGCGAGCGCATCACATGACATTTGGAGGTGATGCAAAGGTATTTATTTTCCTGTGAACTATTTGGGTTCCTACTTTCTTAGTGGGTACTGGACTGCAAAACCCAGTAGGAAGAAAAACATCCCTTCTTAATTAATTTCATTTCAGTGCTCCATAAAATCTAGTGGGAGGCCATATGACATTTATTATGACTGCTGCACTCCCAGCTGGTTCCAGAGGTCTCTAGGCTAAAGACTGAACCTGCAAGGCATCTGTCAAAACTGGTTACACTAAAATGCATAGGAAGAGAATTATTCACTGCTCTGGCCTTAAGATCATGAATACCATCAATAAAATATTGAACTGAAAAAATAAATTTAACAAAAAGGCTCTTCTGACTGTTTTTCAAAAAACCTACCATTTCCACAAAGCCTTTGGCTTAATCCCCCTTCTTCACTTTATATCCTCATCCTTCTCCCATTTTTTCATTTTCTTTTGCAGCATAACTTCTTTCTCTTACTCTGTCTTCACCTTCCTCTGCAGTACACTATTTCTGAACAAGCTGTACGGAACAGTGAACTTTTGTCTAGATTACAGAGTAAGTGCTAGGGATGGGATAAATTTGTTCAGTCCACATTTTTAATGCAAACCCACCAAATTCAGCCTTCCTGAAACAATATGAGAACCAGCACACAGATATCCTTCACAAATCATGCTTTTCTGAGTTTTGTGGTGCAGTTCTCCAACCAAAAAAGGGAAAGGTGTGCCCCCCAAAATGCATATATATGTGAAATTGATATACAAAATGCATTATATTAAGGGGAAATCCTTGCAAGAATGCATAAATTGGACATATCTATTAGGAGAAATGTGTGTGAAAATGAACACAAATGTTTATGCAAATTTATGCAGAGAATTTGTGACACACAAATGGGGCTAGCTGAACTTAAGACTGGAAGAATGAGAAACTCAGAGAAGCCATTGCCAGAATCATCCATCCCTAGGGCCCAAACATCATCCCTCCCAGCAGTTCAAACATGGGTTCTCTCCAGAGCGGCTTGCCTGGTGCCTTACTTATGGCAATTGCAGCACCAGGGAAGGATCTTCTTCTTCTTCTTCTTCTTCTTCTTCTTCTTCTTCTTCTTCTTCTTCTTCTTCTTCTTCTTCTTCTTCTTCTTCCTCTAACTCTTTAAACTGTGATCTTAAGGTTTCTGAATTGTAAGCCATCATTTATGTCCCACATATTTTTATTCATGCCGCGAAACTGGTTTAATTTCTCTCCCTCTCTTTGCTCACAATTTGCATGCTGCGATTTGTTGTTTGATGACATTGTCTTTCGATAGCATGGCGCTTTATTATTTTATGTCTGCCAGCCTATACATAGGTGGCCTATATAAATGATGCAAATAAATAAATAAAAGATAAATAATTAATAAACAGAGAGCCGTCCCAGGAGCACTGAGGATTACATCACCATCTGCCTGGCCCTTAGTTAATATGCGAGAAGTGCAGAAACCAGTGACAGAGATTGCTGGATCTCCTGGCCATTACTGCCTTATTGCCTCCAATATATTCTCCAGTGCTTCGATTAGCCTAGCTTTACATGAGCTTCAATCACTTCCATTCACTAGCTAATGTGAAGCACCATGCAACTCCCCACTGGGAGAGAAGGATATATTTCAACATGGCTGTGCAAAGCTTAGTTTTCCTTTGTTGCATTTTATCACATTACTCATCCCTTAACAATGCTTTGCCGTTTCTTCAGCTGAGTTTAAATCCTTAAGTGCTTGCTAATGGCCAGTGTACCCTCTTTGCTCATCTATCAAACTGTGCACGATAGAGATCTTCAGTTACAGTACTTTAAATATTTCTCCAACTCATGCCAGCTTTTTTCTTTTTGTGGTCTACCATTCTTCTGGCACAATCAGACACATCCTTAACTGGTGTAAGCAGAATTACTAGTCTATGATAGTCCAGATTGCTGTTTTATCACACACACACACACACACACAGCTCATTTCAATTCCTTTGAAACATGTCATTTGTGTACTTTGACATTTTTGATATTGCATTTCAGCATAGCAAATCACTGAATGGAGACTAGAAGTCAAACTTCATTCTGTTCAGAAGCAGATTTTTGGATGAGTAAATTCATCACAATAAGGTGTAGGGTCCAAGCCGTTTCACACATTCTATGGCAACAAACTAGAGTCTGCTCTTGAGTGCAAATCAACAGGGAGGTGATTTTCTATGATACATGCATTTGTTGTGTTCACACTTAGGACCAAACTGCATGATATGTTGGACTTGCATGATGGAACGCTCAACAAAATTCTGTTTTTCAAAATGGGATTTGGATCTGGGCCATGGTACTTGTGGGATCGAGGTGGAACCCTTTGCTCCCATGCCATTTCCTGAACCTCTGCATCCATTGGCCACAGAGGGGAAAACAAGGGGCATCCATTGGTTTCCTCCTTTGTGGCTGATAGCCACTTCAGGATGAGTGTGATGTGAATTGAGACCACAGTTTGAGAGATAGGCTTGGTCCTACTTCAAAGGACCATCATTCATTTGCTTGAATGATAGGGCCCAACAACGTACCCAGCACTGGCACAGGAGCCTTCCTTGATGAGAATATAAGAAGAGTCTTCTGGATCAGGCCAATGGCAGACCAATGACCAATCTGGTCCAGCATGCTGTTCTCACAGTGACCAAGCAGATGCTGATGAGAAGCTTGCAAGCTGAACATGAGGACAACAGCACTCTGCCCACTGTGGTTCCCAGCATAATGCCTCTGACAATGGAGGTAGAACACAGCCACATGGTAGAGGGAGAACATGAGGACAGGGAAGGGACCAGGCAGGGTCCAAAGAAAGGCAAGGCTACTTTGAACCTATCGTGCAGGCATAATGCCGTACACAGGGTTTCCTAGCAAAAAAAGACTTTTTCAAATGGTGTGTGTGTGTGAGAGAGAGCACTAGTTGTCTGTATCCATCCCATTTGTCAAATGTGGAGTGCCACCTTCACTCCAGGACTCTAGCATCTTATGTAGGAGCAGCTAAGGATGTGGCATAGGCCTGGGTGGTCTGTACTATTCCCTAGAATAACAAAGACCAGGGTTAGCAGGCTCCCAGAAACAAAGGATACTGCGTGTAATGGAAACATGACAGATCTGCCATCGTTTCAAAGCTTTTAGCTTTTAAAAACTAAAAAATGCACAAGAAGGGCTTTTGCATTGATTTCAGAAGGTGACTCCATGCAAGTAACCTTGGCAATTTCCCCCTGACTCAGCTCCCCAGCTGGATGGCTTCCTTCCTTTTCCTTTTGCTGCATGAGTGACTCTGATTCACATAAGCGGGGGAGCTTTATGAGGCTACAAGAAGATTGCAATAATTATATTGTCTTGTATATGTTTCTGAGATTATGAAGTTACTGCGTGTGAATTCTATTACTGAGTCTTTTCCATTTCATGTAGACGCAACTTTTGACCTCCTGCATGAGTTTCTGTCTGGTGCAGTTTTGGCCTACATGGTAATGATCACCATACCAACATCTATATCTTGAATACTGAAGCAGTAGAGAAATAACACTGAATGAGTTTGGATGTGTACAGTACAAAGGGACTTTTTAGTCTTTTTAGTTAATTTCAAACTCAAATGACTTGGACAGCTAAACACCTTGTCAAGCAGATGACTAGGGGTCATATCCATAGTTTTTTCACAAGCTTTGGACTTTTAAAAATGATCCCTTCCCCTTCAGTCCCCAATATGTTATTCTGGTCTGTCAAAATCCATTCGCTAGTACCACTAATAACCCAAATCGCCAACTCTGAGTAGTCCTCTTGTGGCTGAGGACTCCAGTGCCAAACTCTCCACAATTTAAGCCCCTCAATTACATGGGACACCATCAGAAAACTGGTTTATTTTGTTGACAATGGCCAATAGTGGCCCTCTGGGGTTTTAGATATGAGCCTTTCCCAGACCTGCCTGCAAACAAAGCATGCACTCCATCACTGAACTATGGTCTTTTTCTTGCACTCCCAAATCCCCAGAACTCCATCTTACCAGGCTAAACATCCCTGCCATTTCAATTTCTTCCTCCCTATAACCTCCACCAGCAACAGATCACAATCACGTATTTACAGTCTTCACCCTGCAAATGCCAATTTCATACTCTCCAAATTCCTTGATACCTTCATTTAAATGGAATATAGGGGAATATGATGTTGAGGACAAACCCTGTGCCCTATTATAGGCATCACTTAGAAGCTCTGAACATCATTCTGTAATTTGTGTGCAGAGTGGTAGATACCCCATCCATTTGGGACCCTCAGGGGGATTTAGGTTGGACAATCATCAACAATCAAATATATAAATGCAAAATTCAAACTAATCTATGTTACCTTGTTGCCAATGTACCTTCTATTATTATTATTATTATTATTAGCAGCAGCAGCAACAGTAGCAGTAGTAGTATTCATGTTTATATACTACAATCCAATGCCCACAGCATTTTACAGATATCAGTGTTGCAAATTTAAGTTCTTGGGATGGTGACTACAACACAAACAAACACAAGTCCGGGCATGAGGTGAGCCAGTTGAATGATCCCAGTGACAGATATTCAAACCCACAGGCCTTATCTGCTTAGTCAATTGTGCCTGAAACGGTCTTCCAATTAAGAAGCAACATGTTAGTTCTAACAAAGACTTTCCAGACACTTTGTGGTTTGCCAGCTGTTCAGTAATCCACTCTTTATTAAGTCAAGTAAAGTCATTTACATCACCCGCCTGCACTTCCACTTCAGCTGAATGGCTGAAATGTTTTAATGCAGAGAAGACGACATGTGTCACAGGTTGGAAGCAACTTCTTGTTCGATTTCCAGTTCGTGAACTTTACAGAACTTCTCCTGGTTTTCTAGCTCCAAGATCAGCCTCTTGGCTTTGAGCTGAGAAAACAGGGGACACTTATTCTGATTTTTTTAAAATATATAAACACTCCATCGATTTGAAAGATGATGGTGACAGCAACAAAAATCGGGGCTCCTTTTTCAGTTTAAAGAACCAACTTGCTTTGCCCTGAGGTAACTAGAGAAGTAACAAAAAATGAAGGGGAAAGGAGGAGATCAGCATCCCTTACGATGCCATCCTTTTCTATATCTCGTCTGCCTATGCATTTATATTGCTCTGATCAACTTGGATTCAGAGTGATTCATGGGACCGACGCTGCTTGGGTTAAATGTATACATATGGCAACTAAACGGAAATGGTACGCCTACAAATTCAGGGACATTTGGGTGCCTTTGAGCTGCACCATTCGCAGGCCATACGTCAAGAGCAGCCACACATCTGGAATGCGCGTCTTTGCTACTTAAAGGAGATGAGCATAACTCATTCTTAATAGGGCCCTCAAGGCAATAAAGGTTAACTGCACAGCACCACAGTAGCTATTAGAAGGACCTGATCAAACCTTAAGAACCTCGGCTAGATTAACTGTTTGGGGATTTGTAACAGACAGGCACCATCCTGCTTTTGTACATTCTGTAATGTGCTAGCATTGCCTCAGTAGCTGAACTGGCTGAACCTTGGTGTAATTCAGAGGCTCTTGACAATACCCATCTCATTCATTAGCTGTGGAAGCAACCATGGCTCACTACGTGGCAATGACCCATGGGTACCGATGCTATCCAGATGGAAGCAGCCTTCCTATTTTGTTTCCTATTCTCTGTGGGCCATCTACGTCTCTCCCCTCTCATTAAACCATGCTTCTCTCCCCCTTCTGCCACTTTCCCTCAATGGTTCCCCACCCCTTTCCCCATAGCTCTGGGTTAAGAAAGGGCTCAGTACCTCTGGGGAAGGGCTGGAGCTCATTGGTAAAGCAACTGCATCATTTGCCAAGGTCTCAGCTCAGTCCCTGCATTTTAGCCAGCGCTGGGGACATCCGAGGTCTGAAACCTGCTGGCAGTCTGTGGAGGCAATGCTGAGTTGGACACACAGATGATCTCACGCAATACAAGGCAGCTTCCCATGTTCCTCTCTTGTCCCAAACACCTTCCCAGCTCAACGTCGAGCCTACCAAGTGGCGATAGCGACGGCGAAGAAGACTTTCTTCACCGCCTCTATTGCATCTGCAGAAAATAGTAGCAGGAGACTCTTTCTGGTGGTTCTCAATTTAACGGAACCACTGGGGCCTTGTAATGACCCCAAGATCTCCTGCAACGATTTTGCAAAGTTTTTTGCCGATAAAATCACTCATATTCAGAAGGAGCTAGACACCACCGTGGGAGCAGGGCTGGGGCGGGAGAATGCTAGAGCTCTGTCTGGTCATGTTGTATAGAATCAATTTCAATCTGTTACCCCCAAGGATGTGGACAGGCTGCTTGGACGCCTGAAACCAACCACCTGTCTCCTTGATCCTTGCCCATCCTGGCTAATAAAAGCAAGCCGGGAAGGGCTGGGCGATGGGCTCTGCGGGGTGGTGAATGCTTCCCTCTGTGAGGGAACATTCCCAGATCCGCTGAAAGAGGCGGTCATTAAACCGCTTCTTAAAAAACCATCTTTAGACCCGGCCAGTATGGCCAACTATCGCCCAGTCTCAAATCTTCCACTCTTGGGCAAGGTGATTGAGCGCGTGGTTGTTGAACAATTCCCGGCACGCCTGGAGGATGCGGACCATTTGGATCCCTTCCAATAGGGATTCAGGCCTCATCATGGGACTGAAACTGCCTTGGTCACGCTGATTGATGATCTCCGGCGAGCTAGGGACAAAGGTGAGAGTTGTTTCCTAGTTCTGCTGGATCTCTCAGTGGCCTTTGATACAATCGACCATAACATCCTTCTGTACCGTCTAGAGGGGCTGGGAGCTGGGGGCACTGTTATACAGTGGTTTCGCTCCTTCCTTCTGGGCCGTGTTCAGAAAGTGGTGGTGGGGGATGACTGTTCAGACCCCTGGGCCCTCACTTGTGGGGTGCCTCAGGGTTCCGTCCTCTCCCCCATGCTTTTTAACATCTATATGAAGCCGCTGGGAGAGATCATCAGGGGGTTTGGACTGGGTGTCCATCAATATGCAGATGATACCCAGCTCTACCTCTCTTTCAAATCAGAACCAGTGAAGGCAGTGAAGGTGAGTGCCTGGAGGCGGTTGGAGGATGGATGGCGGCTAATGGATTGAAGTTGAATCCTGACAAGACAGAAGTACTGTTTTGGGGGGACAGGGGGGCGGGCTGGTGTGGAGGACTCCCTGGTCCTGAATAGGGTAACTGTGTCCCTGAAGGACCAGGTGCGCAGCCTGGGAGTCATTTTGGACTCACAGCTGTCCATGGAGGCGCAGGTCAATTCTGTATTCAGGGCAGCTGTCTACCAACTCCACCTGGTACGCAGGCTGAGACCCTACCTGCCCGCGGACTGTCTCGCCAGAGTGGTGCATGCTCTAGTTATCTCCCGCTTGGACTACTGCAATGCGCTCTACGTGGGGCTACCTTTGAAGGTGACTCGGAAACTACAACTAATCCAGAATGTGGCAGCTAGACTGGTGACTGGGGGCGGCCGCCAAGACCACATAACACCGGTCTTGAAAGACCTACATTGGCTCCCAGTACATTTCTGAGCACAATTCAAAGTGCTGGTGTTGACCTTTAAAGCCCTAAATGGCCTCGGCCCAGTATACCTGAAGGAGCGTCTCCACCCCCATCGTTCTGCCCGGATGCTGAGGTCCAGCACCGAGGGCCTTCTGGCGGTTCCCTCATTGCGAGAAGCAAAGCTACAGGGAACCAGGCAGAGGGCCTTCTCGGTAGTGGCACCCGCCCTGTGGAACGCCCTCCCGTCAGATGTCAAAGCGATAAATAACTACCTGACATTCAGAAGACATCTTAAGGCAGCCCTGTTCAGGGAAGTTTTTAATCTGATATTTTAGTGTATTTTTGGTTTCTATGGAAGCCACCCAGAGTGGCTGGGGAAACCCAGCCAGATGGGCGGGGTACAAATAAATTATTATTATTATTATTATTATTATTATTATTATTATTGATAATAATATCCTTTCTGCTGCTGTTCCTTCACACTGTATATTTCTGGAGCACTGTCTTTATTTATAATAAAATTAGATAGATACTGTAGATAGATGATAGATAGATAGGGCTGTTCCTAGATCTGAATAGATTGACTACAGTTGTTCATGCATTGGTAATCTCATTGCTGGACTACTGCAATGCACGCTTTGTGGGGCTACCCTTGGGGTTGTTCTGGAGGCTGCACCTGTGGCAGAACATGGCAGCACTGCTCTGTTCACCCAGTACACCAGTCTCCACTATGTAGATGATGGAGGTGGGACAAAGTGAAAGCATTTGCTATTCAGAAGCCTGGCCCTGCAGCCCCTCTCTTCCTGCTTTGCACCATCACAGGAATAATATGTGAAGGAGGTGCTTAGTGATATGTGCTCTGAACCTTACTAGAGAAACTTTCCAAGGTGTAATCATTTTCTATGTCTCAAAACTACTTAATCTTCATTGTCTGGTGCCTCAAACAGCCTGAACCATTACAAAAGCAGCATGACAAACATAAATATGGAAAGTGTCCTCTCCAAATGCCTCCGCTCATTTCCTTGAGAAGCGCATAAATATACTTGGCTGTGCTTTTATGCAAAGGGCTGATTCATTTCTTTGCTGTAAATCAGGAGCACAGAGAGACCTCTTGGCTTCTTCCATCATTACAGCAATCTGGGATCTCTTGATGGTTGGTTAATACACAGCCAGCTGTTAAGATTAGGAACACCTAAAAAAGCAGCCAAATGCTGCACTGCCTGATCCATATCACTACAGTTCTGTGACTGCACATGGCACTGCCAGTCCTAGCCTCTCATCTGTTGCTGATTTAGTTAATACTGCCATGCGCTGCCAGACGGTGCTGTTCTAAAAGTAGGAGGCAGCAGCAACATAGGCCTGCATTACATCCAAACTGCAGATAAGGTAGACAAACCTTTGTGTTTTTCTTTCTCAAACTCATAAACAGCTTCACAGCCTGACACATTAATTCACAGTACAAATGAAATAAGGTAAAATACAAATAATGCAAACTCTAAAAACAATAAAAACATTCCTACATATTTACAACGGCTATTTCATAAATGACTGGGTCATGTCACACTGAAAGCCTTCTTAAACAAAAACATCTTTGGTGGGTGCTTTAACACCATAATGCAGGGGGTCTGTCTAATTTCAGCAGGTAGTTGATTCCAGAGGGCTGGAGCTGCAGCACTAAAAGTCCGGTTTGTAGTACAAGCTAAGTGCACCTCTGGGGCATGCAGCACTCTCAGCAGTGCTGCTACTGAGCAGCACAGTCATCAGACAGGGAGCATATGAGGTGAGGCAATCCCTTGGGAAACCTGGTCCCAAAATGTTGTAGCCTGTTCTGTTTCAGACTGCAAGCGGAAGGTTGAATGACTGAAGTTCTTCCACATAAAAAACAAACAAACTCCCAAGCACATAGAAAACTGGATGTAACAGAGGAGGAATGTAATCTAGTTTCCTCACTGAAGTACTGCTTTGTATCTGCAAGGATTTCATCCCCACCACAACTGCAAGAGGAAGCAATCAGCCATGCAATACCCCTATCCCTGCAGATTGGAATAGTCCAAGAACAGTTTTACCACCTCATCCACTATTTAGGTGAAATAGGTCAAGGTTCCTCAATTTCTGGCTGTTATGATTCCAGAGTCAGACTTCCACTCTTTCCTGTCCCCCCCCCCCCCCAATTTTATGCTTCTATTTGAATCCAGAGAAGCTCTGCAAACACTTCTGTCAGTCTGCTGTTCTCTGGTCGATCAGGTCTCTGGAGCACTTTGCCAAACCTATTGTAAAAGTATAGCAAGGGCAAAGAGGTCCTTTCTATGTGTCTCTGGGCAGAAAAACAATTTGAATTGTAGGGGAGGGCTCTGCCTCTTCTTCAGCCTCTGTGGGGAAAGCTCTTACTGCTTGTGTTATTACAAGGGCTGACTAGCGGTCTCAGTACTGGCCTAACAGAGCTATCTTGAGGAGCAGTCTGAGCATGCTCAGAGCTGTTTCTTTGAAAGCCACACCTTAGAGCACATTCTTTGCAGCTAGCTAGGAGAAGGGTGTAGTTGCTAGTTGGACCAGCTTGGTTTTTTTATTATTAATATTAAGAGAGAAAAGTAGTGGAGAGTGTGTGCGTGTGAGGACTAACTTCTGAAGCCTGCTGTGCTAGGATATACTCCCTGATTTAGCAGACTTCAAATTTGTATATGGCACCAATGGAGTTACAGCAGACTCCCCATTTTAGATGTTAGCCTTCCAAATGTGGAGGACCTCAAGGATGGGCGTACAACAAATAATTCAAAGCATAATGCTGAGACTTACCAGCACACCCCCATTCTCTCTCTCTCACATTCTTTCTCCCTAAAGGAAACAAGTGCCTAAATAGAGCTATAGTTTCTGACCTAGTCTAAAACAGCTGCCCATTTACCATTTAAAAAATGGATGGTATCAACATTTGTTGTACTCAGAGCAGACCTATTGACATCAATAGACAAGCCCAGGTCTCCTCTGGGTATGACTTAGTTAGCAAGCTACCTTGCCTCTGTGGCGAATGGTGAGTTCTTTGCATCTCCAAAGTTTCAGAATTTGATCATTTAAAAAGACACCCAACTCCTCTACATAAAGAGGAGCTTAATTGCTGTTTGTCTGCAAACTCTCTTACACCTGCTTTGCTATCTCTTGAGCACTGGCCTGAGAGTTAAGAGTCTGTTAAATAGGCTTAACAGGGTGGTTCTTTAATTTGCCATTCTTGTAGTTAATAAATGATGTTATTAAGTTAAAAGCAAGTCTTCTCTTTAAGAAAAAATAACTCCTTCAGTAATACATCTTACTGGCAGGAAGTGTTTCCTAGCCTTATGACCTAAATAGTTTCCTCTTAGGGTTTTTTGGTGTGTATTTTTAAAAGCAGTTTTATCCCATTAGTCCTAATTAAGCTTCTTTCTTTGTCTCCTGGCTCACCTACAATGAAACGAAATGAAATGAAAAGGTGTGTATTTTCAGTCTCTCTTGTCATATGGCTTCAAACTTGTCAAGAGTGGAAAAATGCTCGTGTCAGCTGCTATAAGAGTATCGCTCTGTTGCAATGGCCCATTTCACTGCCATGTCCAATTTAACCTCCCATCACATGCAGCGAATAGGCCATTCACAGCCACAAACCTATCATCATGATGGGCTTGGTGTTTTTAGAGAGCACTCAGATCACTGCTCCTAGAGTCGTGATTATTGCTTAGAGGGGATGTGAAGTGTGTTTGTGCACATCTCTATGTGGGGACTCACATGACCATCACATAAGGAAGCAAGCTAGGTCTGGCAGGATTAACCGGGGAAAACTGTTTTCGTGTGAAATTGCATCATACAGAGTCTGATCATTGGTCTATCTCCCATCTAGCTTCAGGGGACTCATTTCTTGCCATAGAATCCCTTCATGTTTCACAGGATTCTGGAGGCATTTCCTAGAACTTCTGGGCACACTCCATTCACGCAGGGCACTAACAAGGTCTGTTGGATCTCACACAGTTGTTGATGTGAATCCAAAATGTGTCATGTTCGTTATAATTCTCCCTGTTGCTGCTTTTAACTAGGGGAAGATGGAGAGTTAATGAGGAAGCTGTATTTCAAGGAGGTGGGTTCTTTGTAACTGATCTTCTCACCAAAGAGCCCCTCGTTAGCTTTAAGGAAATCCAGGATTTGTATTGTCTACATTAATTAATACTAAGCCTCAGAGTCTATCTGCTCCTTAATATATCCAAGGCACAAGCTCTACTACGGAGTTCCTTTCCCCACTCATGTGGGAAGCATCTGACACCCCACCCCGCCATGTTAGCAGCAACATCTGAACTTAGTTATATGTACATATTTGTCCATATTCTTTTGGCATATGCCTTTATTAATTGCAATTGAGAACAGCCTTGTTTAGGAACTATTCGGTTTACGAACCCTGCAAAACCGGAAGTAGTGTCCTGGTTTGTGAACTTTACTTCATTCTAAGAATGGAAGCCAAACGGTGGAAGGGCATCGGTGGCGGGATGCCTCATTAGGGAAAGCACACCTCAGTTTAAGAACGGCTTCGGTTTAAGAACAGACTTCTGGAACTGATTAAGTTCGTAAACCAAGGTACCACTGTATAGCAAAATGAAATTATACTTTTGTAAGTCTTCTCTGCTTGGGTGGGATGGGGACTGTCCCTTGTTTATTTAATTTTTTATTATTTTCATTTCTATAGGTAAAGGTAAAGGGACCCCTGACCATTAGGTCCAGTTGTGGACGACTCTGGGGTTGTAGTGTTCATCTCGCTTTACTGGCCATGGGAGCTTCCGGTACAGCTTCCAGGTCATGTGGCCAGCATGACTAAGCCGCTTCTGGC
This sequence comes from Podarcis pityusensis, assembly GCF_964106645.2. Lineage (NCBI taxonomy): Eukaryota > Metazoa > Chordata > Lepidosauria > Squamata > Lacertidae > Podarcis > Podarcis pityusensis. The sequence continues at coordinate 88,051,260 of NC_138026.1, read as the reverse complement.
AGTGCACAGAAGTGCCGTTTACCTTCCCGCCAGAGTGGTACCTATTTATCTATACTTGCACTTCATGCTTTCGAACTGCTAGGTTGGCAGGAGCAGGAACTGAGCACCGGACGGACCTTCTGATAGAGAAGCCCTAGGCTCTGTAGTTTAACCCACAGCGCCACCTGCATCCCATTTCTATACTGCTTTATATTTTAAAGAAAAATCTCAGTGGTTTGCAGCATATTAAAAATCAATAAAACAATGCAGAACCAAACATTTCTGAAACAGAGAGAGAAGAGTGCTTTGAAAGCATCTAATTCTGAATGATCCTCAAACTTAGACAATATGTTTCAGAGTTTTCTCCTTAAATCACTTGCTACAGAATGTCTGGTTTCCTGCATAAGTGCATACTCCCCCACATCTTTTGTAATATTACAATTTACATCTTTTTGCATAGCCTATTAAAGATTCAAGAGGAATGTCAGCTTTCAAAACAACATCACAATATTGAGAAAGGAGACCCTTAGTTGTACCACTTTAAATGCGTTTTCCCCCTTGGAAAATTTCACATGTCTTTCTGCCTGATTTTTCCTAACCCAACCTGTGACTCATCAGGAAATACTGACATATCAGGGATTAAATTCCTCTCATTTAGGATGCTGCTTTACCCTGAGTTGACTACTGGTCCATCTAGTTCAGTATTGTCTGCACTGATTGGCAGGGGCTCTTCAGGGTTTCAAGTTGGGTTCTCTCCTGGCCCTACTTGGAGAAAGCTGGGGACTGAACCTGCGATCTTCTGCATGCAAAATGGTTGCTCTGCCACGAAGCTATGGTCCTTCACAATTTGCACACATTCTTTATAGTTGAGTAAGCAGCAGTCTTTCAAAAACAATTTAATGGCATTCAATCCATGCCTAACCTTTTCAGTAAACATAGCCAGAAAAGTCGGTCTGTCCCATTTAAGAACATTTCATGTTCGGATGGAAGCGCTGCAAACCTGACATACATGCTGACTGAATCTGATTTGCTGGTGACCAGGGAAGCTCATCTGGTACCTTCATTACACATCTTTAGGCACCAGGAGAAAACGTTTCTCTATAATCTTAGGCTGATTAACACTCCACGGCCATTTAAATGTGTTTGTGGGAGGGGGGGATTAGTGTGTTTGTGTGTTTGCCTTATTATGCATTTTGTATTCTCATTTTGTATTTTTATGTTTTGAACCACTCTGTGATCTTCAGATGAAGGGCAAACACATTTAATAAATCATAATAATAAATGATAATAATATCTTGGGGTTGGGGCAGATAGTGCAATATATAATATCTTGGGGTTGGGGCAGATAGTGCGTAGCAAATCAGTATGTGGGAGATGTAAAAAAGAGAAGAAGCCATTTCCATGGTCTTGGTTATTAGGAAAGGGATGAGGAATAAAACTGCCAGTATCATAATGCTGGCCACGAGAAGTTTTATAGATTTTCATAATGCTGGACACGAGAAGTCTTATAGATTTGTGTATGTGATGTGAAGAAAGAAAGATTTCACTGCCTTCTCTCTCACAATACTAAAATTTGGGTCTTCCAATGGCATTGATTTAAGTAGATTCAGGACAAGCAAAATAAAATACTTCTTCACTGAACAGAGAATTAATTTGTGGAAGATGCTGCCTCAGGAAGTGGTGACAGATTCACCACAAGCGTTGATAAGTTCATCAATGATTGATAGTCATAGTCAGTTGTGAAATTCCCTCCCCACAGAGGTTTGCTTGGCAACTTCACTATACAGCTTTAGGCAAAAACTGAAGATGCACCTTTTTACCTTTGACACCTGAGATGTGTGTTTTCAGGGCCCACCCTATTCCTGTGATCGTAATCTGTTTTAACTGTTTTAATTTTGAATAGCAGCTTGTTGTAACCTGCCCTGGAACCTGCCCTGCTGGTGAAGGGTGGGTAATAATAATAATAATAATAATAATAGGCTGTGTATATGAAACCTCCAGGTTCAGAGACTTCAAGGTCTGCTTGGGGGCTTCCCAGAAGCATCTCATTGGCCACTGTAGGATGGAAGAGGATGTGGAACCTACTTATCCAGGAGGTTTCTTCTTATGTTAAAATCGCTAATATCATTGGAGATAATGCAGACTTAAATCTTCTTAATCTTATCCCACATATAATGAAAGTGTGATATTATAGGATCACTGCAAATCTTTTTAAGCCATGAAAGTGAACTTAAAAGAATCTCAATAGCATTCATAAAATTTATAATAAATTATAATATTCACTGTCCTTCCTCTAAAAGTAATCAGCTGGTGACCCTAGAAATTTTCCATGATTGATAGGTTTCATACTCTGCTGACCCCCAAATGGTTTTGAAATGTAACAGCAAAAAAAGAAAATAAAGAAAATAAAACGAAGAAAATTTGATTTTGCCAATAATTTATTAACAATAATTTCTTACCCCTTCACCCTAAAGTCCCTAGGTGGGTTACAACAATGTAAAAATACAGCATTGAAAACAGATTGAAGCAACTGACAATCACAATAGTGAACTTCATGGCTGTGAGGGGATTTAAATCCTGGTCTTCAAGGTCAAAGTCCAACTCTCTAACTGTAACACCACAAAATTGCATGAAATGCGTATATTGAGAGAAATTCACACGATGTTGATGAATCCTCATGAGGATTTTTTTTTAAAAAATCAAACTGATGTGGAAATGTGGAGAACTGAAAAACGAGAATCGGAGAGTTCAGCGCATAGGCTTCTCCCTCCTTTCCTTTCCATTTCCCCCATCCCCTAAATAATAGCCATTTGTGCGGAAAATGCAGAGTTGCTTATTGCTCATGGGAAGAGGAAATGGTTTCGAGTTGCATCTCAGCTGCCAATAACAAAGTTAATCCAAACAAATGTTGAAACATAAAAGGCAAAGGACAACAAGAGCAGAAAGCTCAGATGCAACACGGGGACCGTTTTCCCTGCAACATGGCGATGATTTGCTAGGATGTAATGTTGCTCCAGAGAGCATGTGGTGAGAAGCAAAGAGAACTTGCACCAGCAATAAGATGCTATCAGGAAAACTTTACGACCCCAATGGCATCACTGTGCATGGATTGTTTATTATTTATTTGTGGGATTTATATCATGCCTATCCATTCAGAACATGCAAGGCACTCCTAGAGGAATACTGCCTCTATAGCAGAATATATTGGCTGTGTCTACTATAAGTGGGGAAACTGGTGAAAATCATATTGGGGGCTTCTTTCCCTGAATAGCGCCAGTCTTTATTCCTACCCATCCCCTCAATACACTCTTACTGACTGATTATATTTTATTTCATAAGCCGCTCTCCAGTTATACAGTGTGGGCTATCCCGTATTTTTCCTTGTATAAGACGACCCCTATTATTTTGGACCGCAACCAAAAAATGGGGGGGGGATTGCCCAGGGTTCTTGAGCTTTTTTCGGGGGGGGGGCACTGCCACCAATCGCTCTGCAGCCTGACTGCCAATGCAAATCACACGCATCGCCATGGCCACCCATCATCTGCACGCTCGCCGCCAAAAGCCTACCTGCACACTCAACGCAACCACAGCCGATTGCACGCATGCCTCGCCACTGCCGTAAATAGCCCACCCAATTGCCGCAGCCATAGCCAATCATCAGCAGGCCTTGCTGCAGCAACCAATCACATGCCCAATCACTGCTGCCAATCTCCTGCTGGCTGCCGTCACCAATCACCTGTACCCCATCTGGTATCCGTGTATAAGATGACCCACAATTTTTATCTATTATTTCTAAGAAGAAAGACCCCATCAGCTAAAGTAGTACCTCAGGTTAAGAACGGTTTCAGGTTAAGAACGGACCTCTGGAACGAATTAAGTTCATAACCAGAGGTACCACTATTCACGGAAAAATATGGTAATTTGTCAGTGTAACACACACACACACACACACACACACACAAATATAATGTCTGCAAAGCTTTTCTAATTTTTGTTAAAATAATATTTATTAATTTTCAACCATTTAAACACAACAAAACAGAAAGACAAAAAAAAAAAAGAAAAAAAGAAAAAAAAGAGAAAAACATGAAACTAACAAAGCAAGATACAAACCATTTCAAACACAAAACAATTTCAATGTCTTATTTTTCATTCCCTTATTTCCACGACCTCCTCACACATCCCTTTTTGTTTCCCACTTCTGTTAATTATTTCAGCAATTCCTTTCCATCTTCCTCTGTTTTCTATCCTATAATTATCTTAACATATTCTAGCCTTATTTTCCCTTTAATACACTATTAATCTATTTATACTTGATTCTTTATAACATTTCTACTAAAGCCATATAACTTCATTCCAACATTTTTCTAACATTCATTATTTTTACAATATTTCTATAAACAGTCTTAAACTTTTTCCAGTCTTCTTCCACCGACTCTTCTCCCTGGTCTCGGATTTCTGCCAGTCGTTTCCGCCAATTCCATATAGTCCATCAACTTCATCTGCCATTCTTCCCGAATGGATAAATCATGTGTCTTCCAGTACTTCACAATGAGTATTCTTGCTGCTATTGTTGCATACATGAAAAAGATCCTATCCTTCTTTAACACCAATTGGCCGACCATGCCCAGGAGAAAGGCCTCTGGTTTCTTCAAAAGGGTATATTTAAATACCTTTTTCATTTCGTTATGAATCATCTCCCAGAGTGTCTTAATCCTTGGGCATGTCCACCAAAGGTGAACTCTAATCCTCAAATTTGTCTGTTTTTCTTTAAGTTCAGTCGTAGCAAGCGTCAACTTATGTTCATCAAATTGCCTCTGTAGGGCTGGGGCTCTCTTTCTCTTTCTCTCCAGTTGTGTTACTTTACCTTCAGCAGCAACAGCTTTTTCCCTAATTTCCTCCACAGTTTGCCATATCAAAATAGGTTCTTGTATCAATTTCTGGATGGTTTCTGTATTGGTATTATTTATACTTTCTGTATTTAAGATAGTTTTAGTAATTGAAACATCCACTTTTGCATTTATCATGTCCATTTTCCTGTGAAGCTGATCCAATGAGTCATTTATCTTGTGTAATGCAGCCACTAAAGCCTCTTCTGTCGACATTCCTCTTGGTTTTAAATATACTAATACAAAGACAACAACAAAAAGAGCAGGAGGGCCTAGTGATAGGCCTCTCCTGGATTGTTACCAAGTCCTCCCAGACCTTAATGTTTTGTCAACAGTTGACTGGTCTGTTTTTCCTCTTCCATTTACCATAACACTTGAAAGATTCAAGGTCAGTCCCAGAGTCTCACGGTTTTTAACTTGCAGCTGGAAATTCCCCTAGCCCAGCTCTTATAAAGCAACCGGTTTCAAAGGCTTCCACTAGGGGGAAACAGTTTCTATTTGTAATAGTCAATAGTATCCTCTTTTAAACAATCCAAGATTAGTTTCAAATTAGTTTCAATTTTCAGTTACTTTTACTCCTTTTTAAAGCAGCCGGAGACAGTAGAAACAATGTATTTCTCTTATTTACCTAGCTGTCAATGAACGTTCTAAACGCTGTCAATGAACATTCCAAAAGACGTCAGTCCTACTAGCAGCCCGTTTCCAGGGCCAGAGCGGCGGTGTTTTAAGTCTCTTCGCTCTCTCCCGCAGGCATATTCAATCCGCAACTTCCCCCTCTCTTTGTTCTTTACCGTTGGAAATTTAATCTTTTACAAAAGACCTTCCAGGACTCCAGCTTGCAACTTCATTGCCTCAGTCTATTTACAAAAGGGGAAGGCGGACTTCCTGTTTTGAACCTCCCCATTACGGTACCAAATTAAGCATTTAGAAATCCAATTCTTCCATTTCAGCTTTACTCACGGGTAATTACTTTAAAGTCAAATTGTCCACAGGAAAAGGTCAGCGCTCTCCGGCAACAGCTATGCGGCTTCGCTCCGTGGAAGAAGCAGACGATTTGATGCACCGCGCCACTCACCCCACGTCGCTCTGGAGCCCCAAAAAACGGGGTTCCCCGCCAGTGGGGGAGGCGCAAAAGGTGCCCGCCGAATCCCACGTTCACAGGCTTCTCCCGCCTGTGATTTTAACGGGTCTCCGCCTTCGCCGTGGCGGCCAGACCCAGATTCCCATGGAGCGGATTCCTCCCGATCAGAGGAATTCCGCCATTACCGGAGGCGCCTCCCCGGAAGTCCAGACTCTCTCTAAATTTTTATTTTATCTGTTAGATTTTTTTTTTATCCTACTATTTCTCAGTGGGGCACAAAACAGCATATATAGGTTTCATTTTAAACTAGCTACACTCTAACTATGGTGTTAGGATTCTAAACACCAGGAAGAGTCTGATCTTGCAAAGGATCCTAGTGACTTGGGAGGTGGAGATCTGCGTCCTGGGGAAGGAAGAAGCAGGTTGCCAGGAGAATATTCTGACGGCCTCCATGTAACCAGATACCCCAAGTGCAAAGTGACTGCCCATTGAGGTGACTCAGGCTCCTTCCCCTGTCAGCAAGGAGCCATTCCCTTATGGGGAGGCATATGGTGATAAATCCAACAGCGAGCTAGCTCCATTGACTCTATCTCCACCTACAAGGATGTAAGCAAAAGAGTGCCAGTGTGAACAGACCTTGAATGCCCAGTATCTACAGAGGAGTGTCTGTTTGCTTGCTTAGTCCTGAGGCAACCGCATCAAATAGCTGTGCCTGTTGCAAATGCAGAATGCATGTCAATCACTGCATGTCAATCACTGGAACAATATCTTTGTTCACACCTATCCATGTACTGTAGATCTCTGTTATGTCTTATTAACTTGTCTTCTGTAGGCCTACCCTGGGATGCAGTATTTGAAAAAAACCTTTAAGCCTTCCAGTCATGGTGATAGTTTGAGATTTGAGTCTGAAGAGGACACCAACAACATCCAGAAGAAGACTGAGGTTCCCAATCCTTCCTCTACACTAGTGGCCAAAATTGTGGAAACCTTTTGGAAAAAGTGTATTTCTGAGGTCTGATGGGTTATAACACCACTTTCTTTTGGAAAAATACCATAAAATTATATATCAATGGAAAGATAATTTAATGAAGAATGTAATGCAATAAAGTTTGTTCAATTATCTGTATTCTATCAAAAGTTATAGCCAAATAACCAGAAAAAGGAAGCACAACTTGTTTAGGTTGATATGCAGTAGCTTTCCTACAGCTGAATATAGCCAATGAGCATGAGTGTTTAGAGAGCCAATCAGGTGTTATGAGCCACCAAACCTCGGATATACATTTCCCCCCCAAAATGTTTCCACAATTTTGGCCACTAGTGTAGGTGACCAAACCTACTGAGTTTTCTCCTGAATGTTTTGTCTTCATGTGATCTATCCAAACTTATATTATGCCACCTTTAGTCAGCTTAGTACAGCAACACCTGGAGGGTTCTCCATGACAACTCTAAACAGGCACCACGATTTCCTGTATTAACAATATCCTCAATAGAAAATTGAACTTCACTTGTGTCTTTGGGCCGAGATAATGGCGTGGGGGGAGCCTCACAAAAGCAGAGACCTTCCTTCCTATATAAGAAGAAAAGAAGAGCCTGCTGGATCAAGGCAGTGGCCTGGCTACTCCAGCATCTTGTTCTCACAGAAGCCCAGATGCCTGTGTGAAAACCTCAAGCAGGATTGGAGCACAAAAACCCTCTCCTCTCCTGTAGTTTCCAGCAACTGGCATTCAAAAGCATTACTGCCTCCTTCCAGAAATATCCTGTATTCTGCAACTTCTATAAACTAATGGATGAGTAGGTGGCCTTGACAGTTCCTTCCTTTTACCTCCCAAGCGAGCGCCTCATCTGTTCACACTGCCTTTCATTTACCTCTTTCCTTTCCTTGGGGAAGCTGAGCTTTCTGTACTGAGCACTGTGCACCTTCTGTCAAGACTTCAGGCAGGATTAGAAAACATCAGGTGGTGCACGGATGTCTCGTTCCACATTAACTGATGGAAACAAAATGCTCCTTCTTTCCAATTTATGTCAGGGAAACTCACTTAACCTAACACCCTCCCTCCCTACCACCCACCCAGCACCAGCAAGACAAAATTGGATTTGGCCGGAAAACTCTGTTAGGCACAAACATGCCGCATGGGATTGATTTTATTTTTTTTAATTCCACAATAAAGAATTTTTAAGATTTAATTTCTCATAAAGGGACACAGCAAGCTGGTGAAGAATATACTCACAATGCCATTTATTTCTCTCTCTCTCTCTCATGCTAAGCTTTAAGTAGGCCAAATTATGCACTCAGTTGGAGGTCAGAAATAACATTCAATAGACTAAAAAAACCAACGCCCCAAACCTTGGGCACTGTTGAGATCTACTATAATTCTTTTTTTAGTAAGAGGGTTAGATTTATTTTTTAAAACCACGAAATGATGTGTACAAATCCACGTTGCTTTTCAACAGTAGCTGTTTCCTGTGCTTACTCCTCCCATCCCTCATAGAAATACTACAATGGTCAATTTCTCTTTGAGCTCTTGCTCATACACAGCTATCAAGTTTGTGTTTCTAAGAAGCCAGTTCTTGAAGTGGTTTAACAGCCAATCCCTCTTTCCCAGGGAATTCTGGGAACTGCAGCTGTGTAGGGTAAAGAGGGCTCTCCGAACAACTCCCAACACCTTCAACAAATTACAGCTCCCAGAGCCCACTGGGGGAAGCAATGACTATTTGAAGTGGTATAGCATAGCTTAAAATGCATAGTTCAGATACGGCCTTGTAGCCCAGCAATGTTGGTGGCTATTAAACCCAGAGCCAATAGTTCATCTTGCAGAGCACTTGTCTTTTCCAGCTCTACAATTTTAAACAATAGATTTGGTATATGTGTATAGTTTTAATTCTATCAACATTTAATTGTTTTTAATTATTGTTTTTTCTATGTAAATAGCAGTTCTTATTTTTATCTGTAGGGTGGGTTATAAAATAAAATATAATAATAATAATAATAATAATAATAATAATAATATCTGAACTAAGAGAGGCCATCCTCAAAGCTGGAACATAAAAAACCATGCTTTTTGCAGCTGAGGAGCACCCGGTCCTATGTTCTGCCTTAATGTTTCTTGGTCAGATCTACAGCTTACCCAAATAGAGACTCACAGCAAAACATTGCAGTGTATCCTTGGCCCTTATCAGGAGTACTCCTCTATTCAGGGCTTCAGATGGCCTTAATGTGAATGCAATTACCGTGCATGTTTTAATTACATAAAAAGCATCTGTGGTGAAGACTGAGCAGCCTTGGAACCCATGGGGAATGGGGAGTTCAGCTCTTTCCTTCCCCGCTGTGATGCTGACAAGAATCCCCTCTGAAGTTGCTATTTGCATTTCAAGGTAACCTCCCACTGGAAGCAATGGAGGCTTCCTTTGAAATGCAAGTAGCTGCAAGAGTGGTGATTTTTGTCTTGACTGTGGCAGGGAGAGAAAGAGTTAACCTCATCCAGGGCCTAAAACAGGGATGGGGAATAATGTATCCAGGGGCCAAATACCACCTTCCAGTCTTCCAACTCTGGCCTTTGGAACTCTCCCCAAGCTGCACCCCTCACTGACAATGCTTCCCATCCCAATAGTTTTTGCTTGGTTGAAATGGGTTCTTGAACTCTGATAATGCTTCTTTCTTGCCTGATCTGAGGGCTGTATGTATTTGTGTGTGTGTGTGTGTGTGTGTGTGTGTGTGTGTGCAGAAACTAGCTTACAGTATAAAGCAAAATTTACATTTCCAGCTTTGCCATGTTTCTCTCCGGCCCTGCCCACCACTCGAATGTGGTCCCTGGAAAATTGCCAAGAGGAGAATGTGGTGGTTCCCAAGCCCTGCTGTTCTCCATATAAACTGCATTGCTTATTACTTAGTAATACAGTCATACCTCAGGTTGAATGTGCTTCAGGTTGAGTGCTTTCGGGTTGCGCTCCGTGGCAACCCGGAAGTAACGGAGCGTGTTACTTCTGGGTTTCGCTGCTTGCGCATGCACAGACACTTAAAATGATGTCATGCGCATGCGCGGAAGTGGCAAAACGTGACCCGCACAGATGCGCCGTCACGTCTTATGTTCTATTCAGGATGCGAACAGGGCTCCGGAATGGATCCCATTCACATCCTGAGGTACCACTGTAATAATAATAATAATAATTTATTATTTATACCCCGCCCATCTGGCTGGACTTCCCCAGCCACTCTCGGTGGCTTCCAACAAAATATTAAAATACCGTAATACATCAAACATTAAAAGCTTCCCTAAACAGGCCTGCCTTCAGATGTCTTCTAAAAGTCTGGTAGTTGTTGTTCTCTTTGACATCTGGTGGGAGGGCGTTCCACAGGGCGGGCGCCACTACCGAGAAGGCCCTCTTCCTGGTTCCCTGTAACTTGGCTTCTTGCAGTGAGGGAACCGCCAGAAGGCCCTTGGCACTGGACCTCAGTGTCCGGGCAGAACGATGGTGGGTGGAGTCGCTCCTTCAGATATACTGGACAGAGGCAAGTGTTTATATTGTAACGTTTCTGAGTCCAAGGACAGGCACCAAGAATGAGGAATAGTTTAACAGAAAGAGCTTTATTCAAAGAAGCCCCCAAGACCTTCTGCTAGAGCTGAAACTAAAAGTCTAAGGAGCTGCCCGGGTCACATGACTCCAGGGCAGGTCCTCAAATTGACAAGTCCTTGACACTAAGTGTCAACAAATTGCAAGTTCTATCATCATAGAGGGGGGGAAGGGTCATGACGGCAGTTTGCATTGCATTCTGTTGCAAGAGCTCAGATTGTGCTTTTTTAAAAAAAAGAAAGGAAGAAGGGAAATAATAGGCTCCACTCCCCCCTCTTCCTTTCATTAACTTGCTACCTATGCTCGAGGAATATTTTCCTGGTAGCGCAAAATGCTGGGACAGGTTAGAGAAACAGCCAGATGACAAGCTCATTTGGCTAAGATTAAGTGAATAGAAAGTCGTTTCACATGCCACTGATTTTTCTCCAAACTAAACAGCTCCACCTCTGTTTTGCCACATGTGTTTATGCTCATAGATCTTATTACAGAGAGAACAAACACTATTCCTCAATAGCGTAGGTAAGGGCAAGAAAATTGTCACCCCCATCTCTCAGGGGGGCCACTAATTGACTTGGTGTCTTCCCTATTGGTGGTAATGACTTTTAGCTCTTAAAAATGGTTAAGCAAGCAAAGAGAGCAGTTCTTGTTGGTGAATTTTCTATCCAGCCCTAAGATTCTGTAGTCCTGCATACAAACCTGCCTCAATCCTGAGATCACCATGTAAAACCTGTCTCCATGTCTGGATGTAATGCTAAGCCAGGGCATGACTTGATTCCTGGTACTGTGGCATGAGAGAGGGAGGAGTGAATCATCTGTGATTTCAGCAACATGCACCAGTGCACAGCATGCTCACATCTGTATCATAGTTTATACTACAGTGGTACCTCTGGTTATGAACTTAATTTGTTCCAGAGGTCCGTTCTTAACCTGAAACCATTCTTAACCTGAGGTACCACTTTAGCTAATGGGGCCTCCCACTGCCGCCGCACTGCCACCGCCCGATTTCTGTTCTCATCCTTAGGTAAAGTTTTTAACCCGAGGTACTGCTTCCAGGTTAGCGGAGTCTGTAACGTGAAGTGTTTGTAACCTGAGGTGTTTGTAACCCAAGGTACTACTGTATTGTTTGGTGTGCAAATGAGGTCATCGTCCATCATTGGCTGCTATACGTCAGGTGCTTTCAATGTCAACTGCTATTGCATATCATTTGGAAGATACTGAACAATACGGAACTTTTAAGATGTCAAATAATGATGCTGGGGGGGGGGAATTGGCTTCCCTCCAAATAATCATGGGAACTGTGGTTTGTTTTGGTGCTGGGAGTAGTTATGAGACCACTAGAACACCTATTGTCAGAATGGTTTAGCAGTCCTTCCTGGGCAACTCTCAAAATTGTCGCTTTGTGATGGAAATAGCTGCTCCCTTATAACTCCCACAACCTTTAATAACCCACAGCACCCAGAATTATTTGGGGGAAGCCATGACTGTTTACCCCTTCATGGATCACTGCCTTGCTGTGGCGAAGGAGCTTGAATAACTCAGAGAAGCTATGAGCTATGCCGTCCAGGGCCACCCAAGATGGACAGGTCATAGTGGAGAGTTTTGACCAAACGTGATCCACCTGGAGCAGAAACTGGCAAGCCACTCCAGTATCCCTGCCAAGAAAACTCCATGGACGAAGACAACAGGCATATAAAAGTTATGACGCTGGAAGATGAGCCCCTCAGGTCGGAAGGCGTCCAACATGCTACTGAGGAAGAGCGGAGGACAAGTACAAGTAGATTCAGAGCTGATGAAGCAGCTGGGCCAAAGCCGAAAGGACGCTCAGTTGCGGATATTCCTGGGAGTGAAAGGAAAGTCCAATGCTGTAAAGAAAAATATTGCATAGGAACCTGGAATGTAAGAACCATGAACCTTGGTAAGTTGGATGTGGTCAAAAATGAGATGGCAAGAATAAATATTGACATCCTAGGCATCAGTGAACTAAAATGGACGGGAATGGGCGAATTCAGTTCGGATGACCATCATATCTACCACTGTGGGCAAGAATCCCATAAAAGAAATAGAGTGGCCCTCAGAGTCAACAAAAGAGTGGCGAAAGCTGTACTGGGATGCAATCTCAAAAATGATAGAATGATCTCGATACGAATCCAAGGCAGACCTTTTAACATCACAGTAATCCAAGTTTATGCACCAACCACTGGTGCTGAAGAAACTGAAATTGACCAATTCTATGAAGACTTACAACACCTTATAGAAATGACACCAAAGAAGGATGTTCTTCTCATTATAGGGGATTGGAATGCTAAAGTAGGGAGTCAAGAGATAAAAGGAACAACTGGCAAGTTTGGCCTTGGAATTCAAAATGAAGCAGGGCAAAGACTAATAGAGTTCTGCCAAGAGAACAAGCTGGTCATCACAAACACTCTTTTCCAACAACACAAGAGACGACTCTACACATGGACATCACCAGATGGGCAGCATCGAAATCAGATTGATTATATTCTCTGCAGCCAAAGATGGAAAAGCTCTATACAGTCAGCAAAAACAAGACCTGGAGCTGACTGTGGCTCAGATCATCAGCTTCTTATAGCAAAATTCAAGCTTAAACTGAAGAAAGTAGGAAAAACCACTGGGCCGGTAAGATACAATCTAAGTCAAATCCCTTATGAATACACAGTGGAAGTGAGGAACAGGTTTAAGGATTTAGATTTGGTGGACAGAGTGCCTGAAGAACTATGGATGGAGGCTCGTAACATTATACAGGAGGCAGCAACTAAAACCATCCCAATGAAAAGGAAATGCAAGAAAGCAAAGTGGCTGTCCAATGAGGCCTTACAAATAGCGGGGGAGAGAAGGCAAGCAAAATGTGAGGGAGATAGTGAAAGATACAGGAAATTGAATGCAGATTTCTAAAAGATAGCAAGGAGAGACAAGAAGGCCTTCTTAAACGAGCAATGTAAAGAAATAGAGGAAAACAATAGAATGGGAAAAAACAGAGATCTGTTCAAGAAAATTGGAGATATGAAAGGAACATTTTGTACAAAGATTACCATAATAAAAGACAAAAGTGGAAAGGACCTAAGAGAAGCAGAAGACATCAAGAAGAGGTGGCAAGAATACGCAGAGGAACTATACCAGAAAGAAATGGATGTCTCGTACACCCCAGGTAGTGTGGTTGCTGACCTTGAGCCAGACATCCTTGAGAGTGAAGTCAAATGGGCCTTAGAAAGCACTGCTAATAACAAGGCCAGTGGAAGTGATGATATTGCAGCTGAACTATTTAAAATTTTAAACGATGATGCTGTCAAGGTGCTACACTCAATATGCCAGCAAATTTGGAAAACCCAGCAGTGGCCAGAGGATTGGAGAAGATTAGTCTACATCCCAATCCTAAAAAAGGGCAGTGCTAAAGAATGCTCCAACTACCGCACAATTGCACTCATTTCACACGCTAGCAAGGTTATGCTTAAAATTCTACAAGGCAGGCTTAAGCAGTATGTGGACCAAGAACTCCCAGAAGTGCAAGCTGGATTTCGAAGCGGCAGAGGAACCAGAGACCAAATTGCAAACATGCGCTGGATTATGGAGAAAGATAGAGAGCTCCAGAAAGACATCTACTTCTGCTTCATTGACTATGCAAAAGCCTTTGACTGTGTCGACCACAGCAAACTATGGCACGTTCTTAAAGAAATGGGAGTGCCTGATCACCTCATCTGTCTCCTGAGAAATCTCTATGTGGGACAAGAAGCTACAGTTAGAACTGGATATGGAACAACTGATTGGTTCAAAATTGGGAAAGGAGTACGGCAAGGCTGTATATTGTCTCCCTGCTTATTCAACTTATATGCAGAATTCATCATGCAAAAGGCTGGGCTGGATGAATCCCAAGCTGGAATTAAGATCGCCGGAAGAAATATCAACAACCTCCGATATGCAGATGACAGAACCTTGATGGCAGAAAGTGAGGAGGAATTAAAGAACCTTTTAATGAGGGTGAAAGAGGAGAGCGCAAAATATGGTCTGAAGCTCACCATCAAAAAAACGAAGATCATGGCCACTGGGCCGATCACCTTCTGGCAAATAGAAGGGGACGAAATGGAGGCAGTGAGAGATTTTACTTTCTTGGGCTCCATGATCACTGCAGATGGTGACAGCAGTCACAAAATTAAAAGACGCCTGCTCCTTGGGAGAAAGGCGATGGCAAACCTAGACAGCATCTTAAAAAACAGAGACATCACTTTGCCAACAAAGGTCCGTATAGTTAAAGCCATGGTTTTCCCAGTAGTGATGTATGGAAGTGAGAGCTGGACCATAAAGAAGGCTGATCACCGAAGAATTGATCCTTTTGAATTATGGTGCTGGAGGAGACTCTTGAGAGTCCCATGGACTGCAAGAAGATCAAACGTATCCATTCTTAAGGAAATCAGGCCTGAATGCTCACTGGAAGGACAGATCCTGAAGCTGAGGCTCCAGTACTTTGGCCACTTCATGAGAAGAGAAGACTCCCTGGAAAAGACCCTGATGTTGGGAAAGATTGAGGGCACAAGGAGAAGGGGACGACAGAGGACAAGATGGTTGGACAGTGTTCTCAAAGCTACAAACATGAGTCCAACCAAACTGCGGGAGGCAGTGGAAGACAGGAATGCCTGGCGCGCTCTGGTCCATGGGGTCACGAAGAGTTGGACACGACTAAACGACTAAACAACAACAACAACAACATGACTGTTTAAAATAGTATGATACTTCCTTAAATGTATAAGTCAGATGAGGTTTTCGTCAGAACACTGTTGCAGGAAAAAGAGCTGAAAGAAAAAAGCTAGAGGGCTGCAGTAGATCCAGACTCCAGGAACTGCAGAAACTGAACACCAGGAGACTGGAAAATGCTTTACAGAAATTTGGCTTTAATAGGGAAACGGTCTAGACTAAGTTTAGCCAGATGCATCTCCCTATATTATTCTCATTTGCTCTTATGATTAGCTGTTCGAACTGCTTTGAAACAAGTCCCCCCACCCATGAAAAAATGTTTTAAATTGTTTCCTTAAAATAAAAGAATAAATAGTAGCTAGATTTGTTTTGGTTTAACTTTGAGATCTTGTTACTTACCCTACACCTAACTGCTTTACTATACTAACCAGGGCAGAGAGCTGACTGGGCCAGGAAGTAAATTTCAGAGATTAAAGGTCAGTTCATTGGTAACAGCCAGATGGTCAATATATCCACTTGGTGGCAGTGCTGAGAAAGAAAGAAAGAAAGAAAGAAAGAAAGAAAGAAAGAAAGAAAGAAAGAAAGAACTGGATTGGTTTGCATGCCCTCCCTTTCCAGCACAAGCTATAAAGCAAGGACTAAAGTTAGTCACAACAAGTACAATTCCATTGCTTTCAAAGGAATTTGCATAGTGACGCATTTTGATTGGGTTGTTCCCATTCTTTATGGGAGTTCAACAAAGGAGTAAATCATGAGTTCATCTCTAATTAAAACACTTTTATATTAGAATGGATATTTTGAAACAGCTTTTCACTCCTCGTGCTAAATACAATTACGCATTCAATTTAATTTGTTTAATATATCTGTAAAAATAATAAAAGGCAGGGCAATTAAGGAGCCCTATGAAAAGACATAATGTTCATTTAGCACAGGAATTCAATCACAGTTCCCACTTTAAAAAAAGAAGACGTGAATGACTGGTTTTCATTAGACGTTTTAATTAGAGTTTGTTAATGGAAACATTACACAAATTATACTCAAAGACAAACGCCCAAAAACGTTACGAAGGGAAGAAACTGTCACTGAAGGAGATGTCGCAGGCTGGCTCCAGCAGAAGCTCTTCCAGAAGGATGACTGGGAAAGCCACTTGGCTCAATATTTATTTTGATAAATGGTAGTAGATGGTTTGCAGGCAGCGCTTCTATCAGGAGGACACACATCTGTGTATATGTTGTTGTTGCTTAGTCGTTTAGTCGTGTCCGACTCTTCGTGACCCCATGGACCAGAGCGCGCCAGGCATTCCTGTCTTCCACTGCCTCCCGCAGTTTGGTCAAACTCATGCTGGTAGCTTCGAGAACACTGTCCAATCATCTCATCCTCTGTCATCCCCTTCTCCTTGTGCCCTCAATCTTTCCCAACATCAGGGTCTTTTCCAGGGAGTCTTCTCTTCTCATGAGGTGGCCAAAGTACTGGAGCTTCAGCTTCAGGATCTGTCCTTCCAGTGAGCACTTAGGCCTGATTTCCTTCAGAATGGAGAGGTTTGATCTTCTTGCAGTCCATGGGACTCTCAAGAGTCTCCTCCAGCACCATAATTCAAAAGGATCAATTCTTCGGTGATCAGCCTTCTTTATGGTCCAGCTCTCACTTCCATACATCACTATCTGTGTATAAAGTCAATGCAAATGTATAAGCAGCTAAGAACACAAAGAACCTTGAAGATGGGAGATTGGGACCATGCCACTGGCAGTGCCCTGTATGGACAGTGTGGGATGCTCCTGCCTACCCCACCCTCAATGAAATGCACAAACCAGTGGCCCTGCAGAGGCTTTTCTCACCCCATTCTTCTCCTTGCAACACCAGTGCCTCAATTCCACCTGGTCAAAAGGGTGTATGTGTGTGTGCGCGCGCAAATGTGCAAGGGGTGTGTTTCAAACTGAGTCTTTGACCTAGGTGAAAGAAAGCCAAGTTTTGCCCCTGAGGAAGGAGTCACAGGCAGAGCAGAAAAACCCTCTTGCTTGCCTGATACCCAGTCCCTCTCTCTGCTCAACAACTGTTGAGTGGTGTGGTGGATCATGGCAGGTTGGGAAGGCACCCTTCAGTCTCAGTAGGGAGTGGGGGGAGGTGATGCAATATCTGGGGTTTAAAACCCCAAACTAAACATTTGCCTCACCCCTGAATGTATTCAGGACCAGATCAGGGCAGGTTAACTTGATAACTGCTTCCCTGGATCAGAGCCCTGGTGCAGCCCTCCTCAGCATGATCCCTGCCACATTGGGGGTGGGTGGGGGGGGCAGCTGTGCACATCCTACTGGAAAGAGGAAATGGAAGTAAGGATATCTGGCCCAGGCATTTGTCACCGAGTGATGCAGCAGTTGTTTATGTTTTGGATGTGATTCTGAAAACTAAAAATTGTTCTCAGGCTT
Source organism: Podarcis pityusensis (assembly GCF_964106645.2). Taxonomy (NCBI): domain Eukaryota; kingdom Metazoa; phylum Chordata; class Lepidosauria; order Squamata; family Lacertidae; genus Podarcis; species Podarcis pityusensis. The sequence continues at coordinate 88,033,615 of NC_138026.1, read as the reverse complement.
GCCTGTCACAGTGGGCAGATACTGACTCATGCAGACTTCAGATGTGATGAGAGTGGCATGTGTTTTGCAGCACCCATCGTTCATTCTGAAGATGCACAGATCCCAATTCCTAAGTGTGAAGGCAGGTATCTCCACAGGTTTTCCTTCTCTGGGTGCAAAGAGTTCCATGTGAGAGCCCAGGTTAATGCAGGTAATAGCTTATAATCCAAAAAAACATTCGGAGCACAGAGTGCTTTTATGCGGAGGGCTTTAATTTTTTTTAATCAGTCATTGTACATGCTATAAAACCTAAGTAGTGTAACAAAGATGATCAGATTCCACAATGCCAGGTGCCAGAACCCTCTCTGCTTCATAAGAGCGTTTTTAGGTTTAAGGTTTTGCAACATTTTGCTCCTCCGAGGGTTAACAACTTGGTAGGGGATTTGCTGCAGGTGGGAGAAGAGCTTGTTGTACAAGTGAGAGCTAACATTTGCCTAGGAGTGCAATTTGTTTTCACCTCTTTTTTTCCTTTAAAGGAAAAGGAATAAGAAGATGCGCTTTGACAGCTTCTGGAAGGCATTGATCAAGGAAAGAGAGGGAGAGAGTTGCCTTTAGTCACCCTGTAGATTCCCACTCCCATCCCCCAACATCCAGCAAAATATTGCTGGACCGTCTCCAAAGGACTCTTGTCAAATTGTTGCATGAAGATGGTAAGTGATTTTGATGCGGCCTCCTCTGGCTATTTTCCCTATGGCTATTTAAGCCAACCAGATTATAGATGCACATATCTGACCCAACACATGGTTTTCTGCTCTGGACAGAGGGAATATGTGGGAGCCTGTTCCCTTGTTATGAGCAGATCACTATTGGCGAGGTTTATTAGTGACAGCCTTGAGTCTCCACAGGGGTGGAGGACCTATTAGAAGGATCTACCTGTGAAGGATCTGGATGGCTTCCTGATGTCCCTTGGTGTTCCAGCTGTCAGTGTCATGGCTGGTCTTTGTAATGGAGAGATGAGTCAGGCTATTGACATGATTCCACCCAAACAACCTGTTCTACTCATTTCCTATCTTCTCCTTCTCCAGCTAGAAGACCAAAGATGGAAAATGTTGGAGCCTACACTGCAGCAGTGGTGACAGCAAAGAAACTTTCTTCTCCACAACCACCACATCTGTAGAATGTCATTCTGTGGGGCTTTTCTGAGTGGTGAAAGAGACATGCTACAATACATTCAACAGGAACCTAGGAAGCTGCCTAATACTGTGTCGAACCATTGGTCCTTCTAGCTCGGTATTATTTACACTGACTGACAGTGGGTTTCAGGCTGAGAAAGGCCTACCTGGAGACACCAGGGATTGAACCTGGAACTTTCTGCCACTTTCTACAATGCAGGACACTGTAGATTCTTTGGGCACCCTGTGTGGCCAATTTAGAAGACATGTGATTATAATTGTATTTGCTCCAACTTGTGTGCCATAGTTATTACAGAATTAGTTCCAGTAATAAGTAGAACTCTGTTTGATAGCCTTACAGGGGATCTGCTTACAGAAAGACTGTGAGGGGAAAAAGATCTTGTTCTGTGGGGACTTTCTGGCATAAAGGGGGGATACCAATGTCATCAGCTTTGGGGCTACATTTGAATGTCAACTTATCACATTCCCCCCCCCCCATTTTCTCTAATGATGAACTTTTTGTTGTTGTTTAGTCGTTTAGTCATGTCCGACTCTTCATGACCCCATGGACCAGAGCACGCCAGGCACTCCTGTCTTTCACTGCCTCCCACAGTTTGGTCAAACTCATGCTGGTAGCTTCGAGAACACTATCCAACCATCTCGTCCTCTGTCGTCCCCTTCTCCTTGTGCCCTCCATCTTTCCCAACATCAGGGTCTTTTCCAGGGAGTCTTCTCTTCTCGTGAGGTGGCCAAAGTATTGGAGCCTCAGCTTCAGGACCTCAGCTTCTAGTGAGCACCAGGGCTGATTTCCTTAACGATGAACTTTATGCTCACTCTAATTTTGATGTTTTTAAAATGAATTGTTAATTGTTGGATTGGTTTTTGCATGCTATACTTTTTGTTACATATTGTTATTGTCCTACTATATTTTGATTGCTTTTGTGGAGAATGTGTGTGTGTGAATAATTTCCCTTGGGTACCTTTCAGTTTATGCAACCTGAGGGTATGGACAAGACTGCTGGAGAGGTGAGAAATTCACCTCATGTCTTTTTTCTTGACATATGCCCTGCTAGGAGGATAGAGGTGGGAGACTGGGTTGCCGAGATAGTAAATGCGAGCATGCACACACATGCACACACACATCCTGTGAAAGTATCTTTATTTATTTATTTTTTTAAAATCCAGCATCTAAGTTGTTGTTTTTTATTGCCTGATCCTTATCACCCACATACCATTCAGAGTGTTGCTCCAACTACCCCATCAGCATCTTTCTAATACATTATTCCCTGTCAAGAGAAAAAAATAATGAAACAAGTCTCTCTTCTAAATCACTTAGGTTTTTATATTGCACCTTCATGCTTGCTCATCATTTATGCTGGCGCTTTCTAATGAAGAGCTTAGGCTATTTTTTTAAAAGAGTACTGTGCAAACATTGAGTAATTAATGAGAATTAATTAAACATTCCCTCTTTTAATCATTTTTTCAATCCTTCCAGTTCCATAATTACATTTTGTTATAATAACCAATTTGGAAAGAGGCACATCTTTATTTACTTCTTAAAAACAAACAACTTATGTCCTTTTAATTTTATTATTCTAAGAGCCAATATAATGTAGTGCCTAATTGTATGAGTAGTGAGTTGTGAAGTCTTTTGTTCAAGTTTCACCTCAGCCATTTATTTATTTATGAAGAGCATTTATAAACTGCCAATTTGTTAAAAAAAAATTGTGGTGGTGTATAATAAAACCATTAAAACATCATAAAAATATAGTCATAGAATACAGAATAAATGACCAATGCAGAATCATAGAATAGTAGATTTGGAAGGAACCCTCACCGCCATCTAGTCCAACCCCTTGCAATGCAGGAATCTCAATACCAGGTCCCTCATCCAATCTGAAACCGTACTGAACCCTGCTTAACTTTGCAAAGGTGGTAGCAGTTTTATTACTGCACCACTAGCAAATTAAATCTCTAAAAATGCTTGACAAAGCATACCTTTTTTCCCAATAGGTGATGAAATACCAGGCTTATAGGTACTTGTCTGACTTCCATTGGAATAGCTTTCCAGAGTACTCACACTAAATTTATTTATTTATTAATTAAATGTGTATACTGCCCTTCATCTGTAGATCGCAGAGTGGTTCACAACATTAAAAATATAAAAACACAAAATGCACAGTAAATAGAAGAACAAAAACCACAAACCAATAAGCCTCCCTCTGCCACCCCCTCCCACAAACACATTTGAAATATGTGAATCTTTTTAAAGATGTGAATCACATTTAAGATGTGAATCAGCCAAAGGCCTGGAACATTGTCACTTGGCGCCTAAACGTGTATAATGAAGATATATAATAAAAGCCTTGGTTTGCATAGAAACTAAATTAATATGAGATAATAGTCAGGAGGTCTTCTCCAGATGCTCATAGAGATGTGGTCAATGTACTGTACAAGGGAACCTAGTCCCAGTCATTTAGGGCTTTATATACTAAGAATAATACCACAAGTTGCTTTTAGGCCAATAATGCCATCTAAGGACTCTCAACTGCTTCTACAGTTAGGGGAATCTGATGGAGTCAGCTGCCTTGCCACAGTTTATCATCATGCTCTTGTTTCTTATTTCTTGGTTGTTTTTTTTTAAAAGTGTTGACTAATTTTCCAATAAAAACATCCAATTAACATATCAAATCAAATCCAATAAAAAATAAAAAACTAAAATAAAAAAGTCCAATTTTCTTCCAAATTGTTTCTTGTTTCAAGGCTTATGTCTATCCTGCCAGGAAGACCTTGAAGCTGGAGATACTTTGATGTCCCTTTCTTCATTTTAGCCTGCTTTGGGTTCAGGTTCTCAGGTGCCACAGGATGCCCCCATCGATATAGTTGGCATACAGTGGTACCTCGGATTACAGACACTTCAGGTTACAGATGCTTCAGGTTACAGACTCTGCTAACCCAGAAATAGTACCTAAGGTTAAGAACTTTGCTTCAGGATGAGAACAGAAATTGTGCGGCGGCGGCATGGCAGCAGCAGGAGGCCCCATTAGCTAAAGTGGTACCTCAGGTTAAGAACAGTTTCAGGTTAAGAACGGACCTCTGGAATGAATTAAGTACTTAACCCAAGATACCACTGTATCTCAGTGCCCTGAAGCTGCCCAGCCTAATTGGAATATTTATACAATTTGCTTGCTAATTATGCCAATCAAGGGCATGTGTTTGTTTGTTTATTCCAGGCACTTATCTCCTGCTTATCTGTTGAAACAATGACAACATATACTAACACCAAAGAAGTAAACACATACGATAAATGATACAAACATGATAAACAACAGAGTTAAAATAATCCTAAAAGCAGCTTAACATTCCATCAATCCTATTAAAAATGGCAGTGATAAAATGCAATTTTAGAAAGCAGCATCCAAGAATGTCTGTTGAACATGTTGCATTTTAACTAGTGAAACATGAGACCAGGCTGCACTTCTGTTGCCCTGGAAAGGGGTTTCACTTCTAAAGTCTACCCATTGTTTACTCTTAGCATCAGAAGACTTTGGGAAGAAGCAGTAGAAATAATACTCTGAGTCTTGGGACTCAGCTACATTCATAAAGATAAAGCGCTTCATATGTGTTATAATTCTGTGACACCAGATGGTGCTGTGAAGTCCTGTTTTTCGCCAATGGGATTTCCCTGTATGAAGTTTACAATGCATTTAGCTCAATCGCTTATTTGATGTGTCTAGATCCAACCTTGGTGAATAAAACAAAGCATTTTGAAGAAAGATGTGACTGGCTGTTGCATCTCTACTTTTGCTACTGCAAAAAGGAAAGTTTCCATTGTTAGGAAAATAAAACTGCCAATACCATAATGCCATTAGATAACTCTATAGGGTGACCACATGTTTATGGAAGACCATCTTACTCGGCTACGAGTGATCGCCAAAGAAGAAGAAGATTGTGGACAGTTCTGGTCACGTCATCTCAAAAAGGTATTGTAGAGTTGGAAAAAGTCCAGAGATGGGCAGCCAAAATGATCATGGGGATAAATTGACTCCCCTATGAGGAAAGTTTGCACATTTAGGACCTTTTAGTTTAGCCTTTTGGAATTTGCAATTTTGGTTCCCAGTCAAGTAAGGTGTACAACAACACTTTACTTGGGTAAATATATTATTGAAGGGAACAGCCAAAAAATATTAGGAAAAATTGCTCTGCAAAAAAATGTGTATATTAGGAGAGTTTGAAGGGAACAGGCTGATGAACTTTCATGTGGGTTGTTGTTTTTTACTGGTGTGAAAATGTGGAAATCTGAATTTAATAAATAATAAAGAAAAAAATAAAAACTTTAAGATGGGAAAAATGAGAAACAGAGAAAGTAAAATTGTGGGATTCATCCATCCCTCTTACCAAATCATACTCTGTGTATGGATTTTTACTCAAAAGGAGAGGCACTGTAGACTTACCTGCTGCAGGCAATTTGCTGTTCCACCTTAGGCAGCCAAATATCTTGGGCTGACTCTGTCAGCAGCTGCATACCAAAAGCTAAGTGCCCTCTTCTAGCCTGTAAAGTTTAGCCTTGGTTGGAAGGAAATTGGATAGCTGTCTCGTAATCAGCAAAAGTCATATTTAGGTTGCAACCTTATGGATTTCAGCGAGGTTTCAAAAATAATCGCAAACCTGTCATCTTGGCTGAGACTTTAAAATGAGCCAAGCTCCCCTTTGAACCTTGGTCTGCCAAAAGTTCCACTAAAGATGTCAGATAATTCCTCCATTCAACACAACTCAACAAGCAATTCCCAGAGAAAACACATTGTGTAGAGAAGAAAAGGGGTTACACCACCACGGCGGTTGGTCTACTTTTATCTCTCTCATTTCATGTCACCATGTTTGAGTCCATAAGGCTTGCTTTTGGAGTGCTTGACCCTTTAGTGACCTTCCTATACCACCTGAAGGAGTATATTTGTAGAACAGAAGGAGCTCTTTGGTAAATGTATATGATTTTTTATTTTAAGGAAAGCACAATAGATTTTCATTCCTGAGTGCTTTGATAAACAGACATCTTGACATATTTGGTGACTTTCAAAAGTTAGATGCTGTATACTCAAGCAGAAATCCTGACTGATCTTTTTTTAAAAAAATAATTACTTATTATTTTAGACACTTTAGTAACTGCAGATAGTATTTTGCAATAAAAATTCAAGAGTGCGGTTGACCTATAGCAGGGTTAGAGAACCTGTGGCCCTCCATATGTTTCTGAACTACAACTCCCATCATCCTTAAGCATTGACCATGCTCACCAGGACTGATGGGAGTTGTAGTGTGACAACTTCTGGCACTGCAGACTCCCCAACCCCATCCCTACAACATTTTAATTTCTTTGAATTTTCAACATCTGTGATGGTTATGCAGCAGAACCCACCCCCACCCCCAAAATACTGGCAAATGATTATAAATGTTGTAAATGAGATAGTTAAATTAAAACCAGATCTGAAATTGTGTTTGCTAAACTCTGTGAAACATTAAAACCTGCAAATGCTCTTGAACCTACTGTGTACTTATTAACAGCTGTAAGAATTACATTTGCAGAGTTTTGGAAATCTAATCTAACACCTAAAGAAAAGTCTGGTTGACTAAGATTAAGGATTTGATTATATTAACGAAGGACCTTATTATATTAGCTAAACTAAGTGCCTATCAGAAAGATGAACAAGGGTAAAAAATTGTGAATTTGTAAACATGTGAAACAATATTTACGTCAAATAACTAATGAAAAAGACTATGCTAAGTGCTTAAGTTTAATTGAATAGCGCAGCTGAAAATACAAATGGGAAAATAACATAAACAGTAATGGATTAAACAATAATGTATAGCAATATAAGAACTCCGTGCTCATGATAAAATAGGAAAACAAATTGTTCAGTTGTGTAAGGTACATCAAAACATTGGAACTTGCCTTATACAGTTGGGCCAGTTAGACAGTTGGGCCACCTAAATCAGTGCCCGCAACAGCCCTCCAGGGATTCAAAAAGGGAGTTCTTTTCTGGAGACACCAGGGTTTGTTGGCTGATATGCCAAGTGGTTTGCAGGCACTTGCCAGTGCTAACATTTCTCACCCTCATCTGGGCACAGCAGAAGCACCCCCCCCCCATTCCTCACAAACTGGGAGATGTAGCACTAGGCAGGTGTGTTTTATTCATCTATTTAAAATATTTCTATGCCTCTTTTCATTTACAAATACAACAGCACAATGGCTCACATTATTAACAACAACAGCAACCCAATAGTCAATAAAAGTCAACACCAACACCCAGAGACTAAGGGTGTGAGTGAAAGCCTTATTGACGGCTATGGGTTCCTGCTTGAAAGCAACGGGGAGAGCATCCCACACAGTAGGCATCACAAAGGAGAAGGTCATTCTCCACCCCACCAGATGAACTTCTGTAAGTTTTGGTTGTTTTTTTTTATAAGATATTTATTAAGATTTTTTTAAATATTACAATAAAAAATGAAAAAGAAAAAGAAAATACAAAATAAAAATGATTAAAAACCACTCAATTTTTCCATTGCTTATTTTTCCTTAGCTTGTTTCCCGGACCTCCTCATACCTCCCTTTTTTGTATTCCAGTTCAGTTTGTTGGTTCAGCAAATCCTTACCCTCTTTATTTGTCCTAATCTTTGGTCTTAAAATAGTAACGTTAGATTTTTACCTCTTAACAACCCATTTTTCATATTCCCTTAAAGCATTACAGCTGGAAACCACTTAATTTCTATCCAACATCGTTCTAACATTCATTAATTTTACAATATTTCTGTAGATAATCTTTGAACTTCTTCCAATCTTTGAACTTCTGTAAGTTTTGGCACAGTCAGGAGGGCCCCATTTAGAGACTGTAGTGACCTGGGCAGTCCATATGGGAGAAGGTGATGCTGCAGTGTTAGGACATCTACTCAGCATGCAGAAGGTCCCAGGTTCAATCACTAACATCTTCAGGTAGGACTGTGAATGTCCCCTGCCCGACACCCTGGAGAGTCACTGCCAATCATTGTAGACAATGCTATATTCTTCTCTCCTATGTTCCTCAAATCTTTCATCTATCTATCTATATCTATCTATCATCATCTATCATCTATCTATGCAAATCTAAAAAAATGTAATATAAACACTGACAATTGGGAAACCCTTGCCTGTGAGCGCTCCAGTTGGAGAACAGCTTTTACCAAAGGTATCATGGCCTTTGAAGATGCTCAAACTCAGGACAAAAGGGAGAAATGTGCTAAGAGGAAGGCACGCTTGGAAAATCAAAACTGTCATCACCTCCCGCCCAGAAACCAATGTCCCCACTGTGGAAGGACATGTGGATCCAGAACTGGCCTCCACAGTCACTTATGAACTCACTGTTAAGATAATGTTCATGGAAGACAATCTTACTTGGCTACAAGTGATGGCCTAAGAAGATCTCTATCGTCTATCTATGTATCTATCTATCTATCTATCTATCTATCTATCTATCTATCTAATCTATCTATCATCTATCTGTCTGTCTGTCTGTCGGTCGGTTGGTCGGTCGGTCTGTCAGTCTGTCGGTCTGTAGGACTATTTTAGGTGCTTCTGAGAAGCAGATTAGGATCAACAACTCATTGTCATTAAAAAAAATAATTAAAAAAAATTAAAAAATTGTCTAGTAGCACCTTAGAAACCAACAAAGTTTGTTCTGCATATAAGTTTTTGTGTGCACGCACACTTCTTCAGAAACTTCAGATGCACATGAAAGCTTATACCCAGAACAAACTTAGTTGGTCTCTAAGGTGCTACTGGACAATTCTTTAATTTTTTTTATTTATTTCGACTGTGTCAGACCAACACGGCTATCTACCTGAATCTAAAATCATTGTCATTTTGTTCTGCTGTGAAAATAAGCCCCCTACCAACCCTTATGCAAAAGAGTGCTGCAATCTTTTCTTCCCCCTTCAAGCAGAGGCCAGAAAATATACACATTGCACCCAGGGTGTTATTATAACAAAATGAAACACTACATCACATTTACACTTAAGAAATCCCGTTCCTCTCGAAGTTAGCACCTTTTCAAGGACCTAAATGTGAGAGACTAACCTTTTAAAGTATGAGATGCCTTTTTGAAATGTTCATGGATGCAGCAACGAGCAAAATCAGTAGGAGGGAGCCAAGAGATACATTATCTCAAGTTTCTTTGGCACGTGTGAATGGAGAAAGAAGAAGCCTTGGCAGTGATCTCACAGTCCTGCTGTTCATGAAATGCAGGCAGAAAATAGAGATCATATTTTTGTATAAAGCGTAGGCCTATGTTAGTTGACTAGACAGTCAGATTTTATTTTTATGGTGAACTGTTCTGGGCTGGCTTCTCAGCATCCTTTCCCACTTGCTGCAGCCTGGCAAATGGTTCAGGGTAAAGGTGAGGAACCTATTTCAGCCTGAGCATTGCCTCCTCTCTGGAGACTGCATCAATGGCATAACATGGGAGTGCTACTGGAGTGATTGCCCTGGGCACAAAATTTCTTAGGGGTGCGCCTCTGCAGCTGCTGCCCCAACCAGAGGCACTCCCCATCCTGCCGCCCGACTCACCTGAGCAGCATGCTGAGCAGGAGCTGGGAGAGGACTGGCCTTTGCATCCCTTGGCCATGTAGCATTCCCCACTAGCGGGGGTGGGGGGTGGCGAGACTCATGGCAGTGGCACCCCAGTCCGAGGAGGTGCACACGCATGTCCCACCACTGCTCCACAGTTCTGTTCGGCAGCAGCATCAGAGGTCACATGGAAGTGCTGGTTAGGGGGCGCAATACTCACCGTAGGGAAAGCAATATTTGCCTTGCCCTGGGTCCTGGCAATCCATGCTATGCCACTGAACTGCATGCAAGCAGTGGGTGGGGCCAGTGGCAAAAGCGGGTGGAGCAATCAATGTGAACGTTACCTTTGCACAGTAGGCCATTCATAAGCCAGAGGTTTACACACACACACACACACACACACACACACACACGGTTTTCTCCATCCAAGAAGCGTGATCACAGCAGGACACATTTCAGCCAGGCAAAAGCACATGGGTAGAGTGTGGAGCAGGGCTGGCAAGGGGTGTGGCCTGGGAAGAGAAGGGTGTGGCCAGGGAATGGGACAGTATTGAGGGCCTGATAGAAAGATCTGGAGGGCCACATCCAACCACAAAACTCCTGGCTATTTTTTTTATAGATGGCACAAAAGTAAAAGCAAAAAGCTAATCATTTCCATTGATTCCCATTTTTAAATTCCTCTGGCAGTTTTTGTAGATCCTGCTCCTCACTTGTACATAACTTTAAGGCTTTTTGATACAATTGGCTGTTTTATTACCCGCAGAGTTTTGTGTGGATGCTCAATTAGCATTCCAGAGAACTGCTTCCCTCTCTGCATATTATTCACAGGTTAAGTATTCCACATAAAGGCTCCTCAAATCAGACAACCTGAATTGAACTTAATTAGAAGAACTTGGAGTACTCAGGAAAAAGAAAAGAAAAGGCAGAATGCCGCTTGCCAGGTCTTCCTGACAAGAAAAGATGCTGGGAAAGTGAGCATGTGGAGGTGGAGGTAAGATACTATTAGGGAAAATGCCTCAAGAAAGAAAGTGAAATGTTAACAGGCACCGGATCTCAGTGAGCAGCCTACATGTCCAATTTCACAGCACTGAGAGCTTGTGAGGAACATAAATATCACAGCTCTGTACTATAATAGGAACACATAGGGCCCCTGAATAAGCTTAAGCAGGGGAATTCTGTGTGTGCGTGTGTGATGCAACCTTCTGTCCTATTGTATATGCTAGTGTAGCTAGTTTCTAAATCTGCAGCAGCAGCTTTTGAGGTGAAAATTGGGTGTGCCGAGGGAGAAGCATGTATGCGCATTAGCCCACCTACCCACAGTTTACTGAGTGGTGATCTGTGCATGGGGAAAATGTGGGAATGTTGAGGCTGGCAGGAGAGAATATATTGATTATTAATATCCCTCCTAACTCGCGTTAGCAAGTTTCTTTATACAGCAGAGTGCATTCCCCTTCTTACGTAGCAGAAAGATGGTTGCAAAGTAACAGGAAGTTAAACTGACTGGACCAACATCCTCTGCATGACCACTCTAGCAAAACAGGTAATGTTGTACTTGACTGCTCCCAGTGGATTACATCCCACAGAAAATCCATGTATTGCCTCTCCTGACCCTTCTTTCTACCCACTCTGGCACAGGAGTAAAGATGGCCTTCCAATACAAGTTTATCCATCTTTGGTTTTCCTGTTTTTCCACTGTATTTTTTTTTAAAATAAAAAATATGCATTAGGAATATGCCATCAGAACCAGACTACTCTTGTAGAAGGAAGAGAGTTGCTGTTTGTGTGTGTGTGTGTGTGTGTGTGTGTGTGTGTGTGTTGTGTCCTGTTGTCATATATTTCATTGTCTCAGGATAAATAAACAGAAGTGACACAAAGACGCACACACACACCAAGTTGGCAATATCATGAGTCATAATTGCATTGTTGGGTACCGGTTCTCCTTAGTCTCCCCATCTTAGAATGTAGGCTCACTTGAGCCATTTGAGCATCCTTGGCTCAGCCTCCCATCAGCCTTTTAACACAGAATGGCTCCTGGCAGGCATAGCTCGACCAGCTCTAATTGGAGCTGGCTGTGGTTCAGATCTGCTCCTTTCCTTGTTTTGCTTTAATTCTTCACGAATCTACATTTCTTCTGTATCCCACCTAATTGTTTATTTACTTATTTGCTTCCCTCCCCAGCTGGGCTCACAATCTCAAAGTAAATCTGACTGCAGAAAGGTGTTGGGGGGGGGGATGAGACCTTGGTAATGGACGTAAGGTAAAGGTAAAGGGACCCCTGACCATTAGGTCCAGTCGTGACTGACTCTGGGGTTGCGGCGCTCATCTCACTTTATTGGCCAAGGGAGCTGGTGTACAGCTTCCAGGTCATGTGGCCAGCATGACTAAGCCGCTTCTGGCGAACCAGAGCAGCGCACAGAAATGCCGTTTACCTTCCCGTCGGAAGGTATTTATCTATTTGCACTTTGACATGCTTTCGAACTGCTAGGTGGGCAGGAGCAGGGACCGAGCAACGGGAGCTCACCCTGTCGCGGGGATTTGAACCGGCGACCTTCCAATCGGCAAGCCCTAGGCTCAGTGGTTTAACCCACAGCACCATCCGCGCCCCTGGTAATGGACGACTTGGTAGGAAAAGAAAAGAATGAGCAACTTCCTGGTGCCCACTAACACTCTTCTATGAATGGTCCTTCAGTCTGACAGTCATTTCCACACAGCTGTGAGAATGCATGCATTGTGTGTCATTCTGTCTTGTTCCATCCCATTGTATGTATTTTGTGCACACGTATACATGAAATACATATTTTTCAATCCTTTTCAGTGTATTCACTGGGGGGTGGGGCTGGAGAGATACATATTTTAATACATCTTTTATGTAAAGTATGGGATTTAAGCACACTTTTTGTACACTGAAAAGCCATTGCAAAAATGGAGATGTGCACAATCTGACTGGGAATTGCTATTCTGATCCACAAGCAATTTGGGAACTGAGTCTGTCCACTCCGAAAAGCAGACATAACACATCCCTAATATGTATCTTACTGCCCTATCTCTTGCTAAGATCTTTTTTTAATTATTGCCCAAAGAGATCACATGTAAGACCCATGCATGATTCAAGATCAATGGGCCCCCTTGTCCCAGTAGCAATTCCACAATGGCGGGTTTTGGTCATTCATTTTGTTGTGAATTGTACATTAAAAAGAGAGAGAGAAAGGAAAAGTGCTGATCTCCTCTGAAAGAAGTGAAAGAATACCAAGCAGAACAGGAGATGAATAGGAGCAAATGGGCTGCTATTGAGCATGAAAGTGACATGTTTAGTCTTCATCTTCCAAGCCATTTAGCAAAGCAGATGGTCAATGATTTTCTATAGCAGGGTCCCAGTTAACTCTAAGCCTTTGACCTGAGAAAGCTTCAGGATTATCCACCCAACCTAAATAGCCTGCCAGGCAGGCTTGGTTACATTCTCATGCCACAAGGATAAAACACACATTCTAAAAGGACGTTCCCTTACACAAGCCACATTCGTTTCAATGGGTTCCCTTACAAAAGCCACATTCGTTTCAATGGGTCTTACGCAAATTGTGTCCCCAAAAGAGTATTCCAGAGGCAAACACTCAAGTTACTTTTAAGCAGTGCTTTTTTCTGGGGGTACGCAGGGGTATGCATACCCCTAAACATTTTGTGAATCTAAGTTTGGCCTCATTGAGGGGCAGTTTTTCAATATGAGTAGGAAAATGAGAGTACCCTTAAATGCTTTTTGTTTAGAAAAAAGCACTGCTTTTAAATGCTTCGCTATCTGCTTCATGTACATTACAAAACAAAATAAAGACCCCATTTTACTCCTTGATTGAGAACAATGATCAAGTTACACAGCACATCCAGGTCTTTTGATAACCAGGGCTCATATACAGAAGGTTCTCTCACAGCAGAAATTTTGGTATCAGAATATTTTTTTCCTTGGATTAGGAAAGGTTTTATAATATCAAAGAATACCGTGCAAATCAGGGAGGGGGGCAGAGAAGGATTACAAGACTGTCTGTCACTCCACCCTGAAATACGTTGACTTGAAGCAGAGATGCAGTAAGACTTGTTTTGTTTTCAAGTAAACATGCTGAAAGAATGTCTGTTCTAACATCTGCAGCTTGTTGAAGCTCCATACAAATTGACCTGCTTTGAAGACACAGTGCTATATCTAACTGGCAGGTTTCAGATAAGGACCTTTCTAGCTGCTTTCACAGGAGCTGTGAAGCATTTGTGTAGGAAAAGAGCTAGAGAGAGTGTCTTCGCTTTCGCTTCTGAGTGATGCAGAAGCAGTGTCAAGTGATCTTGCTGTTTGCAGAATGAAGGCAGTCCTATTTATCTACCTTGTTTGGTTTGTCTGCACTCCTTAAGCCTGTTGGCCCACAGAGTGTCCTCCTTTTATCCCTTTGGAGGCTAATATGTTACAGGTTAAGATGCAGTAATCATAAATAATATCAGTCCTGGATGAGAGGTTTCACTTTAATTGGCAATCAATATGGGGCATACACCACACATGGATTACCTGGAGTATCCTCATTTGTTGCCCTTGGTGCTTCCTTTCTGCAGTGGAACCTGAATATGAATGAGTCACCAACGTTGTCCTTTTGTGACTTTCCAGCTATTATAGAGGAGGCCACTGACATCATCCTTTAGCTCAAGTGGTGAAGGTTCCTGCTCATTAAATTGTTTTAAATAAGAAGCCTCTAGCAGAGTAATAACAGACATAAGGTTGCATTAAAATAACCACGGAGCACAGGAAAGACATTCTTATTCTCCCCTTATTCAGCAATTCCAAATAATACTTCCCACCCCCCGCACAAGGCTGCTCAGTTGTCAGAGTTCCAGTAAACCAACTCAGACTGTTGTACTACCCCCACTCACCTGCAAGTAATTCCATTCAGTGGGACTTACCTCTGAACATATGAGCACAACAATAGCCTGCTGCGTCAGACCAATGGCCTATCTTGTCCAGCATCCTGTTCTCACAGTTCTCACATATAGGATTGTGTTGCTAAGCGTTAGTTTTGTCATTTGTTTTTGATGATTGTTAAACCGGTCTGGATAGTCTAACTCTGGAACAGGAAAACAAAGCCCACAAGTGTCCCAGGAAAAAAATGGGACATTTCATGCTCCCATTTGGGGTGCCATGATGTCATGCAGTTCACGCTGAGATCTTGCCCTGAAAAAAATGTTTCTTTCTTTCTTGAGTTTTGGGACTCAAGATGTTGGAGGTATGGGGACAGGGCTGTCCTAACAACTCTCATCAGCTCCCTTAACAAATGACAGATTTCTCTGGGGAAAGCCATGATTGTTTAAAGTGGTGTTATAGTGCTTTAAACGTATTACGTGAATGTTTAAGTCTCTTTCATGCTTCTCTTCATTCTTTGCATCACTTCTTGAGATTTACATGAAAGCCACTGCAGCCAGAGCAAGGGGGCAGCATCATAAAGTTGTTGCTTCAAAGAAAGTATTGCCTCTGAATAGGGAATATTCAATGTTGTTCAATTCTTGCCTCTAACCGGCTCACAACATTTCTCCATCTCAGTGGCTAATGAATGCAGTCTCCCCCCCTCACTCGGTATAAGGTTTCAGTGGCCAGAGGGTGGCATGTATGGCCATGTACATGCCATTATGCCACGTAAAAGGTTCAGAGCTCTCCAGAAATTGTGCAGGCGGTCTTATAGGCCTGGCTACGACATATGTAGGCCTGTACCCCCCATGCCTCAACCGGGTTATACTGTGCACTGTCAGGCCCCTTCACTCAAGGAGACAATAATATGCCCTATGGCGGCAGTATCTCATATTTTGAACTCAATTTGTGGCACATTTGCCAAGGATGTTGGCCATCGCCATTTGTAGGCTTTCCTTTCCAGCTCAGAGTCCATGTCATGCATTGTGTATGTCATGGAGGAGTGTGTCTCAGGGACTGTGCTGATGAGGGCTGCACTGAGGAGGAATGGTGGGAGCCACTCCCTCCCCCTGATTCTGATCCTGAACCTTCCCAGAGCAGGAGGACGATATAGATTTGGAACAGTCGTTTACAGAGGGGCATAGTTCAGAAGGCAGAAGCTGGGAAATACTGGATGGGGAACAGCTAGGAGATGGAACACTGGAAAAGAGAGGGTGAACAGATTCATAGTCGTTGGACAGCATTCCTCCGACCTGCCCCCCCCCCCAGTCATGAAGAGCTCAGAAGGTCTCAGAACAGAAAGCGCAGAGGGTACAAGCTCAAATTACAAGACATAGGAGTGGCATAGATTAATAGGGATGGAGGGGTGTGTGATCCTTAATTGGGAGCACCACCATTTCCAAGAGATGTGCTCTTTGTTCTCTCACTGTGATCATCAAAGTTTCTAATTGGTATTTGACCTTCTTATCTACTGCCACGGGGGAGGGGGGGCTGATTCCCCGAAGCCTGACACTTATGTCATGTTGGTCCTCATGGAACTCCAAGGTGAAGCACTTGCAAGGGATTGCAGTGCTGAATCACATTCTCAACCATCTGAAGCAGCACACAGACCACAACACACAGCACTTCACCAAAGTGTCACTACTGGCTCATGATCCTCCACTCACTTGCAAACTAAGCATAATTCATCCCAGAAGATCTTCTGTGTTGGCATTTCACATCCTATATGCAGAAGGATGCTGTGACTACCAACGCCGACCTGAGTTGTGCTCTCTTTAATTTGTTCTAAACCTTGTGGTAGTTTCCGACACCTTGAAGGAATAAGCTGTGCTTCCTGTGACCTTGAGAGCGTCTCTTCTGATTAGAGCACAGTTTTGGCACCGTGGCTTTTACAAGCTGTTTTCAGGATGTCAGAAGAAATAATGTTTAGAATGTCAGCCAGATGAGAAGAAGTAACACAAGAGACAAAACACACAGCACAGACAAACAGCCCTTGAGGCAAGGAAACTTGCCCTCCAAGACTAGTGGATCAGAGAGCCACAAGAGGCACATCTTTCTTTGCTGTTTTGCTTGTCACCTTCAAGTTCTTAAGGTAGAATGGATGACAAATCCTACTTACTCTGCCTTGTACTAAGACAAACAATTTAATGTCCTGAACTACAGAAGTACCTTACATTTTTATTCAAGTAGACATGCCTCACATGCATAATACTTAGCCGTCTCCATCTACAGGAAGCTGAAGCCACTGAACATGGCTAAAAAAAATTACTTACTATGTTTCTATCAAAAAATATTGGTGGAGACTGCCTGGATCTCTATTTTAAGTGGAATTTCAATAATATGTAATTCAAACGTAACAGGGGATCCTGCTTTCTGTTAATTCTCTTTATTAGGGAACGAGAACGGGGACCTGCCTTCTAGAGATCTTGTAACTTTTAGGTTAGTGGCTGCCAGGCTTGCAATAATGCACCACTAGAAGGAGAGAGATAAGTTGTCTGTGGACAAGTGGTATGGGAAGTTTTGGAATGTTTCCAGGAACTTACAATTTATAAAAGGCAAATTGAGTCAGCTTCCCAGATTGTTGTGATAGCTTTCACTCCATGCTGCTGAAACCTGACAGACTTCAGATAGTTTAAAAGAGCAGGTGTATTTGTGAACAGTTAAATAGTAAGATGTGCCCTCATTTTTAAGTTACCGTATTTTTCGCTCTATAAGACGCACCAGACCATAAGACGCACCTAGTTTTTGGAGGAGGAAAACAAGAAAAAATAATATTCTGAATCTCAGAAGCCAGAACAGCAAGAGGGATCGCTGCACAGTGAAAGCAGCAATCCCTCTTGCTGTTCTGGCTTCTGGGATAGCTGCGCAGCCTGTATTCGTTCCATAAGATGCACACACATTTCCCCTTACTTTTTGGGACGGAAAAAGTGAGTCTTATAGAGCAAAAAATACGGTAGATGTAGAGTAGTTGCTTCAGAAGACGATAATCAGGCACAAACAAGAGCAGTCCAACAAAGCTGATGTTGAAGAATCATTGCTTCAACACTGGTGATCTTTGCTTCTTCCAGTACACTGGCATCAGTTTGCGTGTTTTCCCAGGTGATGTGTACAATTTTTTGGAGACACCGTTGATGGAATCTTTCGAGGCGTTACCTGTTTATCAACTCATGCTGGTATGCTTTCGAACTGCTATGCTGGCAGGAGCTGGGACAAAGCAATAGGAGCTCACCCCATTGCACGGATTCGAACTGCCAACCTTAGGATCAGCATGCTCAAAAGGCTTGGCAGTTTAGACAACAGCAACCATGTCCCTTAGCACCAGAGTAGCCTGTACAGCAACTCCTGTATTACAGGAATATGAGATTGAATGGCATGAAGCAGGACTGAAGGGGCAGGGTCCCAACATTTTCAGAATACAAATATTGGGGTGAGGAAGGAATGCCTAGTCTGCTGAAATTGCTGTTTAACCCAGTGAATCAAAATCAGATATCTGACAGAGCTAATATCAAAGAACTTGCAATGGTTGTGAGATATAATCAGAAACTAGTTATGATGGGACCTTGTTAATATTATGCTTCTGTCAAGCAACGCACAAAGTAGCTCATGCAACACCTGAGGAGATTCATCTCTTTTCTTATTTAATGTAAAGCAGATATTTTTCATTTACCTCATTCATCTGGCAGTCTCCATATGCTGAACTGGATGCTCAAATTCTCTTTCATTGGGAGGAATCCTTCTCACCTAAATATTTTTTCCTCTTGCCCATTTCTGAAAACATAAGCTTGCATTTATATATTCATTGCACATCATGCCATTTTCCAGCTTCACGTTTTCTACCCATTGCACTTCCTATTGCATTTTTAATTCCCTCCCAACCCAGTCCCTAATTTACTTTAAATAAAGGGTCTGCTGTTAATTTGATTGAATGTAGCTTAAAGAGAAAGAGAGAGAGAGGAATAAAGATGGGAAAAAGCTGTAAAAAGCCAGAGGGAAACCATTTTTGTCTGCTTTATAGCAGTTTTATTATTGCTTTATCCTTTTTGGTGGAATTCTTATTCTCCCGTGAAAAGAAAGTGAGGGTTTCTCTTGCTATGTCTGCCAAAACCAGTCTCAGCAGCGAGTCTCTGGGTTTCTAATTTTCTCTCTTCTTCAAATGATGCTAATTACAATGATGACTGATTCCAGGTATTTTCCTGCGAGGCCTTGAAAGAGCCACACGTATAGAGCTGCTGGTCACACTATTTTTTTCTTTCAGCTGAGGGTAGGATGTTGGAATTGAAGAGAAGTTATGCAGATGACATCAGCAGCATGCAAGGATATATTAGCAAATGAGGCAACATCATCCTTTTATCTATTTCATTATTTTGTCCCAGAGCTGCTTACCTGTATTATTATTTATTTGTTACATTTATATCCCACCGTTCCTCCAAAGATCTCAAGGTGGTATATCTACTTTCCCTCCTCCATATTTTATCCTTACAACAATCTTGTGAGGTAGGCTAGGCTGAGAGGTGGTAACTGAGTGGCTCTCCAGTATAGTTCAAAAACAACCACCCATCCAGGCAACGTACAGAGGCAGATTTGCTTAGAACAATGTGATGCCTTCCAGACATTGAGGATGACAACACCTAGCATCCATGATCATTGGCCATGCTGGCCTGGACTGATGGATCTTGTGGTGAATTTTTTTTGAAGGACATCACATTGGCTGTCCCTGACTTAGGGCATGTGAGGTTCGTGACTCTGGGGCTGACAGACTGAAGGGATTCACCACCTGGCTGCTTTCATCAGCCAAGTTACCAAGGGCCACTAGGGGGCCGTACCCTTTAAAAAGCTAAAAAGGATGTGGGCGGTGCTGTGGTATGAACCACTGAGCCTCTTGGGCTTGCCGGTCAGAAAGTCAGTGGCTTGAATCCCCGCGACGAGATGAGCTCCCATTGCTCTGCCCCAGCTGCTGCCAACCTAGCAGTTCGAAAACATGCCAAAAGTGCAAGTAGATAAATAGGTACTGCAGCATCGAGAATATAAACTGTGTTTCCGTGTGCTCTGGTTTCCATACTGTGTTCCATCGTGCCAGAAGCGGTTTAGTCATGCTGGCCACATGATCCGGAGAGATGTGTGTGGACAAATGCCGGCTCCCTCACCCTGAAAGCAAGATGAACGCCGCAAGCCCATAGTTGCCTTTGACTGGACTTAACCGTCCAAGGGTGCTTTACCTTTACCCTTTAACTCTTGAGGAAGACTATCAAGGCAAACATCCATCAGCTAGAGAAGGAGAAGGTGCAGTCATTGGCGGAGGAAGAGGAGAGTGGGGGGAGCGCCCCGCCCCAGGCAGCGCGATCCCGGTAGGGTGCCATCGCGGCTGCCTTCCTGCCAGTGTTGGGCGCCACGCCCCTGCAGGTGGCATGCCCCGCCCTCTCTCCACCCCCCAGTGCCGGAGCATGAAGCTCCGCCACTGGGTGCAGTGAGCTTGCTACCCGGAAGAGCACTTGGCCACAAAGCCCAGTTGCCATGAGCTTGCAGGATGAAAGGGAAGCATGCTAGGATACCATCTATCAGACTGCAAACTCAGGGCTGCCTCAGGTTACAAACACCTCGGGTTACAAACACTTCAGGTTACAGACTCCGCTAACCCGGAAGTAGTACCTCGGGTTAAGAACTTTACCTCAGGATGAGAACAGAAATCGCATGCCAGTGGCGCAGCAGCGGTGGGAGGCACCGTTAGCTAAAGTGGTATCTCAGGTTAAGAATGGTTTCAGGTTAAGAATGGACCTCCGGAAAGAATTAAGTTCATAACCAGAGGTACCAGTGTATATGTTTCTGATTCTCCCCACCAAGGAAAGGTTACATACAAAGTTTCATTTTCACTGGATGGAAAAAATAAATATACTGAGAGATCCCCTAATTAGATCTTTCACATGACATCTGTTCCATCTCTGCGCTTTAGCAGCAGAACTGCTTTGTGTATCTTTTAACCATTTCCTTTCTGAGGACACAAATTCAATGTGTTAGGGGATGGGAGCGGTGGAACCAGGTGGGCGAGCAGCTGAAGCACATAGGGCCACTTTGAGTCCCCCCCACCGCACAAGCAGTATATAAATCTTATGAAATAAATATCAGAAATAAGTAGCAACCAGTAGGGTGTCATAGAGCTGTGCAATCCAGATACCAGTGTTTTTGCAGCTTACTTGAACCTGTCAGGGGCCAGAATCAGGTGTAGGCCAGCAATAACTTCACTGATACTGGTGGTGGTTTTTTTTTTTAAAAAAAACTCTTTATTCAAAGAAACCAAAACAGTGCAGGCCCAGTGATCCCATACACTCTTCTCTGTAGGTCTTGCCCCAATGAGGTGCAAGGACTGAAGGTCCCTGCCTTCCCACGGATGCCTAGGTCCTTGCCTCCCTGGGTCCCCCCAGGGGCGGAGCTACCTGCCCTGGCACCCGGAGTGGTGTGGGGGCAGGGCAAGCTGGCATGGTGATCATCCCTAGCCACCTGCCGCCCGTGTGGTGAGCGTTGGGTGGGGTGGTGCAGCGATGTCACCCGCCCTCACAGCTGACACCCAGTGCACACCACACCCGCCTTCCTCTGCCAGTGGGTGCCCCCCCCCCAGCAATTGGAGACTGAGTCTGTGTGCAACCAATTTCTCCGCTGCTCCTTTCATTTCTCTCTGTGTTTTAGGAAGCCAGGCGGGAGGGGAGCTGGGCAAACAGGAGGGGAAAACTCCTGGGATTCTTCAGCAGCCTACATCATATCTGGCTTTTGGTCCCACTCCTCTCCAGCCTCTGAATCAGGACTGTTCTCTGCCCCAGCTCACAGTATCCAGTTGTCTCTTCAGCTTCTGACACCTCCTCCTCTCAGTCTGCCCCCCTTTTTCCTTCTGACCACTTATTGTCATCCCACCACCAGTTCCCTGGCTCTGAGCCTTCTTCCCCTGGGGTGCTCTTGGGAGTTTCCCAGCTGCCTCCCACCACTCCTCTGCATACAGCCAGTCCACAACATGACCTGGATTGGCCGGGGTGGGGCCACATGTGTACTAGCAGAGCC
The DNA here is from genome assembly GCF_964106645.2 of Podarcis pityusensis. Classification (NCBI taxonomy): domain Eukaryota; kingdom Metazoa; phylum Chordata; class Lepidosauria; order Squamata; family Lacertidae; genus Podarcis; species Podarcis pityusensis. The sequence continues at coordinate 88,011,906 of NC_138026.1, read as the reverse complement.
TATTCTGTGTTCTGCTGGTGCATCCATGCAGCCCCAGGTAAGCTGCAGTGCTGCTGATGTTGGAGGCGTGTCTCTGCCCCAATACAGTAGCTGCTACTGGCATAAGATGAGACAAATATATTTAAAGAGCATAATATTTTCCAACGACCAGCTGTTTGGGGAGAGTAGCAGGCTGGATAAAGCCCCTCTCTTGCTCCTTCTGATTTTGTGAGGTTTTCACTTTTTAGAAAGGGCTCCAAAAATACGCATCTGTCAGTTCTCAGATCAAAGCCCCACTATATTTGTTTTAAGGTGTCAGTGAAAATGGTAATCTAAAGTAACTGTAGCTTCCAGAGTTTTGTAGTCACTTGTTTAAATACTCCAGCGGTAGAGGGGAAGAAGTCCCACTTCATGCCAGACTTTAGAATATGATCACCTGAGATGTTCAGTTCTCACTGCAATTATTTACAGGAGAGGAATCCATTAGCTAATCAGTCCCTTAATTTTGTTCATTAATTACCTTGATTGAATTCACTGATGGGCTCTTGGAGCAATCATTTTATTTGCAGAGATTAGACCTTCCACCTGGTGAACTTCCAGCAGTTGCTTAGCCAGTTCTTTTTATAACTGATTCCCTTGTCTTCAAATCAGTGAATTTTTTTCTTTAAAGAATTGCTCCAGCATTGAGCTGGCTGGATTAGGAGGAAGATTTTGTGAACTAGGGGTATGGCTTTATTCAGTGGGTGAAGAGACCAAATGAAAATGTTAACGCTTCCCTCCATACATGGCTGGCTGTTGGGGCGAGTAAGAAAAATGCTTTCTAAGAGGATCATTTTCAATAATTTCTGTCAAATCTGAAAGCGACATGTACCACGTAATGTGCTGTTGTGGAAAAAAAGAAAGTTGTTTGTTCAATAAATGGTTTAAAAGGTGGGAGAGAGAAAAGTGCACGCATCAAATAACACACAGTTGAATAGTGATTTCCTTAACTGTGGTTTGTGTGATGTTTAGGGAATACAACATGGGCTTTCTGTGGTTAGGTTATCTCCCTGAATGGCTCAGTTTCCCTCTCACTGACTCTGCTTTTTTGCTGGGATGTCAATCATTCCCCCCAGGGGCCTGATTAGACTCATTTTGAGTACTCCGTTGTGGTACCCTCAACACAAAAGTTACATCCATTTTGAGGGTGAGGGAACTAGGGCTGTGCATCAGATTCAGATAAATCCTAAATCCCAAGGTGAAGTGGGAGGCCTCAGGCGTTTTGGGCCTGCCAAAAGTATCTGCTAAAAGGAACAGTAGAGTCCAGAAGTTTACCAGTTCTATGATTTATATTGTTCCCCATCTTGCTGCACTGGGCTACCAGTTTCATTACCTGCCAATGGAGTACAACAAGGCTATACATCCAAAGCAATTATCACACTGCTTTAAACAATTATGGCTTCCATAATTGTTCCATAAATCAAATTGTTCCATAAATTAAAAAAAAATGATTTGCATTTTTAATGCAGAAACAAAAAACGCAAATGCCACACATTGCCTTTCCTCCATCTACCAATTATACAAGTTTCATACCAATCATGACATAGTTACTCCCCTTCCACCTTTTCCTTGTTTCTTTACTTTTCTACTAAATTACATATTTAAAATTTTAAATCTACAAATTTCTTCCTCTGTTGATTTCTCTTAGCTCCTATTCTGCTGGATTTACTCAAGACCTGCTAGGTTATTTTCTTGTTTATACTGGTTCTTAAAATATTCAATAAACATTTTCCAATCCTCCTTATATTCTTTATCATCCTTTTCTCTTATTCTATTCATTATACCTACCAATTTATCACATTCAAGCATTTTAAACTGCCACTCTTCCTTAGTGGGTACCATACTCATTCTTCACCTTTGTGCCAATAAGATTCTAGCCGCAGTGGTGACATATAATAATAAATTATTTTGGTTTTTTTAGGGACTTCTGTTGTTACAGTTCCCAAGAGTCTCAGGTTTCTTTGGGAAGGTTTTTTGAATGTCTTTTTTTTAAAATTCATTGTAAGTTACTTCCCAGAATTCCCTGATTACTTTACAGGACCACCACATGGTAGAACTGCTCGTGGTGGAACTGTGGTTTGTTAGGGGTGCTGAGGGTTGTTAGGAGAGTTACAATTCTCAGAGTGGTTTAACAATCAATCCGTCTTCTCAGGAATCTCTGGAAACTGTAGCTCTGTGAGGGGACCAGGGGCCTTCTAACGACTCTCAGCATCCTCAACAAACCACAGTTTCCAGTATCCCTGGTGGGAAACCATGACTGTTTTTATGGTACTGCTTTAAATTTACAGTGCAGAGGGGGAGAGTGTTTGCCAATGGTCTGAAACATTCCCACGCGCCCCTCCCCAAGAGCACTTCAATGTAATTTCAGGCTCCCTCTCAGCAAAAGAAGGGGCAGGGTTCAGGAAATTTGGAGAAAAAACAACCACCACAAATCCATTAATTTCATCTTGCTTCTAAGCAAATTTTCTCTTGTATTTTTCAGAATTGTGACATTCTAAATGGAAACATGTTCTGATAAGTGTGAAGTATTTATATTAGTTTTAGGAGTCTTTTGACCAGCGTAGCCTTTGTGGTCCTATGGCTTTCTCACTGTCTCTTGCCCTTACTCTTGATACACACATGGGGAATTTTACAGGCTTGCAGGCTAGCCTGTGCCATAGCAGAGAAAGGGAGCAATAGCAATGCATGCTAGGAAATACTGCACTGCTTGATTTTTTTACTTTATTACAGCCTGCAATCACCTCCCGTTTTAAAAGCGAAATTATGCTTATGGGCTGATTTGTTAGAAAGCATTAAATTAACCCCCCATCTTCTTTTTACAACCTGTTTTTATTATTCTAATATATATTTACTAACAAAATGTGCAAAAGCAAATTCTTTCAGAGGCAATCTGTCTGCTGTTTGCACTTTTTTTTCTCTCTCTCCCTCTCCCCGTTTATTGCAAGAGGTTATATTTTCAGGGAGAGTCTCATTATCCATACAACAAGGACCATGCCATTGTGTGCAGATGTTAAGAAAACTGACAGGCAAGAGGCAAGGAGATTCTGTTCTGGTAACTGAGTCGAAAGCACTAGAGGTGTTGCATATTGCACAGCACTGCGTATCCTAATGGCACGAAATGCACACAAAGCGTCTTGATAATCAGATGCTTGAATTGGCTATTTGCATCTGCATAGAGGCACTGTATTTACCCAAGGAAATGTTTTAGGAAGGCAAAACGGGGGACAACATTTTGCAGATTCAGAAGCATTTGAAATCGCAATGAAAAAAAATCAATGCAAATTGACTGGAATCCACTTTGCTTCTGTCGGAAAAGAGGGTCGACAAACTGTGGAAACACAATCTGTATATGCAGCATAAAACTACAAAACACATGATTCAGTGCTTGCAAACTGTTACCAAAAATACACACTCACAGCATTCCAGTTGGACTAGCAACATAGGGGTTAAATTTAAGAGTTAGCACAGGTGATAGGGCTCTAACAGTAAATAAGATGATGCAAAGGCAACACGATGCAAGTGGGCATGCATGAGTTAAATGAGAGGGGGAGATTAGAATAAAACAGCTCTGGCTGGGAGCTTTTCTTGGGGAAATGAGAGAGATTGGAAGATAGTACAGAGTCAGAACAAGGAAACTGAGCACATACATTATCTCTATAGAAGGGAGTGAAAGCATCTCCCTGGTGGATTGTCCTAAGTTCCTAGATACTAGACTGCTTGGATAGTTTGTGGTGGGAGGCTGGGGGCTACTGGAGGCCTTCCTAGAGCATCGTCCAGGCAGGGACACTCTGTGGCCCATGAGAGCAGTGCTATACCTGACACAGGACACCAGGGGTTGGGTGGAAAGCAAACCAATTATTTATTGACAATCAGAGGCAGGCTGGGTTGGAGCGGTAGTAGGGCAAGGATCAATTCCTCATTCTACTAAGCCTTTGCCGATGGAATGGCCCTCTGTCAGAGTGTGGGAAACACCCCAGTGCCTTCCGGGCTGGGGCAGAGCAGGGCAGTGGTGAGTTCAGGACTGCTGGCGCATCTCTACAATCTTACGATGCAATCTCAGTGTAGCAGGGCCTTTTCAGTGGTGGTTCCCCAGTTGTGGAATGCCCTCCCTAGTGAGGTGTGCCTGTCTGCAACATTATTCACTTGTAGGAGGAATTTGAAAAACACTTCTGTTTACCCAGGCATTTGGCTGGACTCCTTTTAGATATTTTTTATTGCAATTGTTTTTATACTGTTTTTGCTTTGTTTTCAGTTTTAAATCGTGTGTCCTGTTTGCTGCCCTAGGCTCCTTGGGCAAAGTGGGATATAAATCCAACAACAACAACAACCTTATCCTGCTCCACCCCCATTCAAGTAATCTTCAGTGGCACCAATGTCCAGAAGGCAGCTTACCCCACCCTACTGTACTGCCTCCAGAACCAGTGTGGTATAGTGGTTAAAGTGTTGGACTAGGAGCTGGGAGACCAGGGTTCAAATCCCTGCTCAGCCATGAAACTCACTGGGTGACTTTAGACTCTCAGCCTAATCTACCGCACGGGGTTTTTTCTGGGGGAGAAAATGGGGATCAAGGGAACCTTGTACACCACCTTGAACTCATTAGAAGAATGGTGAAATATAAATATAATAAATAAATTCATGAAATTAAACATTATTTAGCATAAGTATATCATATTTTAACATAAGATCTGGTATGGGGAGATTGTCTAACGGCATCAGCCAAGTGCATCCTCTTTGGCCCAGTCCTCCCCCCCTTATTTGGAAATAAAGGCCACTGATAGCCCTATCCATATGCTCTCCCCTTCACCAACAGATTGTCTGACAGCAATCCTCATCTGCCTCTCTTGCTCCGTGTCCTATGCTGTGCCATGAAGGTGAGCTTGAATCTCTTAACGGCTCTTGTTATTTTCCCCTGGGCATGATGAGAGCACTACTCCAATGCGGTTGATTAAAAATTGTGCTGAGCTAATTTATTAATTCCATTTCAAGCCCGGTGTATCTCTCCACAGCTCCTTCCTGTGGATATTAACAGATTATAGATTGCAGTAATTATTTCTCCAGAAGAGCTGTGAGATGAAACTTTCTTTCCTCAGTGAGCAAAAGGATGCCTGAGGAGACTGCAGAACATCTTTGCCAACGAGGTGTTGAAATAAACCGTTGAGGCAAAGGAAGGAAGGAAGAAGAACTGATGCAGCAAGACCATGTTTCGGAAATGCTTACAAGCTCCGAAGGATGGGATCAGTAAGAAGGGGCAGGCTTTGAGATAAACATAGTGGAAGAACCAACAAATAATCTTTAGTAGGAGAAATCCTTTTAAACAAACAGAATAAGGCAACATGAAATACCATTAACTGCTCAAAATATGGCTTCTTTTCTTCAGTGAGGTTCCCCTACACAGCACAAGAGTGTCATCCCTTTACAATACAATTCCATGCGTGTTTGCGCAGGGGTGGTGCCAGTCTTTGGGGAGGGGAGCTTGGCATGGTGCCAAGACCAGGACCAGGACAAGGGCAGGCCTCCTTGAGGCACCATGGAGGCAGCCACCTCATGTGTTCTGTGCCACCTCCATTGCTTGGGCAACAGTGGCACTTACAACCTTCCACCAAGTCCACAGAATGGACTTGGTGGAAGCCTTTAGTGGTGCAGTGGGGTAGCAGCACTTTTGAACGGGAGCTTGGCTCCCATCTGTGGTGGCTGCCTGCCATCGTAAGTTTCCCCAGCTGCAATGTGCCTGCCTATAGTCGTATGATCTATTCTATAGTGATTCCCAGACTATAAGTTTGGGTAACTTAAAATGGTGGGTGGCCACTCCTGACATTGAATAGAGGCATGGTGAGATCAGGCAGAGGCGAAGCAACCTGCTCAGTACCCGGAGCAGTGCTTGTCCCAGGGGGGTGTGGTGAGCATCTCAGGGTGTGTGGCCCGCATCCCGGGGTGTGTGTGGTGAGCGGCGCACACCCCGGGGGGGGGCGCCAATCGAGGGTCAGCATATTCTCACCTCCACTTTGGAATAGTACCCGGGGTGGAATGCCCCCACCCCCCTCGGAACATCCCTGAGATCAGACCCCTGAGGGGTCCTTCCAAACCCCTGGGGGTCTTGATTAGCGCCTGACCTGACAGATTGCTGGTGCCAGGCCTGGTACGTCTCACTGAGTTCATTGGGGCTTATTCCTGGTATGTGGATGTATCGTTTTGGTCTTAAGAACTGAAAGATGAATAAAATTAGCATGAATATTCACTATTTTTATTCTGGGTAATCGAAATGATGATTAGAGAAACTTTAGTCCACAATTATTTGTGGGGGATGGGAGGGGGAAGTCTGAGCCATTTCAAAGGAGCCCACTCCTAGGGGCTGAGGTCACTTCAGTCCCCCCATAAAATATTTGAGGGGGATGCCCCCAAAAGTTGATGGACACCACCATTTAAATGGTGTGCATGTACCATACCTTGTAATCGATTATGCTGGGTGAGACTTGCCTGGCCCTGCCCCAATATTTTATTCAAGTTGGCACCCCTGGCCTTAATACAAGCAAATTAGTGAAATTGATAAAAGCTAACTTGATCCTTTGGAAATTCAAAGGAAGGCCTGATATACCTGGCATGCACTAACTACTACCCATAGAAGCAAGCAGCCATGTCGCAAGAGCAACACAGAAAAAGAAGACCTCCAAAATCTAGCAAGTAGAAATGGTTATGAAGTTATCAAAACCTCAACGGGGATAAGTTTGCAGGAAACCAAGACATGCTTTGAGAATGCCCAACACTATAGCATTGTTTAAGCCAAGAAGATGTGAACCAAATCAACAGCTGGATGGAAGAGCATGGAGGACTGTAAGCTGCTCCCCCAGAACAACAAGATGTCACTGTGAGAAATAGTAAATAAAGAAATGTAGGTCTTTAATTGTGTTGAAATCACTGCTGGCAACAGAATGCTGAAAGACATTGCTGCTGTTGTTGCTGCTGTGAGGGTTGCAAAAGGTCTAACAAACCTCAAAGAGAAGAAATGTGTGCTACTTGGGGCTACAGAGACTGTGAGCTTCAAAGGTATCATGGTTGATATCTGAGGAGACAGAAGGGCAGCAAGGCTAAGAGACAGAGATGTCAGGGAAAGCCTTATATAGGGTCCAGAGGCAGGAAGGTATGGATGTTTTTGATAGAAAGGGGTTTGAGGTGTTGAGAAAGGATGCATGTATTCACTTATTATGATTGTTTATAACAATACAAATCTTATATAAGTCTGGCATTGCAAATGTGTCTCACAGTCCCTATACATGTCATGGACTGGCTGGATGAAGAGGAGTGGTGAGAGGGACCAGTTGGGGAACCCCCAAAGGAGACCCTAGAGGAGGAGGGCTCAGAGCCAGAGGATTGGTGGTGGGACACTGAGGAGAGGCCAGGAGGAGGGGTTGGATGCTGAAGGGGCAACAGGGCTTAGTGAGCAGGGAGAGTCAGTGACAGAGAGCAGTTCAGACTCAAAGGCTGAAGCAGAGGAGGAGGGGTAAGAGGCTGGTCCATAGGGGCAAGACCTGCTGGAAAGGGTTGTTGAGTTATATGCCATTTCATTGAATAGTTAACTTCACTGACAATGGAGCCCTACATCGGACTCCAGTCCTGACATTAGACCTCTGATGGCACCTACAAGGTCTTTGCACTCCCACAAAACAATTTTCTCCCTTTGGAAGTCGGGTTACATCCTTAAAAAGTACTGGAGGGGGAAAGTGGGTTGTTCTTTGTCACTTCCCCCCTCAACTCTATGAATTTTTCAGACTGAGATTGGAACTATGTTATCATCTTATAACAAAAACACTTTTTAAAAATCCAGTTGAAAAGCCACATCATCTGCCAAGCAGGATAGCTCCGTGTGTGTGTGTGTATGTGTGTGTGTGTGTTTGCTTGTGTGCGTGCGTGCGTGTGTTTGCATGTGCACACATACACACACACACACACCTGCCGGGGATGTGTTTGGAGCCACCTACTACTGGTGGATGAATTCTCTGCCTATCTCACTTTTCACATTTTATGCTCCTCATAAAATGGTCTGACACAGTGCATGATGCTGAAGGTTATAATGCTAAGCAGGTATTGGCCTGATCAGTGTGGGTATGGTGGAATACTTCAGAGCCCCAGGAAAGCTGCTCTGAGTTATCCAAAAGAGCAGTGTGATATGAAAGTAATGATAATAAAACTTGCTGTTCATTTAAATGTGTTCTCATTTAAATGCATGCAAATTAAAATTGCCATTGGAAAAAAAAGGCCAGGTTGTGACCCTAATGGGAAATTATCTTCAATATTAATATGTAGGGTTCACTATGAATTCCTTATTGTTTTATGGTTTGCCAATTATGATGTTCCACCACTGGTGATTTTTGCTTCATGTTTAAAAAATGCATGACTTTCTTTTCTTTTCTTTTTTTAGTGAATTGATGATTGAAAGCCATCTTTTTCTTTCTGGTTAAATGTTTCAATGTTTATGGATTGATTAGCAAAGAATATAGATAAAAATTAAAGATTCAACCACAGTAATTAAACTATATAGTAAACATTTCATCCATTAACAGAAGAGTCTGGGGTTTATTTGTTTATTTATTTATTTGAAAAGATACAGCCATCTGCTTCAAGTCAGCAGCAGATGCTTGCAGTATTCATAACACTGCTCCTATCTGAGTGGCTTTCCTGCTTATTTTCCCAGCCAGTGAGTGGGTATCTTCCAACACATTGAAGCTGAAAATGTAACAATGTGTCCACACAGTAAAGATCACTGTCTTGCCCACCCTCCAGCCTTAAGAACAGGGCTGTCTTAAGCATATGCAGTGCCAGGCTGGCGGACGGGCTCTTCCCTGGACTCAACTCTCAGGCCCCAAATTCTTGGCCTGATGCCCCTGAGAGCCCGGTGCCCAGGTGCCACACACCCCTAGCGCCAATGGGTAAGACGGCCCTGCTTAAGAACCTTCATAAGGGAGCTGTTTCCAGAGGAAGAACTGTCAGGGGAGAAAGACTCTGTTAGCCATCAGCGGGTGGTTGGATTCACCTGTGCTGCCCCACCTGTAGCCCAAGGAACCTTCAGAAGGGAACTGCTGCCATGGGCATATGAGTACGTATGGGTATTTTAATGATCTGAAACAGGGAAAGATTATGAGTCATGGTGGTGTGGAGAGAGAGAGTGTGTGTGAACTTGACAATGCTTAGTTTATTTTTTTGGTTGCTATTTTATTAATGTTAACATTGGAAGTGCTGCATTGATTAAATGCTGCATTGATTTGTTCATCAAATAATATTATTTCTGCTTTAATTGTGATGCTTAGCTTGTTTTTCAGTTTTTGCTTTGTCAACAGTGTTTTGCAGGTAGAATAAGTAACAAAACAATTACTATTTGATTTATGCTTTATCTCTGATGGTCTATTATGTTCCGGCATGCTGTTTTTATTTACCGTTTGTAAGCCACTTTGGGATTCATTTGAATGAAAAGCGGTGTAGAAATATAATAAATAAAATAAAATCACTGAGACCTCCTGCTCCACTTTTGCACATGGCTGAAATCCATGTGTTGCCATCTTCTTTCTTCATTTGCAATAGCCTGCCCTCCACTGGCTTCAGAAGCAGTGCATTGCCCCATCTGCATGATATATTTAAAGCAGAATCATACCACTTTAAACAGCCATGGCTTCCCCCCAAAAGAATCTTGGGAAGTGTGGTTTGCTAAAGAGCGTCAGAAGTTGTTAGGAGCCCCCCACCCCCATTCCTCTCACAGAGTTCCCTGGGAAGAGGGATTGTTAAACCAGGCTGAGAATTGTAGCTCCTCATCTATGGCATGCTCTCTCCAGTGTGGTCCACCAGGCATCTTTGATGACATCATTTCAGCATTTTCAGGTAAAAGCTTATCTCCATCCTCATGCTTTTGATAGCCTGAGATGTTGCTGTTTTTGTTGCTAGTGTGCTGCCAAGCTTCCTGTGCCTGTTATGGGGGCTGTTTATTTCTATGGCATCCTTGATGTTTTTTTTAATGTGTTGCAAGTTTGTTGGAGACCTTTGGGTAACAGGCAGCTAATAAGTTGAATAATTATAATAATGATCAGGGGGTGTTTCTTTCTTTTCTTTTTCACATTGTGGAGACAGGATAGAAAACTCTTATGAATGGTCACATGGTCATAGATCAGGATCGACTGGTCCTTCCATTCCCATTATTTCAAACAATTTCCTAATGATCCAAGTCCTAACTTTCCGTTCTTTGCAAGTATGTGTGAATCCCAGGTGGCATGAGTCAAAGGGCTTCCTGCTGCAGCAAGCTTTCCATTAATCAGGTTTTTATTGTTCCCACCAGCTTGTTGGCTCCCCCATCCTCCAGAGAGATAAGGATGCCTCCACTTTGCATAACAGAAGAACGAATGTGGGTTGTTCTGGCAGCGTTGAAATTGGCCGCATGGGGAGCCACTGCCCACGCAGAGTGCTATTTTCTTTTATTTATTTACTATATTTTTATCCCACTTTTTTGTGGATTGTCATATCCCAAAGCACCTCACATTAATTAAAGATGGGCGGGGGTGGGGGAGACAGAGAGGGGGGGAGAGACAGGGGAGGGAGAGAAGCTGAAAAAAGAAGGCACACAAGGAAAAAGGGATTCGAAAATGAAGGTAGGGAGGCGGGGTTAGCTACAAACATTTTATATCAAATTTGGGCTTGTCTGGTCTGTGATACTAACACAGAATTGTAGAGCTGGAAGGGGTTTGGAGGTTCATCTAGCTCAACTCCTTGCAATGCAAGGACACAGGTGGTGCTGTGGTCTAAACCACTGAGCCTCTTGGGCTTGCCAATCAGAAGGTCGGCGGTTCAAATCCCCGCGATGGGGTGAGCTCCCGTTGCTCTGTCCCAGCTCCTGCCAACCTAGCAGTTCAAAAGCACACCAGTGAAAGTAGATAAATAGGTACCGCTGCGGTGGGAAGGTACATGGCATTTCTGTGCACTCTGGTTTCCATCATGGTGTTCCCTTGCACCAGAATCAGTTTAGTCATGCTGGCCACATGACCCGGAAAGCTGTCTGTGGACAAATTCTGGCTCCCTTGGCCAGAAAGTGAGATGAGCGCCACAATCCCATAGTAGCCTTCGACCGGACTTAACAGTCCAGAGGTCCTTTACCTTACCTTTAATGCAAGAATCACAGCTAAATAATCTCTGACGGATGGCCCCCCAACCTATGTTTAAGAACCTCCAATGAAGGAGAGTCTACCACTTTCTGAGATAGTTCATTTCACCGTCAAACAGCTCTTACTGTCAGAAAGGTCTTCCTAATTTAGTTGGAACATCCTGTCCAGAGCAGGAGAAAACAAGCTTGCTCCATCTTTCACGTGACAGCCCTTGAGATACTGGTACTTGAAGATGGCTATAATTTCTCCTCTCAGGCTCCTCTTCTCCATACGCAGCTCCCGCAACAGTTTCTCAATAAGGCTTGGTTTCCAGACTCTTGATAATCTTGGTTACCCTTCCCCACACACTTTCCAGCTTGTCAATATCCTTTGTTCCTTTGGCCAACGGATAGTACCAGAGTGTCTTTTCTTCTTTCTTTTGTAGTCCTGGGGCAACTAGCAGTTGGAACCAGAGGAGTGGGGAAACAAGATCTGCAGCTGCTCCTTCTGTGCTTTGTGGATCCCCACTTGCTGTGATGTTCGGCTGTGCCACCCACATGGTTCTCTTCACATGTAATTGCCATGCTCCAACTAGAATATATGCATTGGGTTGCAGAATAAGTTCAGGAAAGTACTTGGTACAAAGGGTCCCTCCACACTGGTGGGTTTTTAAATTGTTCTTATTTTGTGGGTGTATTTTGCAACATGTCATTAATGCAATGATAGTGCCTTAGTGGTGGACTTATACTGGACCTTGCATACTTCATACTGCTTTATGAGTTGTTCTGCAATGCTTCCTCAATGTTACTGCTTTATCAGCATCTGAAGGAGGGGTATTCTTCCACTGCAGCGCAACAGAAACAGGACAAAACAAAACCCAGAACATTTGTGGTCTGAAAAAATTTCAGCAGAAAGTCATCAGACGTGAACTGATTTGAAACAAGGCAGTATGCCCACCCCAAACATTTGCTTGCACAAAATGTATTGAAAACAGGATTGCACATATAACCGCCCCACCACCGCCACAAGCACAAAGTGAGTAGGACCCTGCTAGCATATAACACCTCTACTCAGAGATCTGAACTGGCTTCCCATTTGCTACAGGGTGAAGTTCAAGGCGCTGCTATCGGTATATAAAAACCTTAACGGCTTGGGAGCAGTTTACTTGTGGGATTGCATTTTGGCATGGCAATGCCTACATTATGGAACTTCTTGCCTATTGAGATTAAGCAGGCACCTTTGCTGTACTCTTTTCATCACCTGTTAAAACCATCCCTGTTTAGACCAGCCTACCCAGACGCTTAGAAAGTTGAGGAATTGCCCCGCCCCCCATTTTAGTATTTTAACTTTTACATGTTTTAAAGTAGGGCTGTGAATCGTTCTTGATTTCACTGTTTTGTAGGCTGCTTTGAGGTTTCCCTACAATCCAGCAGTGTTTGAGATTTATGAAATAAATGATAATGTTTTGTATTTTTCTAAATGCTTAGTGGTTTTCCCACAATCAAGCAGTATATACATTTTGCTAAAATAAATGAATGGAAAAAATATCACTGTGCATGCACAGTAAAAAGGGCATCTGATTACAGGAGGGACCCATAGACCTTCCAGGGAATGTATTGCTGCAGAGTGTGAATGGTGCTATATGATGACAAATTGCATGCATAAAGAAAACTGGCATATTAGTGGGAAGGCTAATTAAGGATTATTTATTAGTAATAATAAGGAGGTCCTTGGTGTGCTAGCTTTTCAGAGGCAGGCGTGTTGATTTTTGTAATATATACAGGAGAGAATTTGAACAAACTACAATTATCCATCTGCATTCTGAAGTGATATACAGTTGTACTTTGGAAGTCGAATGGAATCCATTCCAGAAGTCCGTTCAACTTCCAAAACATTGGAAAATCAAAGTGCAGCTTCTGCAGCCAATCGGAAGCCGTGGAAGCCCCATCAGACATTTGGCTTCCAAAAATAGTTCGCAAACCGGAACACTCACTTCCGGGTTTGTGGTGTTTGGGAGCCAAAACATTCGAGAACTAAGCTGTTCGAAAACCAAGGTACAACAGTAGTCTCAAAAAAACTGTATTATGTGTGGCAGAGCAGCTGAGATAGAGAGCATTAAAAGCAAGGCCTTGGTGCTAGATTCCAGATACAGGCTCTGCTTATCAAAGCCTCTTTAATGCAAACTCCGTGAAAATTTACTGACATCTTCCTCTGTCGAATCCTCACTAGCTGTTTGGAAGGAAAGAATGCTATAATGACAGTATTATCCACTTTCCGCACATGGCACTGAAACTTCTGGGTCAGCTCCCTTTGCTTGTGTTGTGTATATGAAATTCTTACAATATCCAATGCGTTTATGCTCTATCAGCCGGAGAGAGTACACACCAGTGGCCATTTAAGAAAAGTGGCATTTCACTGCACAATTCGCAAGTCAGCTTGAAAGGACAGTCCCTGAAAGAGAGTAATTCACCCATTAAATTTTTCTCCCTAGAGCTACAAAAATCATGTTACTCCAGTGTACTAAATAAGTCATATACTCTGCTGGGAGCAAGAGCAAGACGAGAAGCTCAGTTAGAGGCAGATGCAAACGCCCTTCCTCTTCTGATTAGGGATGGGTCGAGCTTCACCTTTCCTTTCCACAGGATTGTATTCAGTGGTGCCCTTCAGTGAACCTAAGGCCTTCTTTCATTCACGGAAGAACCTTTGGTCTAGCAGAGGCCTCCCCTAACAGAAGAGGACTGGAAGTGAGTTTTCCCTTCCATGCTGCATTCAAGGGAGCTGGTGTAGATTTGGGAGGTAGGTGCAGTACGGCAAGGGGAATGGGGGGTGGTGGTATCTGCTTCTTCCCATTAGTGGAGGTGCCCAGTGGATTTCACAAATGCCATAGTGCAATTAGATTTAACACTCGTCGTTGCTCTACCCCCCAGTCCATAGTGCTAGAAATTCACGGTAACTTCATAGGATTTCACAGATTTGATCTGAATTTATTTAAGGGTTTGCTCGTCAGCTCTGAAGGCAGCTCACAAAGTCACAATCCAACAAAGTTTAAAAATATATAAATATGCAGTGCTTTTTTCTTTAAAAAATGTTTAGGGGTACTCTCATTTTCCTACTCATATCGAAATACTGTCCCTCAATGAGGCCAAACGTAGATTCACAAAATGTTTAGGGGTATGCATATCTCTGCGTCTCCCCAGAAAAAGCACTGTAAATATGAATTACAGAGTTGCCATATTTTGAAGAGCAAAAAAGAGGACACATTTGCCAACTTTTGCTTTAACTATGAATCACTATGACGACTCTCATTTTACATACCCATGAAAAAGAGGACGTGTCCAGGAAAATGAGGACATATGGCAACCCTACTAGCAGAACTATGACAACACACCCCTCATTCTCATCCTTGCTGTGCGCATTTTGGTTAAGGTGGAGGGGGACAATGTGGTGTGCCAGATCAGCCCCTTCTGTGCTCCTGGACTGCCCTTTTGAGGGGCTTAGTTCAGGCAGAAATGCTTCAAAGCCGATTATCAGTAAGGCAGTGACTGCTAGTGTGAAAAACAGCTCCAGATAAAATTCAAGGAGGACCCTGCATTCACAGGAACTAATTTGGGGTGAATAAGTGTTTTCAAGGATGGGGGTTGGATGAAGAGATGGTGAGGTGCTGGGGTAACAAAAGGTTGATTGGCTAGAGGATGAAACAGCCAAGATGATGTGTTTTTCCTACATGGGATGCGTGTTAATGGATATGCTCTCACACACTATTTTGGACTCTGTCCTGTTGCCTGACTAATTGGAAATCTAGTTTGAATCTCTTTATCGAACCCCCAAAGGGTATGTCTCCCGCCTGCTGGATTTCCACTTGTCCAAATGTTTGGTGAGCCAGAACAGGGCATGCTGGCAAAGTAACACTGGCTTTGCTCCACAGGCAAAAGCCAGCAGGGCTGGGCTGAGAGATGGCTCTGTCCAATCCACCCCACTGCAGCACAAAGGGTGTTTGAATTGCACCCTAAGCCTCAAGATGAAAACAAACTAGAGGGCTGGGGCAAGTTGAAAGTTCTTCACCTGGCATGGGAATGATGTCAGATGAAACTCCAGGGAAGTCACCCTGTGAAGGTCATTTCACATTTAAAGGTCACCGCCAGCAGTAAGCTGGAGGGAAAGAAAATGAACAGAAGGAACTGAAAGCTGCAGCAAATTGCACTTGAACCATTTCCAAAATTAATTTTAGAAATTCCCCATGTTAAATCGGAAGGAAGGCAAAACAAAATGTGTGAGAGTATATCCATGGAATGGAGAATGTAATCTTAATAGGAAGCCTGATGCATTCATTCTGCCCTGCCTCTCTTCCCTGTTGCCTCCATACTTTTCTCTGATGCTCTGAAGATCAGCCTGGACATCAAATTTCCTTATGATACTACGAAGATGCAGTATCATTTTGTTTATGGTGAGAGGAGGGGGGGCTGTAGACATCAGGTAGATGGGGCAGCTGATAGCTGTGGGAAGAAAATCAAGGCTTTTGATTAACACTGATGTGTTCTGGCCATGACCTGTTCAGTTGTCCTGAATTTTCAAATTTTTCATATTTCCTTCCCCAAAGCACCATCCACATCATCCCACTTCTTACAGTTGCATTGCAGTGTACATGATTTATCCTCAACACAACTCTGTGAAGGAAATTCTCTCTGAGTAAACTTTCCAATATGAATTCCCAGAGCAGAATTTTGTTGCTACTACCCTGAATTCTATACTCTATTTTTTTAACCTTCTAATGTAGGGATTCCCCATAAAATTTGCCCAACCCAAATTACAAGGAATTGATCAAAAATTAATAGCAGGTTATTTTCTTTATTAGGATCAACTAAAATGTCACAAAATAATGAAGAAGTATGACAAACAGTGACATCTGTATTATACCAATTATACATGTCTGCTCAGAAGTAAGCTACCTAATTCACATTTTCTAAAACAACATGTGGACCAATATATAGTGATTCTTCAAAATTCACACTTCTCTGAATTTTGCAGTGTAGTTCTCCAGTCAGCTAAGCCAAGTGTACAAAAATGTTTCTATTCAGGGTAAAGGTAAAGGTACCCCTGCCCGTACGGGCCAGTCTTGCCAGACTCTAGGGTTGTGCGCTCATCTCACTCTATAGGCCGGGAGCCAGCGCTGTCCGCAGACACTTCCGGGTCACGTGGCCAGTGTGACAAGCTGCATCTGGCGAGCCAGCGCAGCACACGGAACGCCGTTTACTTTCCCACTGGTAAGTGGTCCCTATTTATCTACTTGCACCCGGGGGTGCTTTTGAACTGCTAGGTTGGTAGGCGCTGGGACCGAACGATGGGAGCGCACCCCGCCACGGGGATTTGAACCGCCGACCATGTGATCGGCAAGTCCTAGGCGCTGAGGTTTTACCCACAGCGCCACCCGCGTCCCCCATTCAGGGTAGGTATATGTAAAAAATAACATACCAGAAATCATTATTTTAGAGAAAACTGCATACAAAAATAGGAGAAATTCACACCAAACAGCCGATAAAGTTTCATGAGAACTTTTTTTAAAAAACTGAAACAGATCTAGAAGTGTGGGAAACTGAACTTCAGATTGGAAAAATGAGAAACTGAGAGAAACCAAAACTGCCAAATTTGCCTATCGCTGCTCCCAGGTAAGTGTGCATAGGTTTAAAATATATCATATTTACTGCAACCTTCTTCTGGTGTTCACTTCCAATTGTGTAAGAGCTCAATTGGTGGAGCATGAGACTCTTAATCTCAAGGTTGTGGGTTTGAGCCCCACATTGGGCAAAAGATTATTGCATTGCAGGGAGTTAGACTAGATGATCCTTGTGGTCCCTTCCAACTCAACAGTTCCGTGATTCTATGATTCTGTGTGAAGCGGTCTGTAGGAAAGTGTAGTGTGAGCTCAGCCCCCTGACTATCCAGAGTTTCTACATCTTTGTTATAAATCCTACAAGCGATAAATGTGGCCCTCTTCAGACTCATTGCTTGTATGAGGTCACTGAGGGGGCTGAACTCATCTCCCCTCCCCACCATTTCTACAGCCCCCTCTGCTTATTTAGAATGTATGTCTGAAGAGGGTAAGGGTAAGATCTTCCTTACTACCAGAGACTCTTGCCTGAATATGTCTTCACAATGAAATAAAAGCAAGTCACTCAATTTGTCTTCGTCTGGTTGGGCACTTTAATGATTCGGCCTTGATTATATTAGGTACATAGACAATGAGTTGTTTGAAATGTTTATCACAAGCAGAAACGGTGAGTCTGCATGTCGTTGTCAATCTTCTTGATGTGTTTTGAGAGGAGGTGTGTAAAAATGTGATTTGTGTTCATGACAAACCATTGAATTTATCCATTTCAAAAAGTCGGGGTGAGTGGGAAATGACTCATCATGCACAGAGTGCCATGTTAATGGGCCCATAGACTAATAATAAAAGTAGTCTTACATTAGGTCTACCACCATCTTAGATGTTAAAATGCATCATACTTTTTTCATACTATTTGGACCGGACCTTTAGATCATTTACATAGTACCTTTTAAATAATTATCTATAGCTTGAATGCTTGCATGCACTTGCAAACAGAAGCTTTTCCAAGATTGTTTATCACTTTACTAATGTTATTTTTCTCCCTCAAAAGTGAAATTTTATTTTTCATGCTGACATATTGGCCATAGCTCAGCAGCGCAGCAGATTCCTTGCATGCACAAAGACCTAAGTAAATCTCCATTTAAGAGGATCCAGCAGAAAATGATGGAAAAGACCTCTGGTTGGTGGAGATGCTGGGGAGTCACTGCCAATCAAGGTAGATAATACCTTTTTCAGCCCAAGGGCCACATTCCCTTCTGGGCAACCTTTTGAGGGCCACTTGCCTATTGCGGGCAGGGACATAAGCAATGCGATATAGCCTGCTTGGTCTTGTAAAGATTATGTGTATCTTTACTTTCGCTGTGGACTCCGTCCAATGCCGGATTTACGTATAAGCTAAACAAGCTATAGCTTAAGGCCCCACTCTCTCAGGGGCCTCAAAAAAAAAATTAAAGGGGAAAAAAACTAGATGTACATTTCCAAAATATAATATAAAAAACAAATAAAAATAAATCCACATACAGCAACAGTGTTCTGTGTTGTGTAGGCTCCTATTATGTAAGTAATGGGCCCCACCTGCTAGCCTGCTCCCTAATATCACATATAAAGGGCCCCATTACCTTCAGTAGCTTCGGACCTCATCAAACCTAAATCTGGCCCTGAGTCCTTCCCACAGAATGCTGTGAGCAGCAGTGAGGAGGGAGCTGTTAGACCTTTGCTGTAAGTTTGTACCCTTCTTCGGTGCTTTTTTAATTTTAAAAAAATGTTTAGGGGTACTCTCATTTTGACTCAAGAAAACCACCATTTCATAGTTCATATCAGGAAAAATAAATACAGTAAATAGACAAATAGATAAAGAACATGCATTACCTCATAAGACACCACACATCCACATTCCACACTGCTTCACACATTAAACACTCGCTTCTGCCTGAAACTCAGGAAACACCTTGACGGGAAATGAGGCCGCCATCGGGGGTAGCAATGGAACTGAAGATTCACCGTGCTAGAGAAGAAACTAAAAAGTTATTATTATTTTTTAGTTTCTTCTTCCATTAGATTCACAAAATGTTTAGGGGTATGTGCACCCCTGCATTCCCCCAGAAAAAAAGCACTGCCCTTCTTTAATAAATCATTAGACCTGGTCACTCAGGCCACTTCTTTGACATTCCTGCCTATCTGAACACTCGTGAGCCCTCCTCCAACTCTGCAGGGTGTTTCAGGCAACAAATGTAAATATTACCTTTGTACAGTAGGCTAGTTTCTACACAAACACACACCTCTCTCTCTATCCTCCATCCAGACACACAAGAAGAGGTATTATCAAAGTTAGAGGACACATTCCAGCCAGGCAAAAACTCTTCAGGTGCAAAGCTGAGCAAATGAGGTGTGTGACTTGAGGAGAGTTTCCAGGGCCAAATGCAGAGGCCTCTCTTGCTGGGTTGCCAGAAAAATGGCTACAAGAATGCATACAAAATGCACTAACTATTATTAATATGTTTCAATCCTAACCTATACAGAGATATAAAAACAAGGTTCTAAATATTTCCTGCAAATGGGACTATCGTCCCTTCCTGCAAAATAAAAAATGTTCAGAATGTTTCCTGCCTTGTAGGATTAAAAACAATTTATTTTTATTTTTGCACAGCCATCTGAAGCCAGGAATGTACAGATGGGCATAGCGGTGAAAAATAAATATGTTAAAATATATTTAAAGCTGGCTCAAAGCTCTTGGGAGGCACAGGTTAACTTCTGATTTATGTAAGAAAAAACCCCCAATCTGTTCTCCTGATTTTACCACAGGTATACAATGTTCAGCTGAAAATTGCTTCGTTTCATCCTTGAATGCTTTCTAAATTAAGGCAGTGCAATAAATAAATAATAAATAATAGTCTGCATGTTGCTTTCATATGCTTCTTATAGGCAGGATGCTATTCCTTAGCTCTCCACATACACATTGGTTATAAACTGGATTCTGCTGACAGCATGGTCAAGGATTCATAGCAGCAAAATAAAGACTAATGCTATCGTCTGAGGGTGGCAATCAGAAAACACAAGCCTCAAAAACATTAAGCAGTTCCCCAAAAGCACATCACACACCCCAACCCCAACCAGGCAGTGTAATTTTGCCCCTCCCTCCTGAAACTCTAGCCTTTTATCTCTGTTAACTATCTCTCCCCTCCGAAAGAGGCTTTCCCCATTTTCTGTCCTGCCCAGAGACTTTCTGTTAATGGCCTTCCTAAAGGATTAATGGCTAGACCATCATCAGCCTTGGTTCTTCCAATGACTCCCATCCAGTTAGTTATGCTGAGCTGGCCTGGCTCGTTAGCATAAACTGAATCCATGTTTGGCATAGTTTAGTCAAAGCTTAATTAATTCTTTTACAGTACTAAATCCAAGAATCATGGGTGTCTTGCACCCACCAACTCAGGCACCCAGAGCCTATTACATTATCTTAAAGTTTTCAAAAGCATTCCAAAGGAGGTTGACTACAATGCACATTTAACACAGCTAAGTTAACTTGTACACCCACCCACACTTCAAAAGAAGCAAGTCAAATATTAAATGCACATTTGAAACAGGACAATTAACAAGAGAATAAAATATTGTCATAAGCATGGAACATGTTTGCTACTGTTGCTACCAGTCCTCCCAATGGTGGTTCATGGTGGCTGGTGGCTATGGAAACTCAGGCCTGATGATCTGGATCTGCACTAAGAGACAGCCAAAATACAGTTGTACTTTGGTTTTCGAACAGCTTGGTTCTCAAATGTTTTGGCTGCTGAACGCTGCAAACCTGGAAGTGACTATTCCAGTTTACGAACTATTTTTGGAAGCCGAATGTCCGACGGGGCTTCCGATCCACTTCCTGCAGCCAATCAGAAGCCACACTTTGATTTCTGAACATTTTGAAAGTCAAACCGACTTCTGGAAAGGATTTCATTCAACTTTCAAGGTATGACTGTATATGCAAAGTTTGTGCTTTACCTCTATGGGCCTTTCCCAAGAACTGAGAAGAATTGGTTCTTGAGTTTCAACGATAAACACTTGCTTTCTGATAGGCAGGTTGGAGACCAATCTTCCTGGCCTTGAAAAGGCAGACAGGGGAATTCCTTACATTTGAAGGACTGCCAAAAAAAGAAAAAGGGAAATAGCATCATAATATACTTTGTACACTGAGGCAGGTTGACAAACCACATAGTCAATGTTCAGGACCACATTCACTTTCATGAGGCTTTGATTGAAATCTGGTAACTCCCTGTGGCTCCGGTATATTCGGGGATGTTTTCTGATTTGTCTGCAGCAAGTGAAACCTTGTCATCTCCATCTGTAGCAGGCTTGTCACAACTTTTACACATCGTGGTGGAGTCTCATTTTCCTTGCTAGACATATGTCTCGAAAGCGCCTTCCCTCATTGAAAGTGGAGCTCTGTAATGGATTTCATTAAGGCAGAACAGTGGTCCCTCAGGACGCTTCAAAGCTTCCCTCTTTCCAACAGCTACATATTTCTGAATTCAGCAGACGTAGGCTCCCTCATATATAAAAAGGGTGTTCTGTGGAGAGAAACTGTGCAGTCAAATAATTTATCTTTTTTGTAGAAAATCAAGAAAAATTCAGGCTCCTTTTCTTTGCCTGGTCACTTCTTCCTCTTTTGTTCGTTCAGCTCACATAGATGTAGAAAGGAGAGGGATCACTTTTTCAACAAGAGGATGGTTGCCTAGGGATGAAGGGGAAAAATCATTTGATTCACCACTGAAAGCAAGTTGGCCTAATTGGCTGGATCCAGACTTCTGGGTAGATCAGAATGTGGCTGACAATGTAATCACACACTTCTCTGAATTTTGCGATGCAGTTTTGGCTCAAAATGCACACAGGAATGTATGTTTTATGAGGAAATGTGCACAAAACTGTTTATTTTAGAGGAATGAATACATTTTGTGTGTGTGCAAAATGCAAACGATTTAAATGAAATGGTGGTGGTGTTTTTGAATCTGCAAAAAAAGCATAGAAAGGAAGCATAACTGAAAGCACACAGAACTGAATGCAGTATGGAAATAAGCTGATTTGTCATTCCTATAGCTTATGCTTTCTTATAATAGTTTTATTTTGACAATGGCATTTGACTTTTCTTTTTTTAATACCTCCACTTGCCCAGTCAAATATTGGAGAATATTATCTGACAAGAACAGGCCCACTGCCTTGGTCCCAGGACCGTGGGTGCCCAGGGCCACGCATGCTGTGGGTGCATCTGACTTCAGCACACCCTTGATGCACATGTCCAACATTAGCATGTCTGCTGGCATACTAGCATCACACACACACCAGTGGGTGTGCTAACGTTGGATGTGCATACCCCTGCTGTGTGCTTGGCCCTGGTACAAAAATTTGTGAGTGCCTGGCCCCTTCATGGGGAATGTTGGGGGGAGAGCCTGAAGCCCCCCACCCACCACCTGGCGCCTATGGCCAAGAGAGTTCTTCTATATGTGGTCTAAATGGAGGGTTGATTATTGCCTGAAACAGTGAGTGGGAAATGGAGGGGGAAATAGAAAATAGTGGAGGATAAATTAGTGCCCTGATTAGCCACGATGACTATGTTCTACTTCTACTAGGACTCTCAAAATGGGAGAGTGCTGTTGCACTCAGGTCCTGTTTGCAGGCTTCCCACAGGCATCTGGCTGGCTGCTCTTGAGAACAGGTTGCTGGACTAGATGGGCTGGATCAGACCAAAGTTAGCATCCAAGGCAGAATTCTCCTTCCTACAGTGGTCAGCAAGTTGCCTCTTTTTAAACCCACAAAGACGACATGAGGGGTTTCATGCATACAGGATGCCGTTATTGCTTAACTTCACAAAAGAGAGGGCGTTCGTCTCTTCCTTCCACCATGGAAGCGTTGACTGAAATTTTCAAGAGCTAATATCTCATTATGACATAAGATTGCTTCACTTGGTCTGATGATCTATGGCAGGTAGCTGGATTATCTCAACTTGCTTTGTTTTTAAGGAGGCACCTTCAGACTCTGTGGTTTTTTTGAGTAGTTGATATTTATCAGGGCTCCCCCCCCCCAGCCAAAAATTCAGTTCTGGCACCTCTCAGGTGGGTGCCATTGCCATTATGCTGAATTCTAGCACCTCTTTTTCTAGAAAAATAGCACTGATATTTATACTACTCTCTCTTACAAGGTCAGTATTATGAATTACGGTGTATTAGCCTATCCCTCCTCATTGCCCAGATATCATTATCCATAATCAGGGACAGTAGGAACTGTCACCATAATGATGGAGACAGATGAAGCCATCTTGTACAGCAAACAAGAGGCTGACTTTGTCACAGAAGGAATTCTGCTTGAGAGTCAAACCTACTTTCTTTTTTTGGAGTTGCTCCTAACTTCAATGCTGCAAATTAATGTGGAGTGCATACTTTGATGCTTAACATATTGTTTCAGTCCCAAAGCTCCCTTTAGGCCTCAATCATAATTTCTCAGCGCTCACTTCCAGGTATATTACACCATTTCTGAAAATTCAGTCAAGAACAAGCTGCCCTTCAGGGGGCAGGGCCAGTGAATCGTACCAATTCAATCTGTGCTATAAAGGCAAGAGAACATTAATGTACCAAAAAAAAAAAAAAAAATCAAACCACACAACAAGAGAAAGTGGAAACATACCTTTCGTGTTAAAACACATTTATTTATTTATTGCATATATACCAAGGAGCTCAAGGTAGCACACATGGTTCTTCCCCTTCACATTAAATCCTCACAACAGCCCCATGAGGTAGGTTGATTGTCTTCCAAAGCAACTACTCTATTCCGAACTTAAAAATGGAAAGCGTAATGCTGGTGGTCAACAAAAGAGGTTTAAAGACTGTCTCAAGGCAAATCTTTAAAAAATGTAGTACAAACACTGACAAGTGGGAAACACTGGCCTGCGAGTGCTCCAGTTGGAGAACAGCCTTTACCAAAGGTGTCATGGGCTTTGAAGACACTCAAACTCAGGACGCAAGGGAGATACATGCTAAGAGGAAGGCACTCTTGGCAAATCCACACCGTGATCAGCTCCCATCTGGAAACCAATGTCCCCACTGTGGAAGGACATGTGGGTCCAGAATTGGCCTCCATAGTCACTTACGGACTCATTGTTAAAACCGTGTCTATGGAGGACAATCTTACTCAGCCAAAGAAGAAGAAGGTTAGGCTGATAGGCAGCAACTGGCCCAAGGTCACTCAGTGAGCTACATGGCTGAGTCAGAATCTGAACCCTGGCCTGCCAGGCCCAACACTCCTAGCAACCACAGTACCCTGGTTCTCCAGCTTAGCATACCATATTTTAGCCTAACATGGGTGAGTTGGAAAGAGCTTGATGTGGCCTTGGGCTCTTGCATTTACCTTCCCCTATCCTCATGTAGCCAAGAATACTTTTGTAGCCAAGAAGAGGACATTGGGGGGGGGGGAGGGAGTATTAGCTTTGTTTGTTACAATGGTTTGGTATTTTTGTGTTTTTATATTGCAAACCGCCTTGTGATCCTCGGATGACGGAAGGTATAGAAATTTAATAAATGCATAAATAGAGCTTCACTTTTCCCGAGTCTGCAAATCTAGATCAGATTGCATTGTCCATTGTAACAACCGATAAATTAGAGAGGCAGTGGTTCTTTGAACTGGAGTGCTTGGGACAGATCCATTTGGGGCGGGTGTCAAGATTGTGGAATTATTGTTGCTAAAGCACATGAACAGTTCAGGTGTTGTTTCACCCATATACTGCATATGGCCCCTGAGCATTTGCACTCAAGGGATATAAATTTCACTTGCATTTGCTGCATCTCCAGGGTTCTCCAAATGCCCCTTTGGCTACAGGATTCTTTGGTTTGCACCAGAGCAGCTGAAGAAACCGGAAGTTGGAGCATTTCAATATAAGAAATTAATCTCCATTTTGTGTGTCACTGTAATAAATAGATGATTTTGGTAATTAACTGCATTCTAGCAGGACCTAGAGCAAACCTGTTTGATTCATATATGCTGTCCACAAACTGCTGTGGTATATAGTCTAGCAAAAGCTATAATACGCACATATAATACACACATGGTTGTTCGGTTCATGTAGCTTGGCTGTAGTTGCGTGTCGAGGTCCCCAAGCCACCGCCCCCCCAAAATAAATCACAATTCACACCAAAAAATTGTTTAAGGTTTTTGGCACAATTTTGGCCACAACTTTATTAAAATACATAATGTGAGTGGTTGCTTAGGCATTGGTTATGACTATCTGTCCCTGCCCCGGGACAGAACTGACTTCCGGATTCCAGCGAAAACCAGTCAGGGAAAACAATATTGGGGAGAAAATGGGGCTGGGCACCTTACTATCACCCCTCCCCGCATGCTCCCAGGGGCTTGCACGGCTCTAGCCCCTCGCCAGGGATACGGACAAAAGTATGGCAAACCCCTGGATTCCTTTAATGGAATTCCCTTGCAGCAGCAGCATTGGAGGGGCAGACACAGCCAACCCTTACCCCTCCACCAACCAAATTTTAACCAATGCCTTACCGCAACCTTACAAGTTGTGACGATTTGCTGTACAGTAGGCAAAAACCAAATGACACCAGCCAGTCTGCCAAATGGACAAAATTCCTACCAGGCCCCTGCCCCAAAAGCAGACAACCCCATGACAGGCATAGCAATGTCAAGTGCAACAGCTCTAAATTAGGGAGGGTGGGCAGGCGATCCGATGCACGCAGCAAGAGAGACTGAAAAAAGCTGTGTGCCAAGAATATATAACCTTTGGGCCAACCCACTAAATGGTAACATCAAAATCTCCCCAACAACCCATATTGGCTCAATCACAGTCATGGCCTCCAAGCGGTCCTGCCCAAGAGGGGGTGTCCTGTTAGACCCCACCACAATACATGCTCTCCATGAAGGAGAACATGCTTAATGACAAAAAGGCATTCTGTATACATTTAGAGGCACTGTCTATTTATATCACCTATTAAATGTCAGCTATTACACACATGTTCTGGATCACCCCCAATTAAGTCATGCTTAGAAGTGATCTTAGGCAGCAGAAGACCTCCAAGTCTGGATCAGCCTTTAAAACTACCAGTTTAGTTATATGATTTTATTATTACTATGCTAATTACAGTAATTATACCATGACTAATGTAAAGACACTTTTTTCTATGAAACTCTTGCCTCTCAAGGGCAAAACTCAACTCTCATTTATATTGGCATAAATCTGAAGCAATTTGACTAATGTAGGCTAAGCCATTGATTTTTTTCATGCTGACACAAAAGGGAGTACAAGACGAGGATTTCATCAGCAAACCAATAATGTTTTACCCTGACAAATCATTTATATATTGGTCACAATAAGCTTTCTGCTTAAAATGAAATGTATTATTTCCAAACAATGGAAGCACTTGACCATGTGTGATACAATAATCTCCCGGGTGACAGGTGAACAAAAGATTTCTGCCTAGCACTAAGAAAATAATGTACTTCTTCCCTGCTGCTTAGGATATTGGCTATTCCAAAGGTCCCACTATTTTAACTTAGAACTATGAATTACCCAAACCCTATGTATTCTAAGCTAGAACCTTTGGGCAGAGGTAATCCATTCATTTCCCCTGAATCTCCAGAACACATTTAGAGCTTGGATTCCACAATCCATTCAAAACATGCAAAGTTAGGCAGCTAGGTAGCAGATAATAGCACCTGTATCCTTACTGAATCAGAGATCACTAGCCAGGATTCTAGGTGGTTCTAGAGATATCACCCCCGCCTTTCAAATATCTGCTTTCTCTTACTAAAGTGTGTAGTGACTAGGGATGGGACAGCAATTCAATTCATCTTTAAATATGAATTCATCCAATTCACAATTCTGGAACATGAAATGAAACGCAGCCATCCTTTGGAAATCCCAAGTTCTCAATGTAGACAAATACAGTGGTACCTTGGTACTCGAATGACTTGGCTCCTGAACAAACCGGCTCCCAAACGCCGCAAACCTGGAACTAAGTGTTACAGTTTGCTAACGTTTTTCGGAAGCCAAACATCCAACATAGTTTCTGCAGCTTCTGCTTGAGTGCAGGAAACTCCGGCAGCCAATCAGAAGCCGCGTCTTGGTTTTCAAACGATTTCGGGAGTCGAACAGACTTCTGGAACAGATTAAGTTTGAGAATCAATGTACCACTATATCCATATTGTGGGGT
The DNA here is from genome assembly GCF_964106645.2 of Podarcis pityusensis. NCBI lineage: Eukaryota > Metazoa > Chordata > Lepidosauria > Squamata > Lacertidae > Podarcis > Podarcis pityusensis. The sequence continues at coordinate 87,984,976 of NC_138026.1, read as the reverse complement.
AAGCTGTGCATGAAATTGTATATCTTAGTGAAAATAACATTAAAAATGCATTATACGAGGGAACATAGCTTTGCAAAAATGTGCCTGTTAAGCAAAAGTGTGTATGTTTGGAAAAAAATCATACTAAAATGCTGATGGGTTTTCAATAGGGCTTTTAAGATAGATAGTTGATTGATTGATTGATAGATAGATAGATAGATAGATGATAGATATAGATGATAGATGATAGATAGATAGATGATAGATAGATAGATAGATAGATAGATAGATAGATAGCAATCCGATGTGGATGTATGAAGAAGTGAACTTCTGATTGCGAAGATGATAAACGGAGAAACCAAAAGTGGAATCTATAATCAATAAAAACAACAGCAAAACACAATGCATAAAATACCACAAAACATACAAAACCAGGTAAACGGATCAAATTGAGAAACAAGGACTTCCGGGACAGCGCCATCGGCAATGGCGGAGTTCCTCTGACAGAGAGGAATCCGCTCCGTGAAAATCGGGTCTTGCTGCCGCCGCGAAGGCGGAGACCCTTTAAAAATCCCAGGCGGAGGAAGCCTGGGAATGTGGGATTCGGCTGACACCAGGAGCGCCTCCCCTACTCGCAGGGAAACCCTTTTTCGGGGGTCCGAAGCGACGTGGGGTGAGTGGTGCAGTGTTTTGAATCAACCGCTACTTTTACGGAGTGAAGCCGCACAGCCACTGTCGGAGAGCGCTGACCTTTTCCTGTGGACAATTGGACTCTAAACAAGTACCCGTGAGTAGGATGGAAAATTGGATTAAGTATTAGGAAATATCTTAATTTGGCACCGAAACGGGAAGGTTCTAAACAGGAAGTCCGCCTCCCGTTTTTTGTAAATAGATTGAAGCAAAAACTTTGTAAGCTAAAGTCTGGAAAGTCGTATATAAAGTTCTAAATTTCCTTCATTCATCACCACCAAAACCCCTCTTGGAAGCAGGAGAAAAGAGGGGGATTTTTGACTGTTTAAGCCTGCAGGAGAGAGAGTAAAGAAAGATAAATTTTCCACCGTCTCAAACCTGGGAAAGGGGTGTCAGAGACAGAAATTTATGGGGAAAGTTCATCGACTGTGAACGGAATGTCTTTTGACAGATAGTTTTAAAAAAAGAAAAAAAAGAGAAATATATTGATTCCAATGTTGCTTCTTGCAATTAAAAGAAACAAAGTATTTGAAAAGTGAAAGTAATTCTTCCTTGTTGGTCCTGCTTTTAAAAGATGGATACAAATAGAAATTGTCTCCTCTAGAGGGAGCTTGTTAATTTGTTGCCGGAGCTGATCTGGGGACCTCACAGCTGTATGATTAGGATCGTGAGACCAGACTCTAACCTTGGGGGGAAAAATGTGTTTACAAGAAGTCTTGGTGCTTGCTTTTTGCAAGACAAGTGCTTTGCTGGAGCAGATGCATGAGAAGATGGATTTGATGACTGTTGCAGTTAAAAACTTTGGACAAATGGCGAACACCCATATAGAAACCATTCAAGAACCAGCCCAGGAATCTGTTTTGATAGGGCAAGCGCAAGGGCAGAAGAAAATGGAGGAGGTTGTTGTTGAACCTCAAATAACACAAATGGAGAGACCCGAGGCCTTCCAGGAGTATAAGCCGTTGTTCTTGAAGTTCGAATCTGGAGTGGACCGGGGGGGTCTGGAGTTGTGAGGGCTCTTAATTTTGGAAAGACTTTGAAACATGCTTTTAACTACTTTCTGGATTACAGTGTTGACTGTGGGGAATGGGACTGTGGGGAATGGGCTGATCTGCTGAGGAGAGATGGAGATACTTTTGGATTGGAGTCCTCCCGAGACCTACCCCCCAATGAGAAAGGAAAGAAAATAAGAAAAAGATCAACAAAAGATAAAGTAAAGGGCAGGTATAAACAAGAAGAAGACCTGCAGAAGGGACATGGAAAAGATTTAAGAGCCTCGGACATAAGAGCACCAGGTTGATGGATTAGATAGACGAGAAAGGACTGACAAAACCCGAGACCAGGAAGAAGAGACGATGGATGAAGATTGGAAGAAAGTTTCAAAATTTATTTAGAAAAGTATTGTAAAATTAATGAGTACTAGAAAAATATTGGAATGAAATTATTTGGCTTCAGCAGAAATGTCAAAAAGAATTATGAAAGAATATGTTATGGTTAAAATTTTTTGGTATATATAAGTTTTAAGTTTTAAGTTTTAGGGTTTTTTAGGCAAGATAAGGTTAAAACAGATTAAGGTAATTTAAATGACAGAATATTGTGAAAGATGGAAAGGATTTGCTGAGATAATTAACTACTAGAATACAGAAAAGGGAGGTGTGAGGAGGTCGTTGAAATAAGTTAATGAAAGTTAAGGATTTGGGAATATTAGACTTGTTTTTTAATTGTTTGTTTATTTTTGTTTTTTGATTTAGATGTATTGTGTGTTTTGTTATTTTTTTGACTTTGGTTTTTATTGATCTGTATTGTTTAATTGTTATGTTTATCTACTTCTTTCTTTCTTTTTCTCCTTCTCTTGTCTTTTCTTTCTTCTTTCTTTGTAACTTTAAAATTCTCAATAAACATCATTTAAAAAAAAAAACAAATTGAGAAACAAGGACACACAACTTATAAAACTACTTTTTAAAGATATCCCTGAACTCCTCTCTTCCCTGCTGCTGCTGCTGCTGCTGCTGCTGCTGCTGCTAATCTCAAAGTCATGGTTTTGGAAAGGCTTCCAGGGCTGGCGGGTCGGGCAAGGCAGGTGGAGAAACCATTGCCTGATGAAGAACAGGAAGCCTCTCTCCCCTCGCAGTTTAGCTAGAATGAGTCCACTCTGTACATTCAATTAGAGCAAGGCAAAGAGTGCAATACGTTTCTTGCCTATTTGTTCATTTTTTAACAATGACTTCATCTCTGTCATAATGGAATGCATACACTTCAGTGTTTCACTTTCTGTAGACATCTGAGTGCAAATTTCAAGGCACAGCTCCAAGCCATATGCATAAAATAAATTTGCAGAAACCAAACATGAAATTCACGGGTGTCAATGTTTATATTATAAGTGTTCAGTCAGTCGGGAAACAGAAATAGGACCATGTGACTTCACCTAAACAATTAAACTCCGGCTCAATGCAGCTAGAAATTCACATTTTGCTTACTGATCTGAGGCTTGAAAATGTGAAGCGCTATTTGTTATTTAACAAATGTATTTGGAGAAAATTACCATCTGTCGCGAATGCTTAAATAATGCAAAAGGAGGGAGAGGAAAGGTCCTCACTTTATCTTGCATATTCTCATTCAGTTCCAGGTAACAATTTTTCTGTCTCAAACTTTCTGTGACTAATAGAGCAAAAATATCTAACAATGCAGTGGATGGATAAGAAGAGGATTGCTAAATGAAGAGTGTGTACTGGCTAACTCTGTCTGAACCAGAGCTCCCTCTCCTGTTAGGGACAGCACTTTAAGGAGTCTTGCTGTACCATTCAGACCTGAGTTCCTGGCTTAACCTCTCCCATCTAATCAGTTCTGGCTTCATGACAAGACCAGGGTTTGATGGAATAATGAAGACAGTGTAAATCAGCATAAGAGGGAAGAAGGGAACAATCCTGGATGCATGGTGGGGAGGATTGGGGCGGGTGGGTGGTGTCAGGGATGTGACTGAACCGAGCGCAGAGGAAGAGTTAGGCTCAGAAAATGAACAAAGAGAGACAGAGAGCTCACTGCCAGAGCTGGGAAGGGAGAGTCAGACCCCCATTCACAGATAAGTCACAGACACTGATAGCTCCCAAGAAGGGGGAGAGTTAGAAGGCAGTCAGAGGGTTGCTGGGCAACCAGCAGAGAGACAGTGGACAAAGAGTTCATTTAATGGAAGTGGGGGGTGGGGGTGGGACTCTGGCATCCTTCCTGCTATGAGAGGGGCAGAGATTCAGACTGACCAACTCCTTCAATGAGAGCAGGCTAGAAGCCATGCTCTGAATGTGGGTTTTTTTGGTAAATAAACATACCATAAAACTGCCAGAGTCAGTGATCTTATCGAGGCTTGCTTGCCTGCCTGAGATCATTACAGGTGGTGACTCCATTACAGGTGGAGTCCTTCTACAGGACTATGGGACTTCTACAGTCCTATAGTCTGGAGACTTTGTGGAGTCCTTCTACAGGACTATAGGACTTCTACAGTCCTATTTCCCCATCCATAAACATATGCCCACTGAAGTCCCATTTAAATCAATAAAGAGCCCAAGATGATCATGCCACTCCCCATCTCATCTCATCTCATCCCATTCCATTCCATCTCCAAAGCCAAAACAGAGCGTATAACAGTTGCCAGCTATTTTGGCAGCCAGTTTCAGCATGTCAGCAGTAGATCTGAGAGACAGCCTGGAATTCCACATGTTAGACCAGAGGTTGCCAACCCTTCTGAGCCAGTGGGCACAATTGGAATTTTGAGAAAGTGTTGTGGGCACCAGTCAAAAAGTGACTGTCATGGGGACATGGCACAACACAGGATGGTTGCCGAGGGTGTGTAGTGTAACACAAAATAGCTGCTACATCTAATAATGAGGAAAAGGAGACAGGGCCACAAAATGGTGGGGGGATGCTCTCCCTATCAGTGAAAACAACAACAACAACAACAACAACAACAACAACAACAACAACCTACAGCAGCTGCCACTGGGCTTGCTCAAAGAGAGAAGCTCTTGCACCACCCTTCCGTTCAGAATGGAAGGGAGGGTGGATTTCCAGTCCTGGCATCCAATGAAATATGGGTAAGTCTGAGCTGGCATGCTCAATATAAGAGAGGCAGAGCCAGCAAGGGCAAGCAATCATTTGTGCACTGTGGATTTTTGAAGGGATATATACTGAGATCTTTCACAGGCTCCATAGGTTGACGCACTGGCAGGTGCTGCATTGGCAACCTCTGCTTAGATGAAAGGGAGCATGGCATGGAACCATATGCCTTTTACATCATATCTGGAGAACTTAGAATACATCAGGGGAGATAAGAAGTGCAGTAGGCTTGGTAAGGGGCAGATGGCACAGGTCATGTGCCAGCCCCTCCTCCAAGGCAGTCGTTCTTATCAGCCAGCCTTGTAGTTTGTATGGTTTGTAAGTTACTTTGGACATGCTTTACCTGTGGATTTATTTATTTTTTATTTTATAAACATCGCTAGTTCTTTTCTCGTCTGCTGTTTGCCGTGCTTAGACCATGGTTGGTAGATTAGCATAACAAACAAACAACTTGCGCTGTTCTAAGCCACGCCATAATGATGATCATTTTAGCTTGGTCCTAGGATTTCTCAACATGAATCACAGAAATGAAAATATATTGCGTTGGCTTCTTCATTTGTCAGTGTAGACACCTCCCCTTGCACTCCTACTCCTACCCCCAGCTTTGCTAAGTCTAATTTTAAAACATTTCATTCCACAAAGCTGCTAAGTGTTCCTTGGGAGTATCATAAAATTTAGAGACCACAACCTAGATGGATATTTTTGGGTCATATGCTGCCCTTCAGTACAATAAGCCATTTGTTTTATTCCACGTATGTGTTCTCTGACTTGGATAATTTCCTCAGCCCCAGTTCCCTTTAATGCTTTCTAATAAGCCAGCCCATCTGGCCCCTGAATAATGTGTTTTTGCTGCTCCAGAATCCTTTCCTATTACTGACAATTTTCTGGCACTAGGACATTGCAGCGCTGATGAGAGCATGCTTGGTAGGAAGAGGTGAGGGATGTTGCAGTGGCTGCCAAATAATAGATTCTGTCTGCTAGAATGCCCTTTGCTCTCAGTTACACAGAACCCATTATCATATTTCACACATTTTCAGAATCTATGGCCCTTAAACACACACACACAGTGTTGATGAGATAAATAATATAATAGATATTCCCTGTTCTGTACTTTGGAGTATTCATTTTACTTTAATAATGGTAGAGTGGAGAGTGATATATGTGACTTTGTTCTGTTTCACAATGGGCAGTTGCAGCTAGGACACTGGGGTCTTACAGTTATTTATATCTTATGGTTCAGCACTTTTGCCCCTAGGTGTGGAACACTTCTCCTATGTATAAAAGGTAATAGGTAAAGGATCCCTAGATGGTTAAGTCCAGTCAAAGGCGACTATGGGGTTGCAGCGCTCATCACCTTCTGCACGCAAAGCAGATCTACAGCCTTTCCATCCAGGTTTAATGTGCATCAAACAGATTGAATCTGTTGCTGGCTATGCTATGTATATGAAATTATATATTTTGAAATATCTTTATTCAATATATTAATTGTCATTTAGCAGAAACGTGGTTTTATTCCCATGTTTACCAAGCTCAGCAAGCATTCCATTGAAACAGGCGGAAAGTAATAAGAGAGGTAGGTGAACTCTAGCCATTAAAATTCAGGTAGCAGCAAATCAGTCACACTATAATTTAGGCTGGGGAACAAAGATGTATGAATTGTCTGTCAGTGTCATTTTTTCTTCTTAAGGAAAAATTCACAGAAGTTGAAAAGCAGTACTAATCACTAACACATCAGTATTTCTACACAGATATCTACAGAATGGTTCCATAATGAAAACGGCACTTGTTTATTCTAATGTTTTGTCTCAAAGCCATTAATCTTTAAAATGCTCCAGGAGCATAAACTGGAGGAGTGGAAGCCCAGGACCATCCTTTTGCCCCTGCATCTCCTTAAAATGAGATTTAAGAGGCTGAATGTTGGATCATTTTCCCAGTCTTTCAATTGGCTAAGAAAAATGACCTGAGAACGTTTTTCAACAACAACTTGGATAATTTCCAAGTTCATTTGAGGTGAGCTTGGGAAAGGTCACCTATCTCTAGTCTCATATTCAGGTTCTGTTGCAGTCTCAAGTTTTATTGCAGAGCTTGAGATATATTTTTTAATATGTGCATAGCCTGATCTTGCATCACTTACTCAACACCTGATGATTTGGTGCCAAGTTTGTAGCAAAGGGCTGAGTTGCTATTGGGTGAGATGAAAGTACTATCAGAATCTTCATTTCACCCAATATTGACATGTCAAAACACAGTGGTGTTTGACGCAATTATGATTAACCTGCAAGGGATTATTCACACATCCAGGTCATCACTTAATGCCAAAGTCAATGAATGTATGAATTCATGTGTGGACTGGCTCTTAGACACTTTATTATTATTATTATTCTCGGTTTCCAAGGACGTCAACATGGACTAAAAAGTACAATGGCCTCTTGTATCAGTATTGGCTGCACCATCAAACAAGAGTTCACTTGAAAAACTCTATTAAGAGCCTGCTCCCTTTGTGTTTCTATAGGAGGATATCAGAATTGGCAAATATTAATTGTTTTGACAGTTCATCCTTCTACAGCTGGTCTTGGAAATTGTACCCAAACAGAAGAGTGAACATTTGAAAATCAGTTCATGCTTCACAGTTAAGAACTCTCTTGGAAATTTGTCTACAGTACAGGGAGCCAACATCTGTGGTTCCCTCCAGATGTTGTTAGAGTACAATTTCTATCACCACTGACCACTGGCCATGCGTTTTGGGACTGATGGAAGCTGCAACCCAGCAATCTCTGGAGGGTACCATATTGGATTTTCCTGCTGTCCAGTACAATAGGAAACCAGAAGATCAGCCCAACATTCAGATTCATTGGATGACCCCAGCTTCTAGTATTTTGTCCTGTCCTCCTATTTACCTTTTTTCTAAACTGAAAAGCCCCAAACATTATAAGTGTCCCTCATAGGAGAGATGATCCAGTCCCTTGATCATTGTAGTTGCCCTTTCCTGAACCTTCCCCGGCTGGTCAGAGTGGTGACAGAACTGTGTATAGCACTCCAAGTGTGGTCATGTCATAGATTTATACAATGGCAATATGATATGGACAGTTTATTTTTCAAAATCATTCCTAATGATTCTGAACATGGAATTCACATTTTTTCATAGCTGTTGCACACCGGGTCAATGTTTTGATTGAGCTACCCACCATGACCCCAATATCTCTTTCTGGGCAGTCACCACCAGTTCAGACCCCATTACAGCATAGGTGAAGTTATGAATTTTTTGTTCCAATGTGTAAAGGTAAAAAGGTAAAGGACCCCCGGACAGTTAAGTCCAGTCAAAGGCGACTATGGGGTTGAGGCACTCATCTCGCTTTCAGACCGAGGGAGTTGGCATTTGTCCACAGACAGCTTTCCAGGTCATGTAGCCAGCATGACTAAATCACTTCTGGTGCAATGGAACACCGTGACAGAAAGCAGAGCACACAGAAACACCATTTACCTTCCCACAAGTATCTACTTGCACTGGCATGCTTTTGAATTGCTAGGTTGGCAGGAGCTGGGACAGAGCAACGGGAGCTCATTCTGTCACAGGGATTTGAACTGCTGATCTTCCAGTCAGCAAGCCCAAGAGAGCCAGTGTGGTGTAGTGGTTAAGAGCGGTAGTCATGTAATCTGGGGAACCGGGTTCGTGTCTCCGCTCCTCCACATGCAGCTGCTGGGTGACTTTGGGCCAGTCACACTTCTTTGAAGTCTCTCAGCCCCACTCACCTCACAGAGTGTTTGTTGTGGGGGAGGAAGGGAAAGGAGATTGTTAGCCGCTTTGAGACTCCTGAAGGGGAGTGAAAGGCGGGATATCAAATCCAAACTCTTCTTCTTCTTCTTCTTCTTCAAGAGGCTCAGTAGTTTATACCACAGCGCCACCTGCGTCTGACTTCCAATGTGTATCATTCACTCTAACAGTAAAGCATGCACTCCCAATATCTTATTCCTAGCTTTGTGACATATTATATTTCATTGATCATCTTTTGCTCACTGGATTAATTAAGAATGGATGATATGGTGTATATATTTCCATCTGAGAATTTGCCTTGGGAACATCAGGTGCACCAGGTCTGATTCCCATGAAAGAACCATTTCATGATGTTATAATTAGAAAGTGCCCTCCAAAAAACCACAAATTATTGATTATGAGTAATACTAACTTGCTATTTATAAAGGAGTATTATTTTGTTTTACTACCACTTTGAGAAGGTAAGAGTTCGAAGGTGTGCTGATTAGCTGCTTGACAGTTACAGCCACCTTCTTTGAGCTTTGATGGGTTTTCATAATTAGGACACCAGGCGATTGACAGAAGCATGGGTGGGCCATATGTGTCATATACCACCCTGGAATCTTTGGGTTCAAGGATGGAATACAAATTTGATAAAGAAATAAAATTAATTAAATAAATGATGTACAAAAGTGTATTCTAGGCAACACGGCCTGCAAAAATGCACGCACTGGGCATTTTGCACACAAAATTGAGTATTGCTAGAAACAATGCACATTAAAATATGTAAAAAAAATGTGTGTTTTTATTTTATTTTTTTAATGCAAATGTATGTGCAAATGATGTCAACTGAACTTAAGATTGGGGGGGAAAGAGTAAATGAGAGAAACAGAAGCTTATGCATCCGTACATCCCTAGAGGTCCTTTAATTAGTTTGCACCCACAATGTTCAAGGCTTTCGAGGATACATTTTTAATGGTATGAGCGGGGAACATGCCTTGACCCAAGTCAAACCAATGGTACTGTTCACACTGACAGACAATGGCTCTCCAGGATTTCAGAGTTGGGCCATTCCTTGCCTTACCTGGAGATGCTAGAGATTGAACCTCGGGCTTTTTGTATGCAAAGCAGAAGCAAAGCAGGAAACCACAGAGCTACAGCCCTGAAATGACCACAGACACCCCTCTTAGATAGCTACCTAGGCTCTGGCAGAGGAAGGGTGGTGCGGTGGGTGCGGTCCACCCGGGGTGTCATCCCTGAGGGAGGGTGACATTGCCACCCTGCTCCCCTGGGATGCTCGCCCCATCCCCATGGGCGGCTAGTCCCACCTCCGGGTGCACAGCATGTCTGCCACTCCAGGTGCCAGAACAGCTAGCTCTTCCTCTGTACCTAGGGCAGCACTTCTGTGAACATGGAAAGCACAATCCCTTTCCAGTGTTGCCTTGCTGAGTGAGCACCTTCTGAAGGAGGAAAGATATAAAGGAGGAGCAGAGGGCTTGTGGAGAGACACAGTATTCTCCACCCTAATGCAAATTCCTGGGATTCCACCAATGCCAGCACAAGAGAGGATAATTTGTGAAGAACAACACAGCATGTGTCTAGTGATCTTAGGCTGCCAGCCATGCCCTTGAAAGAGAAGGCATTTGTTAAATCTGCATGCTAGTAAAAACAAAACAAAAAAATCACAGAAAGGCAAAAGATCCCTCAGTAATTTGCTGCCTCTCTTATCAAATAAAAAATGGGATGACTGTGCCATCTACACGGTCTTAACCTGGTAATTGACAACTGTGTGTCTGTGCACAGCCTTCTTTCACCTCCAACAATCCATACACCCCTGATGTTTAAGAGAGCTGTGTTTAAAAGCTAATGGATCTTTGGGGGAGGAAGAATGAACTACTGTCACCAACACCCAGGAGAGAGAGATTTGGGGGGGGGGGAGGCAGGGGGAGGGCTTGGTTGCTGAGCAACAAGCTATTCAGCAAGAAGCTAAGCACCTAAGCTATGAATATAAGACAAACACAAACAGGAATAAATCAGCAGCTCTATTAGCACATTGCGTGATTGGGCATGACCCATGGGGGAGAAAGGGGCTGTGTTTCCAGGGATGACAATTACAGCTCTGGGTGGTGTGCACTTGCAAGGTATCTAAAATAAGAGTGCCCACAGCTCAGACACGCAATTCATAATTAAAAATGGGGGCAGAGATGTTGCTGGAATGAAAGTAAAAAAGCATCATTTTCCTCTGGTGGAAGGCAGGCTTTTTGTCAGCAGAAACACACAGGTTCCCTGTTGTGCCAATATGGTTTAGGACTACAGAAATAAAACTTCCCTCATATCTGTGCCAAAGCAAAATCAGCTCATCAGATTGCAGAACCAAAGCACTAAGTCTAGGGGTGGAGGGGAAATTAGATTCAGTTTGTATTTAAAGACTAGCACACCTCAGTCTCACTTTCTGAAACAATACATGCCTCAAAATCCTCCCAAATTCCCACTTCCCCAAATTCTGCAATGCTGCCATCTAGCCAAGTAATGTGTATAAGAATGCATATACTATGGTAAAGTGTGCATATTAACCTGCCCATAAAGAGGACAACAGACAAAACCAGCACTCGATTAAAAAAAAGTCTATTCACCCCTAGTCTACAGCTCTTCATTGCTTTGTTAGCTCAGGTTTCCTATTCAGCGCTTCATTAAAATGGGCAATCAGAGATGGTCTCAACACCCCACTTAACCTTTTGTGATGTTCAGGGTGAGATGTGGTTGGGCTTGTGGATTTCGTTAGGGGTCCCCTGCCGCCGCCACCACCCTTATTTGAACATTGCACACCATCCCTCCCTGCTAGTACTCTGGCCCATGCCAGGGTAACTGTTGGGGGAAGAGACTAGTTTGAAGGTCTGTCTGTTCCACATCCACTTTAAAGAGAAAGACCTACAAGCAAGGAGAACAGGGACATGGAAGTGAGCACCATCACCAGTTAGGACCTTGACAGAAGACCAAGCAGGCACGCAGGTCAATTGGTTCCAATCTTCCCCTCTAAATTTGCACCTATTCCTTTTTGTCCTCATTTGGGGTGGCATGTTTCCTCTTTTGGGGTGCCACATAACTGGCCACCCTATCATGAAGCAATAAGACAATGCAAAGTGTGTGTGTGTGTGTGTGTGTGTGTGTGTGTGTGTGTAGTGGGGAATGGATGCCTGTCAGCAATCAGAAATGCCATTGCTACTACAGTGGTATCTTGGGTTAAGTACTTAATTCGTTCCGGAGGTCCGTTCTTAACCTTAAACTGTTCTTAACCTGAAGCACCACTTTAGCTAGTGGGGCCTCCCACTGCCGTCGCGCCGCTGGAGCACGATTTCTGTTCTCATCCTGAAGCAAAGTTCTTAACCCGAGGTACTATTTCTGGGTTAGTGGAGTCTGTAACCTGAAGCGTATGTAACCCGAGGTACCACTGTATTACGAAGTTCACCCAGCTCTTTCCAGAATTCCTCTGGGGTGTTTTGCAAGAGACTACAACACGCATCAAGTTGACTAGCATGTTGCAAGGTGTAATGAGTGCAATGCTCCATTTCCGCAGAGCTCCCCTAACACATCACAAGCAAATATACCATGGAGTCCTGCCAAACCACCCACATCAGCACAGCCATGGAGGAATTCTTTATTTCTTTTTAAAAAGTGCAATATTGTGAAAGCTGGGAGCAGTCTTTCACCGAAAGAAAGGATGTTTCCTCAAAAGAGACAGCAGGTAATAATTGTGTATTATTACCTTATCTGAACATGGTGATTCGCTTAAGAAATGTCAATTTATTGTGAATGGTGATAATTTTTATCTTCTTATTTTCAAATACATCCAGTTATATTGGCTTTCCTGAATTAGGAGTTGATCCTGCATGTCAAAAACGCTAGTGTATTCATCTGCATGCCCTGAATAAGCACCCAACCCTGCTCAGAGTAAAAAGCCAGGCAATGTATCACCTGATATGGTGCACTGAAGAATTCTGTTTCCACAGTACTGCTTAGCACGGGCATATTTTTTTAAGGGGGTGGGGAGCTCTTCATGCATAAGCATGGCTAAGCACAGTGGTGTCTTGCACCTATTGGGACTGTTGGGGCAGAAGGCAGAAAAACCAGTAATAAGGGGAGCCAGAGCCAATGATTGGCAGAGTCAATTGAGGCTGTCTTCACGCCATACATTTAAAGTGCTATGTTACCAGTGGCAGAGAGAAGTCTAGAATCAGAGCTGAAGCTGAAGCAGGACAATGAGATGAGGCCAAGAGGCAGAAATGAGTCAGCCTGGTAAAGAAGCATGGTTGTCTCTCCCTCCTGTTGTGACAAGCTCCCCTCCCTCCTGGTTTCCCAGAACCAGGAGAGGCATGAAGAGGGCAGAGGAGAAAATAGCGTCACACAGGCGCAGTCTCAGATTGCTTGGGGAAAGCCCTAGAGAGAAGGGAACTTGGGCGGCTGTGGGAAGGCTGCCTAAGATGAGTTGCTGTGCTCATTAGGCCTGACACTTGTGTGCAGATCCTGTTTTTCCTAATAGCTAATTCCACTTGCTTTGTGTGATTGACTGCTGGCTTGCTCCTGACAACAGGCTACACCCCTCACCAGCCTCGCCCCATGATTTCCTAGAGTGCTTTTACCTTGCTAGAATGTGTTTTTGAATTGTGGGAAAGTCTCTTACTTGCCTGGTTGGGGAGGATGGAGATATGTGTGTCTGTTTATACCAAAATATTGTCTGATGTGTGGCTGAAATGTTGCCTACTGTACAGCAGTAAGAGACATATCCATCGCTCCAACTATTTGGGCCTCTGGCTCCAACCACCACTAGCATGCAGTCCCCCAGGTGGTCTACGAGGGAATGCAGTCCTTGAGATGCAAAATGTTGCCTACCCTTGCCATCCACCATCAGCTCTGCCATCTCCAGGGGGAGAAACACAAGCCTTCAATCGTCCATAACCTTTTCAAAACATAGCATCAAAAACTTTATGGCAAATCATAAAATGTTCACATTTTAACATTAGTGTGCATTAAAAAACAACAGCCAGGGAAACAGCAATGCACTTTATATTGTACATGCATATTCATAAGAAGGAGAAAAGGGAAAAGGTTGAAAGGAAAAAAATGATCATGATGTTGCAGATGTGATGTAAAATAAACACAGCATTTATTGAAAATGTCAGGGATGTATACAGAAGAGGCAAGACTTGAAAGATGCCTTTTAATAGAGTTATGCTGCCAAAGACAAACATGGGACAGATGAGAGATTCTCTTCTCTCTAATCATAATCTGTTCAAAGGCGTCTCTGTCACATTTCTTTTTGTCACTGACTTATCTCTCTACTTGCCTGTAATTTATCTCAACAGTCAGGAATGATCTGTTATCTTGTTTTAAAAGAATCTCTCACTAGAACAGGGATGTGGAACCTTGGGCCCAGGGTCCAAATGCCACCTTCCAGTCCTCTCTACCTGGCCTCAGGAATTCTCCACAGGCACTTTTCCATACTTTGAGTCTGGCTGGAATGGGTCCTTGCCTATTGTTTACCTGGAGGAAGGATAGAGAAGGGTGCATGAGTGTGTGTAGAAACAAGACTATTGGACAAAGGTAAAAGGTATGGGAGGAATTCAACATTGAGCTGTTACAAATCTTCCATAGAATTATCTCCCTGGTTCTCCCCCTGCATGCTGTTCTGGGGGTTCTCCTGACATCCTAGAGCCAAATGGTGGAGTTCATGGAGGGAGGAGAGGGATAAAATGTCCCATTGCACTAGTGGATATCTTTGTGTGGGCTTCACTAGACGGACTAGTTAGTTGAATCTGCTCTGACCATTTTTGCATATGGCTCCCACCAACCATTGGCACACAACCATTGGAAGGTTTTCCAGAAGGGCATGTTGTCCTTCAGACTGCCCAAGATTCATACAGCAGGACTGGGGTTGGCCACTCTAGTCTTGCCAACTGCACAGCAAACTCAATTGCTCTTGATGAACTTGGTTTGATTCATTTGCATTTGGAGGCTCCAGAAAGATCAAGAGAAATCCTCCATTGCTAACTATTGTGATAGGAATTTTGAGGTCTTAGATATATCGTAATGTTCATAAGTGTACCAACCAAGCACGTACACAGATCAGCACAGGAAGACTGACCTGGAACCATTTTGATTCCTAAACTAAGCAAATGTTTTCTCTGCAAGGTCAAAGTGGGAAACCTCCCCATTGTCTCTTTCCTCACAAATCCTGTCTTAAGGGCACATTTAAGATATGAATAGGGTGTGAGCCTGTGACCTGTCCCAGGAACTAAATATTTATCATTACAAAGACTGACCAGGCTCCCCAGGCAATCCAATCAAGTAACCTGCCAGACAGGAGATAAACGACGACAGGAGAAAAACAGCATTCAAATGTCTGTTTTAGACCACCTTTTCTGTGATGTAGGTATGATGTATCTGAGGGGTGGTCTTAGGTTACACCCCTTCTGTGATGTATGTATGATGTTTCTGGGGGGTGGTCTTGATCTACATGGTGGCAATTTCAAAAGCCTTGTGCACCATTGTTCTGGGTTCTTCCTCCTTTCCTGCGGGTGAGGGGAGCACCCTGTTGCAACAGATCAATAAAGATCAAGCTTACTAGCTGCTTTGCTTCTCAGTATTCTCTGGTTGGCCTCTATTATTTTCTCCTACCAATAGGGAACCTATGTAATGACTCTATATGGGCTCTTGGGTACCCCACAAGGGAAAAGGGCAATCTTTGTTTACAACACTATCTAGAAACTTCACACCAGCCTCAGAGGCTATGATATGCTTGCAACATCTTCTGCCTATATAATGCCTGACTTCATTCTTTTGCATCTGGCCACTACCTCTCCCGCCTATGAAAAGTTAAAACATTTTGGGTCATGCCTCCTTCCAAAGAGGAATTGCCAAAATGGGGGTGGATTCTGTATAGGTGAATGAAGAACCTCTCCCTCAGTCAATACCTAGATAGAAAGATTCACAGGATCTCTCTCACTTCACCCCCCCACCCCCACCTCTTAATCCTTTTAACATTTTAATTAAGATCCAATGAGGCACTGGGAAGTGGAGACACAACTGTTGTTTTTATTGTAATCGTTAAAGACAGGAACAGGGATAAAAAGATGGCTGGAAGCCACTGAATCTTTGCTCCAAGGAGACCTCATGAAATATTATGAGACAAGTCTTGTGTGCTGTGTACTGATCTAACCTCTGCTCCCAGCCCCCAATCTTGTTGCTACAATGTCTCCCCAGACACCAAAGCTTTGATCGCAAGCCATGCAGACTAAGGCAGGTATATCTCTTAATCCCCATTATCTCCCCAGCTGGTGCACCAGCCTGCTGAAACTCTGTTTCTGTTTCTTACTAACATTTGTTAAGCTACATTGTACCTTTCAACCATTGTCCGCGATGAGAGGAATAGGAGCACCCAGGGCAATTGCTCTGAAGCTCTGAACTCTTTACCAATCTGGTGACATCTCTTCCTTACACTCGTTCTCTCACTGTGACTCACATTGTGTTTTCTGTCCTTATGATCCCAAACTCATGCACCCTCCTGAGCAATCTTTGATGTGGCCTCCTGTGAAATCTGCTCTATCCACTACCCAAATTGCCCCAAGGTACCACTCAATCACAAATGTACACAGGCACACAGATTGTACACTCGTTGAATGTAACATCTGAGTATCCCTGTAGTTTGGCTTATTGGCTATGAACCAGTCCATTGTATGATGTACATAATCATACTATCTGCTGCTTCACAAGTAGAATTTTTTATATAGACAAGGCTGCAGTGTCTTTCAGTTGCTTATTTTATTTTAAATGGTGTTTCATATTTCATTTGATTAAGGTTATGAACTAATTCTTTTTGTATTGTTGATTTTGACAATTTCCTTACTGCTGATGTTTTATTATTTTGTCTACTGCTATGGGATCACAGCTCGAGAGAAATGAAAATAAATAAATAAATGCTGTTTCTGTGGTATTTCCCCCTTCTCATTTATTGACATTTTTATATGATTGGAATGCATGGTTACAAATTAAAGCATAAGATAAAAATGATTAATGGGGAGATTGGCAGCATTATTAGTATTGCATGACAATGTGGCATAGCATCATGGTACAAATGTCTCAATCCAGAAAACCCTCCTAAAAACAAAATACCCCTCCCATGTTTACCTTACACTCTTCCTAAATGAATCTAAACCAAACCCATGGCTCTAAGTGAAGGCTTCACTGTCCTTGTTCAGGCTCTGGGTGAATTAGAAACAAAAAACAAAACAGTGCAAACCATTCTGCAAAGATGATGATCCTTTAGTAAGTACCCGCTGTGTAATGATCCATGCTGAACTCAGCTTTAGTACTTGAGTCGTCTAAAATAAATGTTGTAAGTATTACAGAGTGCCGCACTAAGAATTCTGAACATTACACTGCCTGGTAATGCTACTGCATTGATTGCTGGAATATTATAGGATGCTGCTGTTAAAAAGTTAATCTGACATGGCTGTTGTATGTACTGCTATCTTTTAATTATTTCAGCATTATTGGGAGAACACTTGGTCGTGGTTTCAGGACCAAGGAGAGTGACTGGCAAATCACACTGATTTGGAATACTATTCCTCTCTCTCTCTCTCTCTCTCTCTCTCTCTCTCTCAGCTATGGTGTGATGGACAAACTTAATGTTTCTGCAGACATTTTCGAACACTAAACAATCAACACATGTGGTGGGGTCAGAGTTGTGGTAGGAGTCCTTGTTTGTCATCTTACATGTATAGAGTCTATGCATAAGGGCCTAAGAACATTAGAAGGTGAAGTATTTCTGGAATGTAGTCATTTCAGGAAATTGAGAATATAACTAATCAACATACAGAGCTGGATTCTCATTTAGCTTTATCAAACATTTTCTTAAAGGGCATTAAGAATTTGAGAAATAAAGTGCTGACAAGACCTTTTGCTGCCTGAGGCTGATGACAAGATGACTTCCTCTGCCAAGGCCCATACAGAAGCCAGTTGGATTGGCAGTTGAACCTTGCTCCAGTACTGGTGAAAGGAAAATATCTTCCACTGCACTAAAGGGCAGCAGGGTAGCATAGGTGGGACAGGGCAGACCACATGCAGGGCCACATGAGGCAAGATGAGGTGGCAAGATCCATGAGGGCAGCAGATCTGAGTTGAGGTCAATGCTCTCCTAGTGGTGCGTGCAGCCAGTGGTGGAGCGTCATGCTCCAGCACCAGGGGCGGAGAGCAGGCAGGGGTGGGGCTGGCGTGCATCCTGGGGGCGGGGGGCGCTGCCTGTGGGGGCAGGGCACCCACCATGGGCGGGGGGCAGCCGCGATGGCACCCTGCTGGGATTGCGCTGCCACGGGCAGTGCGCCCCCCCGCACTCCTCTTCCTCCGCCAATGTGTGCAGCAATAAAATTGCTAGCACATTTGCAGAGCTAATTAGGGTCTGGCATAGTTTCAAACTGAATAGGAGACTACATATTGAGATTCCTGCATTGCAGGAGGTTGGACTAGATGATCCTTGTAGTCCCTTCCAACTCTGCAATCCTAGGATTCTAGGATTCCATTATGACATTAAGGGCCAGATTCATCTAAACAGTTGTGCTAGCAGAAGCCAGCAGAATGAGTGCCACTAGCGCAACAGGGATTCCTCTTCTCTCTCCCCCTCCCCCACCTCAGATCAGGTTTGTGGGGTTGACAGAAACCCCCCAAAAAATATCAGTGGGGGGGAGAGAAGGAATATTCTTTTGCATAGCAAACTGAAATGCTTGCACTGACAGAACAATCCTAATAACATGACATCGGAATCTTCCCTTGTTTTCTTTCTACTGTACTTTGACAAGGGTAATTTTTAATGGTTTGGCAGGTGGCACTGTGGTCTAAGCCACTGAGCCTAGGGCTTGCTGATCGGAAAGTTGGCAGGTCGAATCCCCGCGACGGGGTAAGCTCCCATTGCTCGGTCCCTGCTCCTGCCAACCTAGCAGTTCCAAAGCACGTCAAAGTGCAAGTAGATAAATAGGTATCACTCCGGCGGGAAGGTAAACGGTGTTTCTGTGCACTGCTCTGGTTTCACTGGAAGCAGCTTAGTCATGCTGGCCATATGACCTGGAAAAACTGTCTGTGGACAAACGCTGGCTCCCTTGGCCAATAAAGCGAGATGAGCGCCGCAACCCCAGAGTCGTCTGCAACTGGACTTAACTCTCAGGGGTCCTTTACCTTTTTACCTTTATTAGTCTCTGGAACTGAATTTCATTTATATGTTAATTATATTTTGTGTTTTGTTCTTTGTTTCTATGGATAAAATCAGTAATAATGTGTTTTTAAAAAAATGTAAAATAAAGAAGAAACTGGTGGAACAGGCCAAAGGCCTATGACAACCCAGCATCCTGTTCTTATAGAGGCCAACCAGATAACTCTGCAAATCCCACAAGCAGAACCTGAGGGCAACAGTGCTCTCTCTGCCTGCGATTCCCAACAACTGGCATTCAGAGGCATACTGCCTCTGACAGTGGCGGTAGCACATAGCCATTGATGTGCAATCTGTGTGCCCAGTGTGGTGTTCTTCCTCACAGAAAACTCACTACTTCCCCCTTTCTCCTGTGGCCCACTTCAAGGCAGTGAATAGAATGGTGCCAAATTGTTATGTTGCAAACAGTGCATTATCTGACTAATCTATCACTGACTGTTAGCTCTGTAAATTAACTGGGACTTGACTTCATTGCCATTTAATGTAGTTACTTAATGAAACCAGCTGTCCCTACAAAATGGTCAGCAGCAATTTCGGAACAAAACAGAATGAGAATTCTTTTCAGTGGCTAGGGCAGGGGGTGGCAGTCTGTGTTAGATTTCTGTTAATATTTCAGGGAGTGAGATAACAGGGAGAGATAAAAATGGATATTCTGAGCGAGAAGAGGCTGTTTAAAAAGTAAACTTTTAATGTTTAGATGCAAAATATGCAGTGAAGGAAGGCAATCCAATATTTCACAGAGGAAAGATAGGGAAACTCTGGTGCATAAGTCGATGGGGCTATGGACAGACCCAGTGTTATTTTTCTAGAAAAATATGTACCGGAGCTCACCATGAACTTCTCCCTTGTTCTCTTAGAATGGCAATGGTGCCCATCTGAGAGGTGCCAGAGCTGATCTCCAGTGAGCTCCAGCTGAAAAAAAGCCCTGGGCAGACAACAATGGACCTTCTAGACAACAATGGGCCTATCCTGAGTGGCTGGTTGAAGATGAGTGGTGAGAGCACCAGCTGGGGAACCCCCAAGAGAACCTGCAAAGGAAGAAGGGTTAAAGTGAGGAGATTGGCGCTGGGACTATGATAGGGAGAGAGGGAGAAGAGGCAACAGGGTTTAGTGAGCAGGAAGAGGCTGTGGCAGAGAGCAGTCCAGAATCAGAGACAGAAGTGGAGGCTGGAGAGAAGAGGGGCCAAGAGGCAGCAATGAGTCAGACTGGTGAGGAAGCCAAGCTGCCTCCCCCTCCTGGGGTGACCAGCTCTCCTCTCCCTGGTCTTCCAGAACCCGAGGAGGTATGAAATGAGTGGAGCAGGCAAGATGAAGGAGCCTCAGGAACCGGGGGAGGATGAGACTTAGAGAGCTGCGGGAAACTGGGGACTTTCAGTCTTTGCAACTGCCTCATTGGAGCAAGATTTACTGGGATGAGTTGCTGAGTTCACTAGGCCTGAGCTGTTTTGTTTCTTTGAGTGACACCTTGTGAGCTATTGCTGACCTGCTCCTGACACCTGCCCTCACACTGAGCTTCAGCTATAGCTGAAATCAGCATGCATAATGCACTATGGAAAAGAAGAAAGGCAGACAAACTATTATTAATATTGGTAAATTGTGAACCATGGAAGGTATGGAACTGGGCTCTGAAAAATGTATGGGTCCCAGCTGATATGAGGCAGAGGAAAAGTAAATCTATCTGTTAATATTGAATTGCAGTATTTTATACATTTCAGTTAAGGGGGTTGCTTTCCTGGCAAGAACTTAGATTCACATAACCTGGATTTGATTTCAGATCAGTGCAACCTAGTCTAATTACATTCTGGCAAACTAGAAATCATTGGACCTGCTAGATTGCTGGTGTTCATTTGCTTCAGCTGAAAAAGACTGTTACTCTTGCACTGTTTAAGTGTGGCAAAACTGGAATAACGGATTATTTGTTTGTTTGTTTATTGAAAAAGACAAGAGAAATTTGCAACAAATGTACAGAAATCAGCTAGAATGTCCAATCAACAAGGCAATTAGCAAATCAATGAAGATGAGCAACAGCTAAGCTCCATAAAAGCCTTTGGAGAAAAGCAAGCCACACAATTAAACATTGTGACACACAAGGGATGTTAAAGAAGGCACCAATTGAACAAATGTGGGAAAGGAATACAGGGCCACAGCTAAAAAGGCTATGACACTAGCAGCTAACTTCACGTCTGAGAACGTAAGAGCCCTGCCTGATCAGACCAGCAGCCCATCTAGTCCAGCCTCTTGTTCCTGCAAATAGCTATGGATAGTACATAAGTGAGACATAAGCTCAGCTCTGCCTACTTACAATTCCCAGCAAGTAGTATTCAGAGGCAAACTGTGTACAACAATGAGGGCAGAATATACCCTGTGTGGTTAGTAGGCACTGATAGCCTTATCCTCCCTGAATTTGTTTAATTCTCTTTTGAAGACATCCAGTTGGTTTTCATGATTGCCTCCTGTGGAAGCAAGCACCATCATTTACCTATGCTGTGCATGAACAGTTACTTTCTCTTACCTGGCCTTAATCTTCCAGCATTCAGCTTCACTGCATGTCTCCCAGTTCTAGTGGTATGAAGGTATGGAGAAAATCATTTGTCTACGCACTTTCCCCATGCCATGTATAATTTTATGAACTTCTATCAAGTCACCTCTTACCTGACATTTCCTGAACTAAAAAGCCCCAAACCCTGAAGCCTTTCTCAGAGGGGAGTTACTCCACCCCCTTGAAAATTTCAGTTGCCCTTTTCTGAGTCTTTTCTAATGCTGCAATATCCTTTTCGAGGTGATTGTGCAGACCAGAACTGTGCATACTTTCATTACACTTCAGAAGTAACTCAGAGCAAGTCTGCTCATACCCCACTGAGCTCAATGTTAACTACAAAATAAGAAGCGAACTTAGTACTGTAGTGTGATTGCTTCAGGAATAAAGCACAATAAGCAGAATCTCCCATGGTCCTCTTTTTTGGGCTGCTATTGCTATTCTCTGTCTCAGAGCTGCAGTCTCATAAGGGTGCTGAGAGATGATAGGAGGCCCTTATTGCATCTCAGAGCTACAATTCCCAGAGTCCCCTGTGAAGAGAGATTTCATCATTAAACCACTCAGAGAAAGTGGTATTATAGTGTTTTAAATGTGTGGTGGGAATGTGACTGCAGTCTCCCATATCTGACAAGCAGTCACTGTACACCATTTCACCATTATATTATATTTTTTTAAAGCAAGCATCTTAAAATCTCTTGGCTTGTAGTAGCTGAATATTACCTCAGTGGTGGGTGGAAGAAGGAGAGGGAGGGAGCAGCAGAATGAAGGAGAATAGGCCATGTGACACATCTCATTCTATGAGTGCAAGTGATTGTTTTGCCACCTTGTACAGCACTGTGGCAGCTTTTGATATCAGCTTCACACCTTCAGATCTTTGGTATGCTCAGAATATGCACTTTGATGGGCAGCGCTCTCTTCCTGTCAAGTGCCACCATGTTGTGCATGCAATCAACAGACTTTCTTCTTCTGGTCCACAGCAAGCATTGCCAGGGCAGGAGGCAGAATGCCATGCTGCTTGAAACTTGTCCCTGAAATGGAGACTGCTGTATCGGTGAGTTGGAATATCTTGTTTTCCTCACAGCAAGCTGTCAAGAAGAGTAACTTGGTTTGGTTTAATTAACAAATTTGAGACACTCAGCATCAGCATATTCTGAGAGGTAAACGCTGGGTAGGGGAGAATTCCAAAGGAGCAGCAAAAAGTTTTTCATAGCTAACTTACCGACAATAACAGTTTGGGCAGTGAATGATGCACATTGCAGGTTTGGCATGCTCTTGCATAAGTAGCAGCTGAGAGCAGCAAAAGGGGACCCCTGCAGATCAAACCTATAAAACAGAGCAGCTAACTCTCCAGCAGTTTTGGACTCCAAATCCCATCATTCCCATCCAGCATGGCCAGTGGTTAGAGATGATGGGAGATGTAGTCCACAAAATCTGCAGGACAATAAATTGGAGCTGGAGTCCAACAATATCCAGAGGGCCACAAGAGCACCATCCTTGCACTATAGCACACATCTTCCTTGGAAGCATTATTGGTATGCTGTCTACATAGCCTGGAAACCAGTGCAATTAGAGAGTAGGAATATACTGTACATCACATAAGCCCTTCCCAGTAATTTGCCTAATCTTCTGCCTTCTCTTGAAACTTTCTGAGCAAAACACCCTCACCCTTCACTCAATGCCATCCCACATTCATTTGGAATTGTAAATATATGTGTAATGCTGATTTCATTTTTTTTCTTACGGTGCCAGAATCCCTTAAAAAAGAAGACTGTGCTGTGTTGTTTCTAACTTATATATGACACTGTAGATGATATAAATGAAATCGTTATGTGGCAATAGATCTCTGGTATGGTGCACATAACTCAAAGCTCTTTTAAAAACAGACTGAGCAACTGTGTTGCTACTTGCAAAACAGAAAGTGTGAATGAGATCTGAGAGAAGTCAATAAGTAGAATGGGTGTTGAGTTTGCTATAGGTTTGAGTTGGTACATCAAGCCTCAATTAACCCCAGAACCAAGAAGTAAACACATTTCCAGACTGATGCAAAAATATTGTTCTTCTCCCAGGCCTTTGGCTCATTAAACAATTTGTGGCCTTTTCAACTGTGTGTGAAGGGGTATTGTTTTGGTTTGTTATTATGGTATTTCTGTGTTTTTATATTGTAAACTGCCCTGAGATCTTTGGATGAAGAGTGGTATAGAAGTTTAATCAACAACAACAACAGAATCCTAGAAGTGTAGAGTTGGAAGGTACACCAAAGGTCATCTAGTCCAACTCCCTGCAATGCAGGAGTCTTAACTAAAGCATCCATGACAAGATGACCATTCAACCTCTGTTTAAAAACCTCCAAGGAAGGAGAGTCCACCCACCTCTTGTAGGAGTCTGTTCCACTATCAAACAGCTCTTACTGTAAGAAAGTTCTTCCTGATGTTGAGTTGGAATCTCCTTTCTTGTAATTTGAATCCACTGGTTCAAGTCCTACCCTCCAGAGTAGAGGAAAACAAACTTGCTCCATCTTCCATGTGACAGCCTTTCAGATATATGAAGATAGCTTATCATATCTACTCTCAGTCCCCTCTTTCCCAGGCTAAACTAGGCTTTACCAATCCCTTCAACCATTTCTCATAAGCCTTGTTTTCCAGAACCTTGATCATTTAGAAGACTGGGAGCTTATAATTCACAACATAGGAAAGGCAATGAATACATTCATTTCCAACCTGATGTCCCCCATATGTTCAGGATGACAACTCCCAGCATCCCTGACTTTTGGTCATGCTGACTGGTGCTAACGGGAGCTGGAACCCCAAACTTTGCAAGACACCAGGTTGGGTAGGCCTGGTATAAACTTGGAACTTTTTTCAGCTCTATGTACTAAATAGAAACAATGCTTCTTCTCTGCAGATGATCGTGCAAACTCTTAGACAATTAGAGATGGGACCAGGTAGCATGCTTGATGATGAGGCCGGAGCACTCTCCAGTAATCATGCAATGCCTCCTTCACACAAGTAATGAAGCCGTTGTTGGAATAATCTGCTTGCTCTGCTTGTTACTTAGGAACAGGAGAGGCCACTGGGGAGTGGTGGTTCTGTACATCTGGTCTCCCATTAGTAGCATTGCTGCACGTACCAGAAGAGAGAGGGGTGAAGAGGTATGGAGATTGCTGTGGTGCAGACACACTGTCACGGTCCGGTTCATGGGCGATCGAAGTCCCGGCTGGGGACGTTGGGACTGGGGGCAAGATGGCGGGGTGGGAGCAGAAATGGAGTCCAGGAGCCAGGAGTCAGGAAACCAAGAGTCTGAGGGTCAGAGAGCCAGGAGTCAAGAAGCCAGGGGTCCAAGGGTCAGGAAGCAAGGAGTCACGAAGTCAGGGGTCCGAGGATCAAGAAGCAAGGAGTCAAGGAGCCAAATGCAGCAGGGCAGGGAATGTGTTGCTGTGGCAAAGAGTCGAAGGGAAATGCTGACCTTATATCCCTTCCTGGCTCTTGCCACCAGCTACTGTAAGTTACCAATCGGCCTCACCTGTGTGGCCGCCCCTTGCCTCTTCAGAACAAACTTAGGAAGGCCCCAGTCCTGCAAAGTCCTATTGGTCACAGGGCCTGGCTCCTGCACGCACACCTGACACACACCATCAGAGCCAATCTGGTTTGCTCACTGCTGCAACCACACCAACCTCTCCAGCACTTTGTTCCTCTTCTCCCTCCCAGTAAGAACCATAACGCTATGAATGGAAAACCAGATATGCAGTGGCACCCCTCCCCACTGGACTCTACTGCTGAGGAAAATGTTTTCCCCAAGCAGTAAATGATGTGTATTGGCATTGCTTAAAGATAGAAACCCTTTGTCTTCATTAAAAATATACAACAGGTCACCTGTATAAAGACATTATAGTCTATCTTTTTCATAGACTGATGAATCGATTAATCAGTAGAAAAGATCAGAAAAAGGCAGGCAGTTAATGGGCCACAACATTTTTAATTGGCTGATATTCATAACTGTGAACATTATGGGTAGTTCTGGAAGTTCTCAGCATGCTGAGTAATTGGGATCAGAGCTCTTTCCTAAAGCAATCACCAGTTGGCAGGTGATAACATTTTCATGAAAATCTGGCCAATATATCAATTACAGAAGGTTTGGAGCTTGACTGATCTTCCAGGCAAAATCTACAGAGGGTCCTGAAGTGTGGATTTTATAACAACAAAATCATGCCCCAGTTTTTTACATCTTTAGGGGAAACCACTTAAAGTTGTAAGCGCTCCATGCATCCCATTTTCAAGTAGGCGATTATTTCCATTTTTATAAAGCTTTGTTGCTGGTTGGGAACATTTCAGGTCCAACCAGGGGCTAATTGATAATTTCCCCAGCCTAGCTGAAGATATGAATTGTGTTTTGTTGTGTTTTGTGTTGAATGTGTAGTGAAGAGATTCCATGATATTTTTGCACCCAAGTCTTAGTTAGCCAACAGTGTGCTGAAACCACCACTGCAATACATCAAGATGTATCTGAGTACAACTTGAAGTACTGCAACAATGGTTTCACTTTGTGCTTTCTGTAACGTGGACTGAAGTCAGGGTACTTTCAGGTGCCTATTGATTTGCACAAAAATTGGTTGTTATCCCATAAAATTTTATCCCAAATCCCCCAACTCTCTGCCCAGCCATCAGTCACCTGAAGTCTTATGGTGCCTGGTGATTTGACTTCAAACTGAATTCAAAATGTGCCAGATTCAAACAGAAACCCTTTCAATTGGGGGTTGTGGTATATTATATGTCCTGCTCTACATCTGACATCATATGGTGTGAGGTGATGGGCAGGTGGGTATGGCTTGGCCCAAACCAATCCATAGACCAAATGGGGAGAAATGATGGGCTTAATAAGACCTGTGGTATGGAGGTTTCCTATCACTAATCTAGTCCAGCTATTCCACCATTTTGCTAATCTAGTTAAACAAGCAAAGAATGCAGCACCCCTGGCTTTTGGACAGCTCCACATCAGCATATTACACTAGTGCTGAATGCCATGCACTGGCTGCCAGTACATTATTGACCTAAGTTCAGTATATTAATGTACAAAGTACCTAAACTGCCCAGGACCAGGTTGCCTGAAGGTCCACCTTCTCCCTTATACACTGGCCAGATCACTGTAATCGTGTGCAGAAGCCCACCTGATTGCCCCACAGTTACCTCTTATTCATTTAATTTTTGTGCAAACCAAGAATTTCCACATAATGCCACCAGGAATTTGGAACACTGTTCCTATAGAGATCAGATGGGAACTTATCAGTGTTTAATCACCCGCTGAAGACATCTTTTCTGAGAATCAGATTTGGTGTCGATCATTTGTTCTGCATTTTATTATTTTTATTGTTTTCCAGTTTTATGACAATTTAATCATTTTATTGTACACAGCTTTGTTTTTGTTTTTTTGTTTGTTTTAAAAATGAGCTGGTGGGTTAGAAGTATTCTTATATTTATAAAAAAAGAACTGCAAAAAGTCCTAGGAGAATACTGATGGAAAACTGAAATGGAAAGCACAGATAACAACCAAATGCTGGTTATGTCACATAATCTTTGCATGAATACATCCACATGAATGCCCAATAAACAGTTGGTCTGGAAACTCCCTCAGCCCTTATGGAAAGCTAATTGGCCCACACTCATTATTCTTATAAACATTGTAATTGAAGACATAGTAGCTAGTTATTTTGATCCTATAGAATACACATACATTTAAATAGTTCCCCGTACACTTGTGCAGTTCCCACACATCTTTCTATCTTTATTTCTGGTAGCATGGCTCACTGACCCAGAATTTTGGATGCAATATGCCTCTGAATACTAGTAGCTGGGAATGACAAGTGGTGAGACCACTGTTGCAGACATTCTAAGTGTACATGGTTGGCCACTGTGAACTAGGGTGGTCTTCCTGATGGACGTTTGGCTGATCCAGCAGGGGTCTTCTTATGTTCTAATATACTATTATGTGACCTGTGAAGCCTAGTTAGTGGTTGGTTGCTCCATTTCTGCTTTATACAGTGGAGTAGAAGATTGGCCATCCTCTTCTGAGGATGTAACAGAGGTGCCAAAGCCATTTCTTACCACATCAGGGAAAGTTGGTCACAATGTGGGTGAGGATTGGGAGCACTACACATTTACGAATACTGGGTAAGACAGTTAGGGGGTGCATGAAGAAGGTAGGGCTGTGAGGGTTCTTTCTGTGTCATGTGTATTCTTGAATCAGATGGCAGGGTACTATGACCACATTCACAGCATACATTCAAAGCACTATGATATCACTTTAAAAAGGCATGGCTTCCCTCAATGAATTCTGAGAGATGCTGAGAATTGCTAGAATACTCCTATTCCCCTCACGGACCTGCAATTCCTAGAGTTTCCCGTGAAGAGGGATTGATTATTAACCCTCTCTGGAAATTGTAGCTCTATGAGAGGAATAGGGGCTTCTAAAAACTCTCAGTACCCTTAACAACACCCAGGATTCTTTGAGGGAAAGTTATCATGGTCGAAAGTGGTATCATAGTGCTTTAAATATATGATGGGAATGTGACCTGAAGCAAAACAGTTCTGAGAATAGTCATTGAGCACTCCTTCAGTCAGTATCCATGTTCATATAAACTGATCCTGAGATCCATCCAAAATGGAACTGCCTTTTCTTGTTTAATTTAGGTGTTCATGTGAGTTGAATTCCATTTTCCTGCTTTGTTTGCCCAGAGGACCAGGAAGCTGACAGCTCTCATCAGCTTAGCTGTTGGGGCATATGAAATGCATCTCTTGGATGATGATTCTTCAGAGCTTCTCACTGCTGATCAGATTGATGTAGTGGCAAAGACAATATATATTGTTTTGCATAGCCCAGGTCAATTAAAAGAAGACTCTCTAGGCAAGCTGCCAAGACTGAGTGTACATAGAGGGTGGATTCCTACTGACTTGCCCTTTTAGAACATCAAGTGTCATCAAAAGATTAGACTTGGCATCGATTCTCTGTGTTTTGATGCCAGCCTGGTGGGTGAAGCAGAGCCTTAACAGTAGGGACAGGAAGCAGGGAGAGAAGGTATAATTCTGGAGCGATGGGACTTGCAGCTCAATACTCGTGAGTGGGAGGTGAAAGAGCATTTCTGCTTGAATAGACAGCTGCTGCCAGTGTCTTTGCATCTAGTTAGAATCATTTCTGAGAAAAGCAGCTAGCCTGGAAGAATTTGAGCTGTTTTCTACGAGGAATGCGAGATAGAGTAAAGAATAAGACCCCTCTGCAATTGCTACACCCTTTTATAAGATAGACCAGCTACTAAAGGCAGGGGGAAGCACCCTAGCTCAGTGGTAGAACGCACACTTTCAGGGCAGAAGATCCCAGGTTCAATCCATGACATCACCAGGTAGGGTTGGGAAATTCTCCTGTTTGAAGCGCTAGACCAGGGTTGGTTTATCCATGGCCACATGGATGTCAGTGGGCTCCAACATCCTGCATGGCCAGCCTTCAGGAATGCTTGAGTTGTATTTCAACGTCTAGAGGACACCACATCATCTACTTCTCCCATATTGTAATTGATAGATGAGCCAATGGTCTGATTCAGTATAAGCTCCAGTTCACTGCAATGTGACTGAATTTCCAGAACACGGATTCTTAGAGAGCTCCTACTGCCTTATCTCTGAGAAATACTTATGCAGTATTCCTTCTTATAATGTTTAAGGTGTGTTTAGTTAATTTCCCATTACATTAGTAAACTTTTCGAGATTTCATGAAAATTCATGGCCAGAGATAGTCTGGCGGCTTTTCACATTCTAGGAGAAAATTTCCTCATTTCACTCCTCTATTTCAAAGCATAGAGCCACATGGTCATCTACTGGAACTATCATTTTGTCATGTGGGGTGGGGAATCCCTGGCTTGCGAGCCTCATTAGGCCCACCAGGCTACCCAGTCCATTTCAGTGGATGGACCCAGTCAAGTCATTCCCAGCTATTCTACACCTGGCATTAAATATCAGAGCCAAGGTGGAGCAAGGAAAGACCTGACTCAACTGAAATAGGATTCACAGGCATCAAAGAACTCTGCACAGGGCTTCATAAGACAGTAAGACCAGCTGATTGCCAGGTCTTGAAAATCCCATTGCAAAGTGCTCTGCAAAACTATTAGGCCCTGTGAAACCTTTTGCAAAACAGGATCATTTACCATTATGATGTCAGCTCTGCATACTTGTCAAGCTTGGCCCATGGATGTAGGGATATAAATATCTGGCCCCTCAGCCAGATTTCCCCACCCCTGTGTTAAGACGATAACAAATCCTGGTTCTTCCCTCACTGGGTTTCCCCACATGATAGCCAGCAGTTGTTTAATGTGTGTGATCAGACTCCATTGTACAACACAACACAGCACCCTTCACAGCTAGACCCTTGTCAATCAGACCCCTATTTTCTGTTGAAGCCTAGGCCTTCCTGTCCACCAGTCATTTAACACAGCACTGACCTTCATAAGAATAAGAATACCTTAATTGTCAATGTACAACCTGTGTACAATGAAATTAACCGAGCCTCCCTCCCTCCTGCCCACACAAACACTCAATCTCATTGCACTCTGTGTGCTTGTCGCACAACACACCAACCCCAAAAGTTAGTTGCGCTATATTATTTTCCGTGCAACATCTGTGCAAAATAATTCCTTCTCCATGCTAAACACACCCAGCTCTTTACATTTCCTCGCAGGATGTGGTCTCCAGGACCCTTGCCACCTCTGTTACTCTTCTCTACATTTATCTGAGGACATAGGAGTTGTTACATCATCATGTAACAATGTGGTGGTTGCTTTGCCAAGGGCCCAGATCCAGGACCTGTTTTACTATGTCCCTTGGAGTATGTGCAAAGTAGCTTTGCATTAGTAGTGATCATCCATAACTGGCCCTTAACGTATGGCTGCATTACTTCAATTTTCTTGCATGGCAATGACAGCTGCAGAGCTTTATTTCTCACTCCTTGACAACCCCTATCAGAAGTGAACCTTATTTTCACTTGCTTCCTTGTGCTTTGCCTCAAAAGCCACCTGCTCACCATGATCTTCTGAAATATGAAGGTTTTGCTTCTTGCTTTTCTCCTTCACTAACTGCCCATCTGTTTTCAAACCAAACCCTGTGAAAGCATGTTTTCTCCCTCCCTCCTCTGTCTGCACCTCTTAGTTTATCCGCTGCTATTTATAACTTTGCAGCTTCCTTGGGAAATGCATTTTGCATAGAAGAAACCTAGCCAAAACAAATATGAATTTGTATGAATATGTTTCTCTTATAGCATATCTGTACATGAAGGGGGGGGGGGAAGCAGCCAGAAAGTATACTCTCTTGGATCCTAAGGCTTGACGGAGTTCACAAAAAGTCTCCCATCCTTTCCACCCCCTGCAAGCACCAGAACGTTTCCCTATCCCAACTAGACTCTATGGAGAGTCAGGGCACCTTCCCAGAAAATGTGAGGTGGGGCGTGAGAGCTGCAAGGATGTGAGTGGAAGATGTGTCCCCATGGAAAGGATGAGGGAAAGTTCTGAGATTTGGAGGCATCTCTTTATATGGATATACTTCTTGATTCCTTGTTTATAACTTTATATTTGTAAAAGTAATAAAAATGATTTCAAAAGAAAGAAAAAGAAAAGAAATAAACTTGGCTTCTCTACCCTTGGCCAACAAAGGTCCGTATAGTTAAAGCCATGGTTTTCCCGGTAGTGATGTATGGAAGTGAGAGCTAGACCATAAAGAAGGCTGATCGCCGAAGAATTGATGCTTTTGAATTATGGTGCTGGAGGAGACTCTTGAGAGTCCCATGGACTGCAAGAAGATCAAATGCATCCATTCTTAAGGAAATTAGCCCTGAATGCTCACTGGAAGGACAGATCGTGAAGCTGAGGCTCCAATACTTTGGCCACCTCGTGAGAAGAGAAGACTCCCTGGAAAAGACCCTGATGTTGGGAAAGATGGAGGGCACAAGGAGAAGGGGACGACAGAGGACGAGATGGTTGGACAGTGTTCTCGAAGCTACAAACATGAGTCTGACCAAACTGCGGGAGACAGTGGAAGACAGGCATGCCTGGCATGCTCTTGTCCATGGGGTCACAAAGAGTCGGACACGACTAAACGACTAAACAACAACCCTTGGCCAAAACAGCAATCCATGTCTCTGTTAAGAGATCTGTTTTTGCTGGTATTAAGTTCCCAGGAATAGGCAAAGCTACAGTAATTTCTCAATGGAAGTTTTTAGAAACAGTGTAACTGGATTCCAGGCCAGCACACTATTTCTTAAGTGGCCCTGATATCATTGCATCTCTAGAAAACAGTGAAAATTCATGAAGGTCTTAAACCTAGTTGTAGCAAAGTCTGGATCATCATTATTCCATGTAGATATTTCTTTCTTGCTCTAAGAATGTATCTGTCTATGTCACCAAGACATCATGTTTAGTGATTTTATCAGGCATTCTGAGACAGGGATTATGTTTCTGGGAGCTGATAGTGACCTGGGTTTCAAAACTTAGAATGCCTGCAAATTCTTGCCGGATTCCTTTCTTCCACAGGATTTAAATGTGCAAACATAAAATGGCGCCAAGCAACTGATTTTCCATTTGGTGTCTAGATTCCTGAGAAACTAGATAATTGGTTTTTTCCTGGGTGTCCTGGATTTTTAAAAAGGCTTACAAATGCAGCATTCACTCCTTGCAGTTTTTCTTTCTTTCTCTTTGGTAACGGAAGAGCAGATTGCCCTCCTTCATCTTCTTTAATTCAATTTTTTTCCTGGTGATACTTTGTTATTTACTTTCATTCCTGCCTGCTCAGCAATTTAGGAAATGCCCCTTTGACATCCTTCCTCAATCCCCAAGACCAACATCTTCTCAAAGTGCCTTTTGTTCTTGGGGATTCAGTTAGTCAGAAATTGTTTTTGCAATCATTAAATAACAGCCAAGCCATTAAAATGCAGCATGCGTAGATATGTAGGTAACTTCAAACTCTCGAAATACACAAGGAGAAGGTCCTTCTTTTTCCCTTGCTTTCCCTCCTCTTTCATGTCTGCCTGTCTTTTGCCCATCCATCTCTTTTCCACTGTTCCATCATTCTGTTTTGAAGGCACATGTTAGAAAAGTTGAAAAGGGCACAGCCCCTTTGGGGTTACACTTTCAGGGTTGCGCAGGCTTCCTGGGAATGCTTATCAGGACTGCTGTAGAACATAAAGTACCCAATTACTGTCTCCTTGATGCAGAGAGGATACACAGTGGAAAAGAATTAAACATTATGAATTGGTCTTGATTTGCACAAATAGCAGCTTCTGAAAACGGGCTAACCACAAAGTCAGAGTAGAGAGAGATCAGAGTGCTCACAGAAATCACAACACAGCAACTTCTGTGGGCCGCACACACTGGGAATTTTGAAATGCTTGTTCATGGATGATGTTCCATACTTCATCCATTCATTCATATATCTAATGGTATTCCACCTTTCAGAGCCAAAGATCCCCAAGGCAGCTCACAAGATCATCAAAAAAAGAAAACAGTAAGAACTTAAGTACCCTACTGAATCAGGCCAGTGGCTCATCTGGTCCAGCATCCTGTTCTCACAGTGGCCAACCAGATGCCTGTAAGACACCCACAAGCAGAGCCTGAGGTCAACAGCACTCACCCCACCTGTTATTCTCAGCAGCTGGTATTCAGTAGCATACTGCCTCCAATGATGGAGGCAGAAATTAGGCATCATGGCTAACACCTATTGATAGCCTAATCTTCTACAAAGCAGTTTAAAGCAGTCAGTAATAGTGTTTAGCCTCTGAGAACAAAAAGAACAAGATTAAACACAGAGCAACAGCTAGAACATAAAACCGTAGAAGTGTTTTTCACACCATTCACCCAAGTCAATAGCCCTGTTGAGGTGTTAGTACTGTGTGTTACCTCAGCATATGATGGGTGTATGTTTGAAGGCTGCCTCCTCCATTACTGCTCCCATTGCCCTCAGTGAATTGGTGAGACTTCTATATCTATGAAGGCTCCATATGTGATGTACACCTTAAAATCATGAGGACAGGAGGCTCCCAGCTGTAGACTGTCTCCCTCCAACTCATGGAAGGCAGCTGGGATAGTGATAGAGGTAAGAACATAAGAAAATTCCTGGTGGATCAGGTCAGAAACCTACCTTGTCCAGCATCTTTTTCTCATTATGGCCAGCCAGACGCCTATGGGAAGTATGAAAACAAGACCTGAGTGCAATAGCACTCCATTTGCAGTCCCCAGCAACTGATATTCAGCTGCATGCTGCCTCCAACAGTGGAGGGAGAACATAGCTATGGCTAGTAGCCATTGAGGTGGAGTTAGCACACTTGATTCTCTTGTGTGTTGAGTTAATAAAAAAGACAAAGGCCAGAATAGGGTCAACAAGACAGGTAAATGATAGTGCCCTTACCTTTGCGGCTCCCAAATCAAATTGGCAGCCTTGACAGATAATGACATTATGAAATTGCTTCAAGAGCCGTACGGATCTATTAGGGATATTTACTGTAATTGAGATGGAAACACTGTAGTGGAGAAGGCTTGCCTAGGTGTCCCGTGCGCCTGCTAAGTCTACTATCCAACTGGGACATGGATGGCACTGTGGTCTAAACCACTGAGCCCCTTGGGCTTGCCGATCAGAAGGTAAGCAGTTTGAATCCCCGTAATGGGGTGAGCTCCCATTGCTCTGTCCCAGATCCTGCACTCTGGTTTCTGTCACGGTGTTACGTTGCGCCAGAAGCAGTTTAGTCATGCTGGCCACATGACCCAGAAAGCTGTCTGTGGACAAACACTGGCTCCCTCGGCCTGAAAGTGAGATGAGCACCGCAACCCCATAGTGGCCTTTGACTGGACTTAACCGTCCAGGAGTCCTTTACCTTTACCTTTTTACTATCCAACTGTTGATGGGCAACTTCCAAAGCCCTCTTATCCCTTCCTATGGTCCTTTATCTTTTAGCAAGACACAAACCGGGTAGTTCTTTTATATAAATGCCTCTTTCAAAAGAAGGACTCATAGCCCTTTCAACAGAGGAGTTTGTCATCCTTATCCACCCCCAGGCCTTAATGGGTTAGGTGGGAGTCTTCTAGGGAGAACACTCTTACATTTAGCTCTAGCTCCTCCATATGAGAAGGAATGCAAGGCTTCCAACTGCATGTAGAGGCCTATCTCATGTCCAGCCAAATGTGCATAGATAACTTCTTCAGACACATGAAGGTCTGGGGAAGAGAAGCCACAGGGGTCAGAGGCAATGCAGGTGAGGTCAGTATCCATCACCCTGTTCCCTCTTCCACACAGTTCTTCGAATGCACAGAGGATAACTTCTAAATAGGACTAATATGAAAGCAGATTCAACACAACTGTGACCTCATTTGCTGCTAGAGTCTTTCAAATATATCTCCCAAATTTATTCTTCTTAAGTGGGAGGGGGGAAGGAATCTGATACCCAGCCCTCTAAAAGGGTCGTAAACATAAGTTGTTGGGATTTTCCCATGTAAGTTGCAAATAAATGCAGTTCAGACAGTTGAAGTTTCATTCCTGCAAGAGTAAGCAATAGCAATCAAGGCTTTTCAGATCTGGAACGGAGACAGCTTTTAGTCTGCGGAGTTTTGAATTCCACCTGCATGTGCATGCTTTATCTCACATCGCTTTATCAGTCTGTACACTTTGTGTAATTCACCATTCCAGGCAAGAACTAACGGTATCAATTTATAATTGTAGCAGGGCATCAGCGAGATCAAATTCTCTTCTCTAATTAATGGCATTGTAGATACTACCTTGTGATTTTCACAGAAAGCGGAGAATTTTCATTCAATTTACACTGTGTGTTTGTGTGTGTCTGTGTGTATGCACAGCCCAAAGGTATTCTCAGGATTGAAGGCGTGCTTCAGCTAATTTTATAACATGGATGGAAAAATGAGGTAGGCCAGAATGCTCACTCTGCTTTCACCTCCACATAAAATAATGTTCAGTCATGAAAACAAGCCATCCAAAAGAGATGTAGAGATGTGTCGAAGCACCCAAGGATGACTCAAGGATTAAGCAAAGCACAAATTATTACTTATTAATACTTATTATTTATTCAATTTATGTCCCCTGCTTTCTTCCCCAAACTACCCAGGGTAGCAACCAATATCTTTGTTAATATTTGTTAAACATTAATAAATATTAGATAATATCTA
This sequence comes from Podarcis pityusensis, assembly GCF_964106645.2. NCBI lineage: Eukaryota > Metazoa > Chordata > Lepidosauria > Squamata > Lacertidae > Podarcis > Podarcis pityusensis. Next base: position 87,949,470 of record NC_138026.1, on the reverse strand, counting down.
GAACAAAACTTTCAAAAAACAAAAACAAGCATTTCTAAAAACTCCTAAAATACTCTAAAGAACAGTTACATTTAATAACGTCCTAAAAACAATTAAACCTTTTCCCATCTGGATCTCAGGGCTGTCAGGAACAATGTGCTTCAGACATCAAATGCTGTAGCAAACAGGAATGTTTTCAAATTCCTCCTGAAAGTCATTAATGATGAAGAACAGGCACACCTTGCCAGGGAGGGCATTCTAGAAATGGGGAACCACCACTGAAAATGCCCTGTTTCAGATCAACACCAATCTGACAGCCCTCAGTAGTGGTATTCACTAACAAGTCCTAGGCACTTGATCCCTGAGACATTTAGGTCATACAATAGTACTAAGACCTCAAATTGGGCCCAGTAACTCACTGGCTGCCAGTGCATTGCTTTTAGGACTAGTGTCATAGAGTTCCATCAGGCTGCTTCATTTATCAGCCTAGCAGCTGCATTCTTCACTAACAACTTCTGGACAGTCTTCAAGGGCAGCCACACATACAGCACATTACAGTACAGTAGTCCAGATGGGAGTGCAGTGGAAGACAGGAGTGCCTGGCATGCTCTGGTCCATGGGGTCACGAAGAGTCGGACACGACTAAACGACTAAACAACAACAACAACAAGTCCAGATGGGAAGTTACCATGAATAATGAGCAGCTTTACAACTCTTAATTCTGACAATAGTCCACTAGCACTAGCAAGAAAAGAATGAGAAAACATTAGCAGGCATTGCAGGAAGGAGATACATGAGATGATGTACAGTAGATGTGGGAAATTCTTGCTTCTCCAGATGTTGTTGAACTATCTCAGTTGCATGATAAGCCTGCAAACTGGATAGAGATTGAGACCAGCTTGGGAGGTGATATTTTGCTCTTCTCCCCCCCCCCCTTTTTTTGTTCCCAATGGGTAAGGAAATAGTTGATTAAAGAATGGTGGGAGAAATGCAACACAGATTGAGAAGTTTTCCTCTAACCTCACCTTTGAGTGGGTGGTTAAACCTCCCTTGGATATATTTCCCTAGCTGCCTTAGGACTGCCCGTGAAAACCGGCAATACTGAATCAAAAAAATCATCTGACAAAATGCCAATCCATTTCAGAGGAAACGATAACACCAATCAAAGGCGATCCTTAAAATCTGTTTAAAAAAGAATATTTGAGCCGTTTGAACTTGGGTTTTTTGTGGACTTGGACTGACCTTACTAGGTACAATATCCCAAAGCACCAGAGCCACAATAAAAAAGGCTCTTCATTTCCCTAGTGATCTTACTTCATAAATCATAGAGATTCAAAGCAAGGTCTCTCGTCTTCAGAGGATTTTAATAAACGGGGCTGCTTATACTGGGGCAGTGCCAGGATCATCATTCACAAGTCAATCACATAACTTCAGGAAGTGGGATGGTTTGGCTGGTAGAACATGAAGTCCCTTGCATTGGAGAGGAGAGTACTGCCTAATAAATATATATGAGGAGCTTGTGGGTCTTATGCCATTGGTAATGGCTGGTCATTTGGCATTGCTCCTTGACCAGAACAGTCAGGGAAGATGAGAGAGGCGTCACAAGAAACCTAGGACTATCCCCTGCTACATACCCAGAGCCAAAATCATTTGTTGGTGTAGCCCACATTAAAATAACAACTGTAGTTTAGTATTACAGTGGTACCTTGGTTCTCAAACTTAATCCGCTCTGGAAGTCCGTTCCAAAACCAAAGCGTTCCAAAACCAAGGCATGCTTTCCCATAGAAAGTAATGCAAAATGGATTAATCTGTTCCAGACTTTTAAAAACAACCCCTTAAACAGCAATTGAACATGAATTTTACTATCTAATGAGACCATTGATCCATAAAATGAAAGCAATAAACAATGTACTGCAGTTGCACAGTCAGTAGCTGAACTGGGTTCCACACAGTTACAAAAACAAAACAAAAAGAGCCACAAACACAAAAACGCAAAATAAATAGCAAAAACAGACAGACCTCAGAATAACACTCAAAACGGAAGTGTGGCACTCAAATCGGAAGCATAACGCTCAAAACGGAGCATGTTCAGCTTCCAAAAAACATTTGCAAACCAGAACATTTGCTTCCGGGTTTGCAGTGTTTGGGTTCCAAGTTGTTTGAGTTCCAAGGCGTTTGAGAATCAAGGTACCACTGTACATCAATGTGCCTCCCCCCTCTTCACCCATGTGAGGGGTTATAAAACTACTGCTTTCACCTTAGTACTATCTAGTTCCCTGTGACACCTGTACTCAGAGAAACATGGTTTGTTCTAATTGCTCATTTCATAACTAAGGCTTGATGCTGGCTTATTTTAACCAGACAGTTGATGATGTGTTTTAGCAAGACAGTTGTTGACCTGAAAGGAACAATGATGATGTGGGTTTCTCTGTTCTGAAATTTCCCAAGGTCATAGATTTCAAATTCTGAAGTCTCCAAAGGCAACAGGAGAAACATAATGTGCCTTACTCAACGAACTTCTGAAGTAGTTGAGTTCAGAATTCTGCACTGGGCTTTAGCACTAGTTATTTCCTCCCCAGAGAAATCAATCAACTTGCAGTGAATTACTGTGTCTGAGTGAATCACATATACAAAGACTTTTATATACACTTCTGAAGAAAAAAAGATGAGGTGTTTTTTTTATCAAGACCTTATCTCTGGGTGATACTGTGTAGATTTCCCCCAGAGCATTATGTATTTAAAAATCCAAGTTAAACTGTTGGTAACTGTCTCCTGGGGACCATCTCAGCAAGAGAGGATGAACAGTGACATCATGCCACCTAAGGGATCATCATATGCTGGGGTGATCTTCAGCTATTTTTCATAAAACAAAGCAGCTGGAACCATGTTTGCTCTCACAAACACAAGTGGCAAACTTCTATTTAAACTGTACAAGTTCAAAACGAACTATACAAATCAAATCAGGTAAGTCTCTGCTAATAGAAAACTTGGGGGTGGAATTCAATGTTGTGCTATGATGAATGCTCTGTGTACACGAGCATTTTGGCCTGCAAGATTGAACAATTTCCCTCTCCTCCCACTGCATACTGTTCTGGGGATTCTTCTAAACCACCCTCCAAGTGTGTGTGGGCTGAAGCAATGGGGCTCATTGTGGCTGTGAGATTTTGACCAACTTCGGCCTGTCTGAAGCTGATACAGGCTTGTCTTATCTTGAGCCCAAAGAGAGTAGTCCACACAGCTGAAGGATAAGCAGTATGTGCCACATTCTTAACTTTATTTCCACTCTATGCTGAGAGAATACAAACATGCATCTTGCCTCTGTGAGAGCAGAGAAGCGACCCCTCTCGGAAACAAAGAACACCGAGAGAACAGTGAAAAACAGGAAACCAGTGTACGTCACATCCAGTCTCCCATTCCCGTGGGAATCCAACAGTAACTCTGACTGTGGAATGCAAAACAATGTCTTGTGACTGCAGTTGCTGCTCAGTGAGGGAAATAGAAACCAACAGTGGCATCCCGCCCTGGATCTCTATTATCACCCTTTCCCCCTTAAAAGAATTCATTCTGAGTGCATGCAAATGTTCAGCTCATTATAGAAGGCAGAGCAAACTGACAAACCCCAGTGGTTCTGGTCATTAGGGATGGAAAAGAATTTGTGCAGTTCAAATTTTAATGCAAATCCACCAGAAGCAGACTTCTAAAACCAATAGGTGAGCTGAAACACAGCTCTCGCTTGAAATTCAGCCTTCCTTGAATTTTGGAATGCAATTTCCCAACCAAAGAATGTGTACAAGAATGCCTGTTTTAAGGGAAAATAATGTATGAAACAGCATTCAGTTAAGGGAAAATGCATATACTAGGCAAAGTTGCAAACAAAAATGTGCTTATTTGGGGAAATACACACATCAATGTTATGAATTTTCATGCTAATACCTGTAAATCAATACAACTTTTTTTGCATTCATTTCCTTATTATAGCCCTTATAGCAACCTATAAAGCAGGTTTGTATTTTATTCCTCTAGCCTCCTTTTATCAAAACAGATAAAATTCAATGTAATGATTGTAATGCTCATAGTCAATATATGTCAAAGTTATCCTTGAGATTTTGTTCCACACTATTCACTTACGTAGACAGAGGCTACAATTCAAAAACAATATATCTAGCAGCAAGTTCCATTGAACTCAATGGAACTTAATTCAGAGTAGATATATTTAGAATTGTGCCACAGATCTCATTCTCTTTTCATACATTTTCTCAAAATAGCAGATCTGTAAAACCGTTTTTCAAAAGGTGCTCTGGGTGATGAGTGGATCTGGTTTAATATTATCTTAATAGAAAATATATTATTTTCTGCTTCAGTCTTGTGATCTCCTGATTTGGATGAACTGGACAAGACTCAGAAGTTGTCAGAAAAAGCTTGCAGGATGCTGAATTTGTAGTTCTGTCAGACTCTTAAGATTCACTGCCTGTTATAATCAAAGCTTACTTTAGTTGAGGATATTGTTTGTTAAGAGAAATTATTCTAGCTATTCTTGCGGAAGCTATTGTTGTAAGGAAACCACTATGTTTTCTTGCATCACTTATTTGGAGAAATACTACATGGAGTTGGAGTGTCCCCATAAAGCTGTGATTTCACTGCATAAGTTAATACATAAATATGCTGATCAGCAGAGAAAGCATCTTTCTGCTTCTGGTTTGTAATACTGTATTTACTCGAATCTAATGCTCACTATTTTTGACCAAATTACGTTGCGAAAATTAAGGTGTGCATTAGATTTGATGGCATATTCACATTCACCAGCAAATGCTTTTAGGGAGTTTCAAGGTTCCAAAAATTGAGGTGAGCATTAGATTCGATGGCGCATTAGACCAAGTAAATACGCTGTTTGCACTTTATTGTTTTTTAAGAACACACACACACATATCCTAGTACCTGACTCATGTATTCCAAGCCAGAAAAAGAAAACAAAAAAACCCTGCATGTTTTCCATCAACAAAACTAGTAGTCACTGATAGCCCTGTCCTCTCAGTTCTATGAGAGGCATGTGGGTTTATAAGGGGCTTTCCATGACTGTAGAGCTCCATGTTTCAAATAAGCTAACTTGGAATATATGCATGAGGTTAGATTAGGGTTACCAGACATCCCCGGTTCCCGGGGACAGTCCCCGGATTTGTAAATCTGTCCCCGGACAAATTCTGTACCTGGAAAGTCCCCAGACTTTACAAATCTGTCCCTGGGAAACATGACAGCGGCAGCCTCAGCAGCCCGGAGCCAGCCTGGTAGCGTAGTTGGCTCTGGCTGGCTTCAGGAGCTGCTTGCTGCCGTGGCGCCCGCCATTTTTCCTCGCTGAAAGTCCCCATATGATGTGTCTTGTGCACAACACATCATATGGGGACTTCTGATGAGGAAAAATGGCAGGCGCCACGGCAGCAAGCAGCGAGCAGCTCCTGAAGCCAGCCAGAGCCAACTGCGCTACCAGGCTGGCTCCGGGCTGCTGACTGCCACTACGGCCGCCACTGCCGAAGGGGAACCGGGGTCGTCTGGCAGTACAGATCTCCTGCCCCATTCCTCCTTTCTTTTGACTGATTGGGGGAGGCTCAGGAGTCGCGGCTGGCCAGCACAGGGTGCGAAAGAAGGGCTTTGCACTTGCCTGGCAGAGAAACCACGTGCCTTGCGCCCCTCCTGGGCAATGGTCACCCGCCTGCAACTCCCGAGCCTCCCCCGATCTATCAAAACAAAGGGGGAAGCAAGGAGATCATCGGGGAAGGCTCGGGATATGCATGTGTGCTTGGGCCCAGGGTCTTTTGCCTCCCCATCCCCACTACTGACTTCTTGTTGCTACTCAGCTTAAAAAAAAAAAAAAAAGTATCCCCGTATTCATTGAAAAAAATCTGGTAACCATAGATTTGATTCCCCACTTCCTTCAGGTTTCTGTTATAGCCAAGAATGGTAACAAAGCCCACAACTTCTTCAGCTCCAGGGCTGGACAAACTCCTCTTTCCACTGCTTCAAGAACCATTTTGAGGGAAGAGGATCAGCCTTGTTTCTGCAGGACATGAACTACTTTCCCTTCCCATTTTTCTGTGTTTAATTGTTCGTGGAGGAGAGCAGAGGAAGCCTGTGGGCGTGAGGACTAGCTCATTCAAGAGAGGGAACCTGGGGATGCAGTCTGCCTCCTTGGTGTTATCAACGTTTCCTTTAAGATACAGCCTGGGGAGGGAACTGGCTTTTTTGTTGGATTGATTGATTAATTTAAAAAAAGAAGTTTTTGAAACCTCCTAGCTGAATATGGGTAAAATAATAGCACTTGCTATTTTAGCACAGTTTTTAGAATAATTGGCTTTATTACTCTTGTGCTGCAATGCTCATTTGAGCCCCCTAGCCTTCTCAGTAGGGATGGGGAAGAAATTTGATTCTGTTTACATTTTTTTTTTTAAAGATATTTATTCCAATTTTGAAATTACAGGGGAAAAAAGAGAAGTAAAGAAAAAGAGAAAAAAAACAAATCACATACATCTTACAAAAAAGAGACAGTAAAAAGAAAAAGACAAAAGACAAAAAATCACAATAAAAAATAACAAAAATCAAATTAAACCATTACAACCGTCTTCCCATTTACTTGTTTCCATGACTTCCTCTCACCTCCCTGATTCTGTTTACATTTAAAGCCGATTCTATTGAATTCACACTTTCTGAAACCATATGAGAACTGAAATACAGCCATCCTTAGAAATTCATAGTTTTTGTGTGTTAAAATATTCAAGAGACCCATATTTTCTTGCCTATATAAGTTGCTCTTTTTTTCTTTAAAAGTTGTTGTTAATATCATTATTTTTAATTAATTAATTCTATTTATTTGTTTCATAAAATTGATATACCATTTGACTGTAAAACAAACAAACAAACAAATCTCAACACAGTATAAAACAACAACCCTCAAAGCAGCTTATGAATGTATGAATCACTTTTACATGTGTGTCAAGGCAATTTATGAGCCTAGCCTGAAAACAGCTAAAAATACTTATTAGTAAACAAATTACTTGAGATAGGTTTTCGAATCAATACAAAATGACTGTCTCAGGCAGTGACTATAGTTTGTCAAAACAAACATGTCTTCAAGTGTTTATGGGAAGTGCAGATAGTGGTCATGGCCTTCTTAAATTCCTGCCCCCAACTGTTCAAAAACTGTGCCTCACAGAACAGCACACAGTGCTCTCATGGCAAGTGAATCACAGCAAGTTCAAGTGCTCCTTCTCCATTGTTCTGTATATCACACAAAGCAGGTACCATGAGGCCTAATGAATTGATGTTTGCATAGCATATTGAGCTTCTTGGATGAAAGCTGCAATAAAAGTGTAGTTCTATTATTATCCCCCTCGGTCATCTCTTTATCTCTCTCCACCTAAGTGACATTTATCTGTTCCCCCTTCTTCCTTGGTGAGACACCATGGGACAGGGCCTTTTATGAGTGCTGCTTACTAAAAATGGCAACTTTTAGCACTTTAAATGGTACCCAAGGGCATGCCCCAGTTATTCTTCTCCTGTGTCCTTCATACAGCCTCTGAAACCAAGCCAAAATCCAGCTTGATAGTCCCGGTGACATCTTGAAAAGAGGTAACGCTTGTGTGACTCACAAGTTTTAGAGTTTTCTAAAGTTAGCTTTGGTGAGTTATTTCACACCATTGCTGGAGTTCAGTATTTCACGCCTGGAATTAGCCCAATCAGGAAATAGCCACAAGATCCTGACCTCTTTGGTTTTTTGAGATATGAGGCCTACCGACTTGGCAGCGGCATTTCTGCTGCTCAGTGGGAGGGAAGGGACAAGGCAATAGCCAGACCAGAAACTATTCCTGCAGCTCTGTTCTACCAGGCAAGCTATGCCTGCACTGGCCTGCTCCCCCCACCCCCAAGAAAATGTGTCCATTGTAACCTTTGTAAAAGAAATGCAGAGTCGGGATAATGCTCCCTAGCAGGGGTGTACGAAGTGGGGGGCAGAGGGGGCGGGCTGCCCCATGTGCAACTCTGGGTGTGTGTGACAAGATGGCCTCTGCCTCCCCCCAGCTGTAGAGCTGCCGAGGGCACACACAGTCCGTATGGGTGCCACTCGCACGGCGACTGTACGGGCTGTCGCTCCTGCGCGCCGTCCATAAGGGGCTGCCTCTCGCATGGCGACCATACAGGCTGCCGCACATGCGCACTCCATACGGATAAGCACTCCATAAGCTACACGTACGGTTGCTGTGCAAGTGGCAGCCCGTACAGAGTGTGCATGTGCAGCATTCCGTACAGAGTGAACATGCATGGGATACCACACGTGCACAGTCCGTATGGGATGCCGCACATGCAGACTCCGTACGGGCTGCCCTGCCCTGGGGGTCGGAGAGGGTTCCTCTGCCACTGCTCCCCAGCACCTGCCGTGTAAGGCAGTCACCTCACCTCACCTAATGGCAGGCCTAACCCTGCCTATTTAACTTCATTTCTCACTTTCCAGGGTGCTTCTTGTCGGTTGTGCCATCTGCAACAAATAATATTAAAATGCTTCAGAGGATGGTATATGTTTTGTTAATTTCTTCCTGACCTGACCTGATGATGAGCTTACTCTGGGAAACATGAGGATTAATAACCCCTGCAATTTCATCCCAGCTAGCACCATTTCCGATATACAAATGTTTGATGAAGTCTGCAACTAATTGACCTCTTTGCTTCACATTAGCACACCTGCCAAGTTGGTGGGGAGGGAGGAATGTGTAAATATATATTTGATGGAGAGAGTTTTGCCCAACATTCAGTAAATGAATCAGATCAATCAATGAAAAATCATTTGGCTAATTTAAAAAATCCAGTTTGTTACTCAGACAGCAAGTTTTTTTTAGAACAAACAACACAACAAACATAAATCACTATTTTTAAATATACGTACCTTTAAATAAAAACTGTGGGAGGTAAGTGCCAAACATTCCCTATCCTCTCTCACACAGTGGAAATATTTATTCTAAGACAAAGTCTGCTGTGTGATCAGCAGTGCCTTGGGGCTGCCAGTGCCAATATGAAGTGCCCCCATCGTTGTCACTGCTGCCTTGTTGTGCCCTTTCCCTGTCCTGAAAAATGCAGTCCCGCTGTGGCCAGCAGGAGATACCACCATCTTCAGACACCTCTCCTGATCTGCTGCTGTGTGGGATGTTGCGTACATTACCTAAAGGCAAAGAAAGAATCCCCCCCAAGTTCTGTTAGAGCATTTGTGCTCATATGCACATTGGTACAGATTTAATCAACTGATTAACTGGTTAATCAGTTAGAACACATGCAATTTCTCCACTAAGGTTTCTTTAACTGCGATAGATGAAAAGGAAATCTGAGATTAAAAACTGAACAGATGGCAAGTCTGTGGGCCACACTTTAAGATATTTAAAAGTCAGCAAACTGAGATTTTATGGAAAATAATTTAAGGACAGAAAGTTTTCATTTAATATAGATATGACCAAGGGACACGAGCCATCTAGAATTTTCTACTCAGCCTCATATTGCTACTGAAATAACACTGCAAATGGGGGGGGGGGGACCCATAGCAGTATATTAAGAGAACCCAAAGACCACCCACTACAGAACATGAGAAGCTGTTTATATGGAGTCAGTCCATTTGCGAATCTGGCTGGCAGTGGTTCTCCAGGGTTTCAGACAGGAAATCCCTACCCTACCTGGAGGTCTTCTGCAGGTAAAACAGATGCTCTACCATTGAGCTATACCCTTCCAAAGGAAGTGTCACCATTTTAAGGTGGCTTGTATCCAAAATCTCTACCAATGTTTTCATTCGTCATGAAATCAGCTCACCAAAGAGTGGGGAGATCAGCTTAAAATAACAACAAGGACCATCATTTCATACGATTGTGGGAGCTAGACTACAACAGTGTTCGAAAAGCATTGGAAATCTCTAATTGCACGCCAAAATTCACAGAGTAGTGGGTTCAGTTATTGCACAGGGGAAATTTAAACAAATCAACTGCAGCTATTTGAGCAAGTCAAGGAAGAAAATCTCGAATCATGTTGGAACAAAGTTTGGAGGTCACTGAAACAATTTGAGATTGACAAACAAACCACAGCTATGGGTCTTCCTTTGCTTTTGATCCTTGCAGAAACCGTGTAGAAAGCTCTGGCTTTAGTCTACTGCACAACAGTATGAGTCACATCCATTGCTTCACCCACTTTCCAGCCCCACCATGCATGAAAAGTTCCCCATGAGGTTATGTGGCCCTTAGGACAAAAAGTCTTCCCCATCCCTGCTATAAAGGATTAGTAAATTATTACACCTAGCCAGGTCCCCCCTTTTCTTTTTTGTCCTTTTATAATGGGAGGGGGGCTCTGTCCCCTTGCTCACTCTTCTTGCTAACCCCCCACCAACCCCACCACAAGATGCTTTGTCTATCGAGGGCCCATGACCACCCTGTTCCCTAAGATGTAAATAATTTGACACCACACAGGATATTGGTGTGGGATCAAATTATTGGTAACAGATGTGAGGTTTGGCCATAGGCACTGTGGTAAGCAACAGTGCATGTCACTCCCGCCTGTCTACTGGGAGTGTTTCCAAGGGTGAAGCTGGTTGGGGGGAGGGACACACACTCCATGACCTAAGTCAAATCAGGGCATCGTCCAAGCGGTCCCCATTGGAGGAGTGATATGGCCCTAGCCCCTGTCTGGTAATCGGACAGGAGCCACTGCTCCCAGATTCTTTTAACAGGATACCCTTACCCGTGGAGGGGCAGGCAGAAGCTACAACCTCCCCTCCAACCAAGACTAGGCTTACCCATGCCTACTCACCTTACAAAGTTGTGACGATTGCTATGAGATAGGCAAAACCCAAATGGCGATACCAATTAGCCAAGGGAGGATAATTCCTACCCGGCCTGAAAAATATGGCAACCGACATTGTCCATAGCAAGGTCGAAGTGTCCCCCCCCAAAAAAAAAACCTAATCTGAGAGAGGGTGGGAGAACTGGCACAGTGAGAGAAAGGCTGAAACGTCCCTCTGGCCAGGCATTTAAACTTCCGCTGTGTGCGGTGCCAAGGACCGCAACTGGTCATTTGGTCCCATGTCCATCAGAAGCCCACTAACTTCTGCCACCATTGACCCCTTGGGTGGCAGGAATATGATCCACCTTCGATAGGTTGGTTTCCCAGGGAGGCCCAGGGCCCGTCCGCAAAGCTGCCCACTCGGAAAGGGTGTAAACGGACTTACTTGCTTAATTGTCTGCCCAGCCCAGATATTATCCCAGCTTCTCCCTTCTGTTCTGTAGCTCCATTTTGTATCCCTGTTTTCACCTTCACTCTGATTTCCATGCCTTTCCCCCCTCCTTTTCTGCAGCTCCTCCTTGCACACATACAACTCACGTGGTAATCTTCTGCAGCATCCTCCTACCACACCTTACTGCTACCAAGTATCCTTTCACGTTCTCTTCCTTTTTGTAGCGCTGGTTGCACTCCTGTTTTCACGTTCCCCCTATTTCCCTTTCCCTTTTCTTTCCTCCTTTTCTCAGCTACCCTTTTTACACGGACCACACTCATTTTGGTGCCTTCTCCCCTTTGCACAAGCAACCCATTTTCACCTTCACCCCCTATCCCTCACTTCTCCCTCTTTGTTCAACTCCCCATTGTGCATAGACCACCTCCATTTTCATGCCTCTCCCCCCTATTCTGTGACACCTTTTGTGTGATATGTTAATGTGTCTTTAAGATGAACAGAATCTTAACAGCAAGCCTGTCAGCTTGTTCAGTTAGGGAAGGTTGAATTCTGTTGATGGATGTTGTGCTTGTATGGGTGTTTGTTAATAAAATTCCTAAATTACTATATTGAATCTGGAACTTCATGATGAAGACACCACATGCTATCAGGAGTGAAATATGTTTCATGACAGTACAATGGAATATATGTGTGCTCCTCATCCTTCATTTCTCGCATGAGGCAGCTGAGGAATGGAAGAGGGAGAATTTTGTCTTCCTTTCTAATCTATTCAGAAGTCTCCCGATGTTTTAAACCACCACTTCCCCCTTCTCAATGCCCCTCCCTTCTCTCTTCTGTTTTGCTCCCCTGAAGCACCCTGGCTTTATGCAAATCCAGGATTGTGATGTGGTGCTACAAATCTTCCAACAGGGACTGTGTGATGACACTCTGGTGCAATTATAGTACAAAGATTATTTGTCATTATTGGAAGGATTCAATTCTTGTGTTTCACTTCTCTCTCTCCCCCCCCCCAACTCTGTTGTTGGTAGAAATAAATGTTATTAAGAAATAAATTTAAAGCATGCTTGCCAGAAGCGACAACTGGTAACATGTAAAAGATGTTTCCTTTGGATGGATAAGCAGCAACTGTGCGATTGGATTTCAGAAAGGCAATGGGTATAGAAATATCTGGAATAATCACATATGCATTCTAACACCCTATGGTACAGCTGCATCATATTTACCTAGAGTCAAATTCACTCACAATCTCAAAGCCACAATTCTAATGACCCTTAACAAACTACATTTCCCAGGCTCTAGTGAGGCATGTACTTTAAATATATTGCTTGCATGCACCCTATCTATTAAATCAACATCTTGTTCACATATACATGTTCATTACTTGAACTCTCCTGCACTGGGATAAAATGGAAATGTGATTAGATTGTCACATATCAAACAGAGGGGTGGGGTGGTAGTGTGGTCTAAACTACTGAGCCTCTTGGGCTTGCTGATCAGAAGGTCGTGGTTTGAATCCATGCGACGGGGTGAGCTCCTGTTGCTCTGACCCAGCTCCTGCCAACCTAGCAGTTCGAAAGCACACCAGTGCAAGTAGATAAATAGGTACCGCTCCTGTGAGAAAGTAAACGGCGTTTCTGTGTGCTCTGGCACTCATCATGGTGTCTTGTGCCAGAAGCGATTTAATCATGCTGGCCATATGACCCGGAAAGTTGTCTGTGGACAAACACTGGCTCCCTCAGCCTGAAAGCAAGATGAGCACCGCAACCCCATAGTCACCTTTGACTGGACTTAACCGTCCAGGGGTCCTTTACCTTTATATCGAATAGATATGATACATAGAACTTTTGTATCACTTCAAATCACTTCACACAAAACGTTTCCTTCAATGAAGTCAGTTCACACGTTTTCTTCTGAGTCATCACATTAAGTAATTGTGTATGAACTAGATCATAGTATAATTATGTTTTTATAACAGGTTAATTTCCTAGTGAGCTGAATAAATGAACCTGATAAAATGCTAGCATCTATTGTGCCAACATCTGAGGGAAAGAGATTCTTCCACAATTTGACTTTCTCTAACCAAGTTTAAACTCCTGTTGTTTTTAAATAAGATACTGAATACAAATATAACAGTCAGGAAATGTCATAGCATCTTAATAGCAGAACTCAAAATAGCTCCACGTTCCTTTGTTATTTTCCTGTTACAATAATAAATACAACAACTTTAACAAACATTAAAATCCTGGTGTTTCTGTTCTTTCTTGAATAAATGAATTCTACTTAAATATATATATATATATATATATATATATATATATCACTCAATTCTTTCACAAAAATTATGCACAGGCTGTTATGATGATGAATTCTCCAAGATTGGCTTTGTCTTTTCTGAGAAGTTGTGCTGACAGGCCTTTGCTTCTAGATGGGAACATGGGTTCTATCCAGCAAATTCATCCTCTTCTTGCAAGAACTTCTGCTTGCAGAATGAAACTTCAACTTCCCTCCATGCACCCCCCCCAGTCTGTTCTAGGTTTTCTCTAAACCCTCTGGACTACACATGGGGTGAGCATGGGGAGATGAAAGATAGGGCAAGTTTTGTTGCACAAACAGAAGTCCTTGTGCAAATGGGATGACTTTGTTGAATACAAGCCATATTTTCTTAATTTGGATCATTGAGAACAACCACAGCACAAAAATCAGCTATGAAGTTATTTACCAGTTCCAAAACCCAAATTGTTATGTTTCTTACATAACTTATATTAAATAGCAGACAGAAAGATTAATAATGCATAATTTGACAGAAAACAAACTGCAAGGGAACAGAAACAGAGCTGGTTGTGCTGAGTACAGGTGAGAATGGAAATCACTGTCTTCTCTACATCCCTACATCCTTACATAGAGGTGAATCCTGTGCATATCTACTCAGAAGCAGGGCTTACTGAAGGCAATGGTGCATATTCCCAGGTTTGCCGCCACAGGGGCATGATCATAGAATCATAGAATCATAGAGTTGGAAGAGACCACAAGGGCCATCGAGTCCAACCCCCTGCCAAGCAGGAAACACCATCAGAGCACTCCTGACATATGGTTGTCAAGCCTCTGCTTAAAGACCTCCAAAGAAGGAGACTCCACCACACTCCTTGGCAGCAAATTCCACTGTCGAACAGCTCTTACTGTCAGGAAGTTCTTCCTAATGTTTAGGTGGAATCTTCTTTCTTGTAGTTTGGATCCATTGCTACGTGTCCGCTTCTCTGGAGCAGCAGAAAACATCCTTTCTCCCTCCTCTATGTGACATCCTTTATCCTTTGATGTCTGTGGCTGGTGCAGGAAGGGCTGAAAGAATGGACACGGGAGACTGGTATTGGGTTGAATTAGGCCACAAATTTATTGATTACAGGTAAGAGTATGTTTGGCTAAGGCATGGGACATGCATCCAGCATCAGGAAGCCTTCCTGCTGCCTGATAGGAACCCAGTGGAGTCAACCCTGTGCTGGGAGTCTCCCCCTACATGGATCAGGTGCCACAATACTGGCTCCCAGTACATTTCCAAGCACAGTTCATAGTGTTGGTGCTGACCTTTAAAGCCTTAAACGGCCTTGGCCCAGTATACCTGAAGGAGTGTCTCCACCCCCATCATTCTGCCTGGACACTGAAGTCCAGTGCCGAGGGCCTTCTGGCGGTTGCCTCGCTGTGAGAAGCCAAGTTACAGGGAACCAGGCAGAGGGCCTTCTTGGTGGCACCCACCCTGTGGAACGCCCTCCCACCAGATGTCAAAGAGAAAAACAACTACCAGACTTTTAGAAGACATCTCAAGGCAGCCCTGTTTAGGGAAGCTTTTAATGTTTAATAGATTATTGTATTTTAATATTCTGTTGGAAGCTGCCCAACAGAATTATTATTATTATTACACCACACAGGCCACCATTTAGAGGGATGTATTGGCCCATCAGTCCCTGTGTGGACTCCTTTAACGGGCTACCCCAACAACTAAGGATCCAGCCCAATGCCTTATCTGCCAAAGTTGTGACAGTTGCTATGAGGAAGGCAAAAACCTGCAAGCTGGCCAATTTGCTTGCAGGAGAAAATTCCTTCCTGGCCCCAAATACAGTGACCGAGGAAACTATAGCAAGATCTGTACGCTTGCCCACTCCCCCACTGGGTAGGCCCCTAACAGACTGGGTAGATGGGCTGGAAAATCCCACAACAGTCAGCAAAGAGGGCAGCCTGTACCTGGCTGCCCCTTAAATATACCAGGGGTGGGCAGGGTGTGGCCCCCATGCCCCTGCGCCGATTGCTCAACTGAAAGGTCCAGTGCAACTGGAGGTGGGTGACACGAGGTGACGATCTCCTCCCCCAGCCAGGAAGATGGTCACCTCCTGGGACGAGTTATGGCTGCGCCATGCAGTAAACACACTCCCTCAGAGCCAGGTGAGCAGATATTATGATTGCAGCCTAAATCTCAATTCAATGCAAAGTAGTATTGGGATACTTCCAGATACCATCTATTGGTTTAACATTGAGATTTAACATTCACCTCATGATACTGCTCAGTGAGATAAGCTGAAAGTGATAAATCAAACTCATTCTGCCAATGAGTAAGTCTCCTCGTGGTATACTCCTCAAGGAAATATTTGGCTTTGTTCTGGATTCCCAGCTTTCTCTCTAATAGGTGATAGCTGCTAGTAGCATACTATGCAAAGGAATTTGTGAAAACCTTTTGCCATATCCTATAATGACAGACGTCCTCTGTGGCGACAGGTCACAATTAGTTATTTTAAGATTACAGGTGTATCTGAGAAGCAACAAAAGAAGGATGCTATTGGAAGATCTTGATATATTGATATCTGAAAAGAGACATTTTGGATGCCACTGCATTTTCAGAACATTTGTTATCCTTGCTGTAGTGGGAAAATTGTGAAATAGCTTATTGGGCACCGTGGACTGGTTGGGTGCAAAGGAATGGAATTTTTATGTAATTTTGTCTAGTATAATGTAATATAATATAATTATTTTGCAAGCAATTTGCGCTAATTTAATACATTTTTGTGCTATTTTCACTAATATATATGCATTTGTAAGCACATTCTACCCCAATAAATGCATTTTTGTAATCGACTGGATGACTGCCATGCAAAATTCAGACAAGTGAGATCTTTGAAGGACAACTGCATTTCATTTCCTGTATTATTTCAGGAAGCACAAATTAAGTAAGTTCACCTTTAATTGCAAACTGAACTGAATCTCTCCTTCATCTCTAACCTCAAACATTGTTGGACTACAGCTCCCATCATCCTCTGCCAACTTAGGGGTCAGGGGTTATGAGAGTTGAAATCCAATAACTTTTGGCACTCCAAGGTTGAGGAACACTAGTCTAATCAACATAAGATATATCTCTTAGGTAGGTATTGTTGCACATTCTGTCTTGAAATTGTAATTTTACATCTCCCTACCCACCCTGTGAAGATCAGACACACAAAGACAAAATCTCTGTATCCTTTGGAGCAGCTGATCTTTCCTTTCCCTTCTTTTATAATTCAAGAGAAGTTTAATTTTGTTTTCACCTCAAGGAGTCGCGTAGCTTGCAGTCAATTCACGCTCTACCTATAATTGTTATTATTAAAAAATAACCACCAGCAGTGAGCCAACCGATACATGTCACTTGAGATAAAAGACTGGCAGGAAGTAGTAGAAGCAAATTGTCATCAATTTCTTTCTCTGCCTTTATTACACAAGTGCTGGAACTATGTTTTCAAGAAGCCATGGACTGGGTGAGAGCTAGTACAGTGGTACCTCGGGTTAAATACTTAATTTATTCTGGAGGTCCATTCTTAACCCGAAACTGTTCTTAACCTGAAGCACCACTTTAGCTAATGGGGCCTCCTGCTGCTGCTGCACCGCCGGAGCACTATTTCTGTTCTCATCCTGAAGCAAAGTTCTTAATCCGAGGTACTATTTCTGGGTTAGCAGAGTCTGTAATGTGAAGTGTATGTAACCTGAAGCATATGTAACCTGAGGTACCAATGTAAACTGAAGATAAATCCAGATAAGTCAGAAAGGGGTTGCCAACTTTATCAGGACTGGTGTACAAACTGGAAAAACAGCAAGCACATACAGTGGTACCTTGGTTTTTAAACTTAATCCATTCTGGGAGTCTGTTCAACTCCTGAAGCTGTTCAAATATCAAGGTGTAGCTTCCAATTGGCTGCAGGAGCTTCCTGCACTCAAGTGGAAGCTGCGTCAGATGTTTGGCTTCCGAAAAACATTTGCAAACCGGAACACTTACTTCCGGGTTTGCAGCATTCGGGAGCTGATTTGTTCAACAATTAAGCTGTTTGTGAACCAAGGTACCACTATACTATTGTTTAAGAGAAGCAAGCAAACACTACAAAGACACACTACACCCTCTTGTTCTGCTAAATGGCTGTCAAATTCTTTATCTATTTCCCTTGCCTTTAGTATGTGTTGCATCCAAGATTGTTGTTCCAGAAGGGTAATAGATTTCCATTTGTGCAATGGAGCTTTTTTCCTCCTCTCCCCTGTAGAGTTGTAGGATGTCCCAGAGTAGATTTTAAGAGGGCACTGGGAGAGGACGTGAAATCCCATTGCATGAGTAGAACTCCCATCACTCAGCACTGCATACAGGGGATGCAAATACTGAACCAATGTCTTCTGGCAGCAATGGGTGGGATGACGGCCAATAACCTGAATCTGAATCCAGACATGTGGTTGGGGTTTGAACTGCCTTCCTCTCCTGCATTCTAAGACCCACAGGATTTTGCCGCATTGTAGTTGCCATGAAAAGAAGCAGAGATTGCATGAGTCTTTTTCAGATGAGAAACTATGGGTGAATAATGCTGTTCCCAAACTGAATGATTTGAACCATGCTAACAACTCCTGTCGGCTGCACATTTGAGGTTGCAGCAAAGAAGTTGGGGTCACCAAACTGCAGAGCTGGCCCAAACCATTTTGACACCCAATACCAGGCAGGACCTGTCACTGCTGACAGTTGCTACTTACTGCAGGCACAGCTGAGAATCTGCCTCAAATCTTGCCAGGCTTTGCCAAAGTGCCCAGTCACAATGGTGTCAGATCATTCTGGCAGCCTGGCCAGGGCTAGGGCTGGTGGCACAGAGAGGGCTTCAATTCCACTGCTCAGTGTGGTTCATGATAGGACTGGCACTGCAAAGCTATCATATCCTTCTAACTTACATTATGATTTCTTCAGGAGCAGGGATTCGCCCACTTCTATTTCCTATACTTCTCTAGTACCCTAATGGCACTCTAAGAGTAGCACAACAGTAGAATCAACTACTGTGTCTGAAGATCATGCATGACATTTAACCTTGGACCGCAGCCTTATGCTACAATGGCAATGAACAGAGTTTCCTTCACAGCCCCCTTTTCCTTGCTGCTTGTTTTTAAAGGATGGATATTACACTACCTCTACTGCCCATGCAGAAACCCAACCACATTAAAAAATATCAACTTGTTTCTCAGGCACACAATCTGCATATGCCTATAGTCAGCAGGAGCCACTGTTTATTAAAATAATGTTGCACTGCATGAGTATAATGGCTTTGCTAGAAGGTTTTACTATGACATGAAGTTAATTGTATCGAGATGATTGTAAAGATGGTGCATAGAAGGAGTGAGAATTGATAAGGATAAGGAGTGATGACTTTGTGTTCAAATATATGTTATTTGTTTATGATGGTGATGCATTTCTCTTAAGATGCTTGTCGGAAGCAAGGTATCTTCTGGTCCAGTGTGTTTAAAACAAAAACAATGTGTAGAGTAGATGATATAAGGTTCATGATAACTGGGATAGATTATGAAGATCTCCTAAATCCTGCATTTACTTTAATAAAATCTATAGAACTTAGCATTTTTGAAGCACTTTTTATGTGTAGGGTACTGTACAACTCTAAACTATTTCAGAATCAGAGAGAGTAGCACAAGCAAGATTGGTATGTGAGTTTGTGGGGTGAGGATTCAATATTTCTTCCACAAATGGGGACACATTACAAGTATGGCAACTTTAAACTTTCCTCCCTGTATGTTGGGGTCCTCAGTTGTGATCCATCCATCCCCATGGCTGCTTTAAAAACAGATACAAATAGGGTACATCTGAACTTACATGTAGAAATGGAAATTGAGAAAGACCTCATATAATTAGAAATATAGCATAACCATGGGGAAATCTGTGACTTGGTCTACCACGTGGGGGTTGTCGATGGGCAACTTCAAGGCCCATTCTTCATCTTTAAACCAGACTTGGATCAGAGAGCCCTTCGGATAGCAGACTCAGACATACACAGCAGTCTTCCTTGGTTGGCGTTATTGGACCATAAGTCCCACCATCCCTTACCATTGGCCTAGTTGTCTGGGGATTATAGGAGATGTTGTCCACAATCATCTGTGGACCCAAGGTTGAAGAACTGGGGGACTGTCCCCTGTACAGTAGAAACATGTCATGCAATCATGCATGCCACACACCATGTAGTTTGGCTCTTAGATCCTCTTCCATTTTTTTCCTTCTGGAAGCCTGACACCCCCTTTGCCTTACAGATAGGTAGCCGTGTTGGTCTGCCATAGTCGAAATAAAAAAAATCCTTCCAGTAGCACCTTTAAGACCAAGAACTAACTTAGTTGGTCTTAAAGGTGCTACTGGAAGGATTTTTTTTTACTCCCTTTGCCTGCGGGCCTAGACGTTCCTCACTCCTTCTGCATTCTGCCAGCCTCCACACGACTGAATTTGAAAGACAGGGAGAATGCCTGCTATTCCCCTCTCCCAGAGATAAAGCATTCACAAGATAAGAAGAGAGGCAGCAGAATGTGTTTGTCTTGTCAGGCGACACTTAAACTGGAGTTCAACTTCTTTACTGCTATGTTTGTACAATTTTTGCATATTGAGTGATAGGAGCTAGCAACACCCAGCAAAGTCTGAGGAGATCATTCCCCTCCCAGAGTGTTACTGCACATTTTCTCGCTTTCTGCAGTAGGAGAGGGAGCAGATCTGTTTCCACAGAACAGCTTGTGCCCGTCATTCACCATATTGGAGGCTGATATCATCTTAAGGCTGCATTTGCTGGAGAGGCCTCTCATTTACTTTATTGGGGCCTCTTTAAAATGCATTATTCCAGCTTACTGCGACAAAAGGCTTAAAGTCTGTTCTGTATTGGGTCATCAATAACATCAGTGCATGAGTCACTTAAGTTTTGATTGATGGCCAAGAAAAATATAATTAAACTTTTATCTCCTTCCCTCCTTCCATTCTTGGGAACTACAGTTGAATCAGATAGGCTTATATAAGTGGCTGCCAATGTGACTATGTAATTGCCAACTTGAAACAACTGTGTGATTCTGAGTCTAATTCAGAGTGCTGGGGATGAGCATTAAAGCCCAGCACTATTTAGGTCCAGGGGGTGGTATTCAGATAAGTTTCACTCAGTGGAAACATATTACAATTATGGTAATGAACATGGCTAAGTCCCTTCCATTAATTTCAGTTAGTGTACTCTGAGTAACACTTAGTTGAATACCACTTATGATAAGTGAAGGACTACCTTTTACTAAACAACCTTAATGGCAACTGAAATCTGATATAATAACAACAACAACAACAACAACAACAACAACAACAACAACAACAACAACAATTTATTATTTATACCCCACCCATCTGGCTGGGTTTCCCCAGCCACTCTGGGCAGCTCCCAACAGAATATTAAAAGCACAATAAAACATTAAAAACTTCCCTAAACAGGGCTGCCTTCAGATGTCTTCTAAAAGTTTATTTCCTCGATGTCTGATGGGAAGCACTCTTGTGTGTCTCATACCTGCTGAAATACTTCTGCTTGGGAACAGTAAAATTGCTTTCTCAGTGGCTCTGCCCAGGCTCTGGAGCTCCTTCCCAAGAGAGGAATGCATTGCGCTTTCTTTAATGACTTTTCATGATATTGTTTAAACTTTTTTTTCCAGGAAAGCCTTTGAGCCATAAGTTTTTAAAGTTGAATTCCACTTCCGAGGATCTTCTGGCAGTTTCCTCACCGCAAAAAGTGAAGTTACATGAAACCAGGCAGAGGGCCTTCTCGGCAGTGGCGCCCTCCCTGTGGAACGCCCTCCCATCAGATGATGTCAACAAGATAAAAAACTATACAGCTTTTAGAAGACATCTGAAGGCAGCCCTGTATCAGGAAGCTTTAATGTTTGACATTTTATTATGCTTTTATATTTGCTGTGGCTGAGGAAACACTGCCAGATGGGAGGGGTATAACTAATCAAATTATTGTTGTTGTTGATGATGATGATCATCAACAAAACTAGACTGAGCTGCCACTTTTTGTCTCCCCTTTAACATTTTTTGCTGCTTTTTTCTTTTTAATGAGTCCAGAGAGCTGACACCGCTACTAGGCAGAGTGAATAGTTGCTGGATGTACATGGTTTGGGATGATTCTTTAAGTGGTTGGTGTAAGAGAGGTAAAGGTGGATGGGCTCTCCTTCTTTTTGATGTCCTTTGGTTTGTTGTTGTTGTTTTTATTTACTCTGGTTTCACCTCAGATCATATAAATATTTCGCCTTTTACTAAAGTTTTCCATGAGGTAGTTAACCTGTTTGATAAATCACAAAGTGGCTTATGGGAAAAAAAACAAGACAAAAACAATGCATAAAAGCCATACAATAATGTAACTTCTAAATACTCAACACCACAACTTGCAATGGGGAGAGGAATTTGATTTTGCTTGCATTTTAATCAGAAACCACCTAACTCACCCTTCTCACACCAATATGCACACTGGTATCCTTTGAAGTTTGCACCACACAGAGAGGCTTTGTATATTGTTGTTAGCCACCTTAAGCTCTGGTGCAGAAAACAGGATAAAAATACTTTAAATAAATTAATAAAACAGCCCCCTTTGGCTGCTTTTATGTATCTCAAAAAGTCTAACCTGTGACTCTCCAGATGCTGGCTGGGGCTGTTGTGGGTTGGGTTCCAAAAACATCTGGATAAAGTGACAGTAACCCTAGGTGTGAAAGGGCAGCTCTAGCACATTTGTGGAGGAGAGAAAAAATACAACAGTTTCTGCCATTTGTTGCCTTGAAATAAATACGACCCAGGCTTCTGATGCACATAAACAGCATCTGTTTAACAAGTCAACCATGAAAGAAGTGAAGAGTTGAGAGGAGATCCCAAACTCACTTTGTTTTTGGAATTGTTTCTACTTGAGGATTAATGTGTGAAAGAGATGGAGATTCAGAAAAGTGGTTAGACCCATAAGAACATAAGAGGGTGATTAATCAGACCATTGGCCCATCTACATTGTCTACAATGAGTGGCAGCAGCTCTATGAGGTTTCAGCTAGGAGCCTTCGCCAGATCCACAGTTGAAGAATTTCAATCCTCCTCTGGAAATTGAAAGAAATTGTTCCCCATTTTTGCCATCTGTGAATTTGCTTACTCTGCAGACCACCTCCTCCAGTTCGACTAAGAAGGCTGTAGTGTAGAGGAATGGATCGTACCCTAACAACATTCCTGTTCTGTGTCTCTGGTTCTTATGTTATCAAGGTAGCCAACTAGATGACTATGGGTAGCCCTCAAGCAGGATCTGAATGCAATTGCACTCTCTCTACTTGTTCTCATCCTGAAGCAAAGTTCTTAACCCAAGGTACTATTTCTGGGTTAGCGGTATCTGTAACGCAAAGTGTTTGTAACCCAAGGTACCACTGTATTCCATTTCTCCCCTCCATCCATGTGGTATTTCACTTTCAGCAAAAACTGGAAATCTGCGGTGCAAGTTATAAGTCCATAAAAACCATGGCCAGTTCACCCCTAATCAGTAAAACAAGAATGGAGGGGCAGGCACTGTACACAAGAGTGCTCAGTCTCTAATTGGGTTAAGGCAGCATTCCAATTGCTTTAAAAAAAAAAAAAAAAAAACAGATTCATGGAGAATAAGGCTTTCAGTGGATACTAACTCTGATGGATACACTGCTGGAAACTTCAGGCAGGGAGAGTGCTACAATGCTCAGGTCCTCCTTGTAGGTTTCCCATAAGCATTTGGTTGGCTGATGTGAGAACAGGATGCTGGGCTAGATGGGCTGCTAGCCTGATTCAGCAGGCTCTTCTTATGTTCTTATCCAGCAGAATTTCTGATCTAACAGAAAACGCTACTGAAAGGATGGCAGATTTTGGTTTGGCATAGCGTGTTCTCCTTCATAGAAAGCATGTGTTGTGGTGGGGTCTGACAGGCCACCCCTCTGTTGCTGGGCGGGTTAGTATGAATGACCATCCGCAGTGATTGGGCAGTAGGGTTACTGGGCAAATTTTGGTGTTGCCATTTAGGGGGGAGGACCCAAAGGTTATAAAATCAAGTCACACGGCACTGACTGAGTTCTTTTGTTGCATGAATCGGATCACCCGCCCACCCTCCCTTATCTAGGGCTATTGTGTTGACCTTGCTATGCCTGTCATGGGGTTGTCTGCTTTTGGGGCAGGGGCCTGGTAGGAATTTTGTCTATTTGGCTGATTGGCTGGTGCGATTTGGTTTTGCCTAGCAAATCGTCACAACTTGTAAGGTTTGGTTAGGCATTGGTTAAAAAATTGGTTGGTGGAGGGGTAAGTGCCTGCCCCTCCAATGCTGCTGCTGCAAGGGAATTCTGTTAAAGGAATCCAGGGGCTTGCCATTCTTTCGTCCGTACCCCTGAATGGGGCTTAGGGCTGTGCAAGCCCCCAGGAGCATGTGGGGGGGGGGATGAGGGTCTGGTGCCTGGCTCCATGCTCTCCCCAATATTGTTTTCCCTCACTGGCTTTCGCTGGAATCCGGAAGTCAGTTCTGTCCCTGGGCGTGGGGACAGCTAGTCATAACCAATGCCTAAGCAACCACTCACATTTATGTATTTTAACAAAGTTGTGGCCAAAATTATGCCAAAAAACCTTAAACAAGAATTATGTGTGAATTGTGAATTATTTAGGGGTGGCTTGGGGGACCTTGACACGCAACCAGTGTTCTCACAGCCAACTCACGATCAAGTACAGATACAATCAACACATGGAGAAGAAGTGGGATTTTGCAGCATTTGAGATCATGCACACCGAGTCAACATAAATACAAGTTGCACGTGCATAACCTCATACAACTTGCTGCTTATATGCAAATTTTGGATTGAATAGGGCTAATATTTGACTAGAATTCTGCTTTTGCAATTTACTTCAGCCCTTTTTCTTTACACATCATAGATGAGGATGCAAGAAGTAATAGAGTGTATGAAAGATGCTAATTAATGGTAGCAAGAACTCTGATGGTCACATTAAAATAGAGTTTAGAAAACTGATGAGACCGATGTTTCATGCACCCTCTTCCATTTTGGTATTTAAAAGCATGGAACACAAGCACTTCTATAATGCATGCTGAGTGCCTTGGATGAATAGTGCTGTGCACTCATAACACATTGTTGCAACAATAACAATTCTTGGCTCAGCTCCACCACAATACAACACTCCCTGACATGAGAAAGAGATGACAGAGACCTTAGGTTATAAATAAGCAGCAGGAACAGGCAACCCTTGAAGAGCAAAAGTCGTAATGGTATGCAACTGTCACTCAGAACACAAAAGCAAAAAGCAAAAAGACAAAGATTAGAAAATAATGGTAAATACACTATCGGTCTCAACAGAATCCATTTAGAAAGGGCTTTTTAGAGACTTGTTTAAGGTTTAGTGCCTATTCACATTTATTTTTAGCCCATTCTGAAATCTTACCATCATTTGCTTCAAGGGAAGAGAAGGTGGGAGAGAGGAGGGAAGGATATGTATCAAGGATGTACAACTCTAACCACTCCAGGGACCTCACTGCCAATCTGTGGTCCATGTGGTACCTACATTGTCAAACAATCAATGGGTCATTGTGGGAAGCAGTGGGACTTACCCAGACGTAGGTGAGGAACTACATTGTCTTTGTGGGTGTGAGAAAGATGTGAGAAATCATACCGGCTATTCTCAGATATACAGTGGTACCTCAGGTTACATACGCTTCAGGTTACAGACTCCGCTAACCCAGAAATAGTGTTTCAGGTTAAGAACTTTGCTTCAGGATGAGAAGAGAAATCATGCGCTGGTGGCACGGGGCAGTGGGAGGCCCCATTAGCTAAAGTGGTGCTTCAGGTTAAGAACAGTTTCAGGTTAAGTACGGACCTCTGGAATGAATTAAGTACTTAACCCGAGGTACCACTGTATTCTCTTACATGCAAGATCACCTTACATCATATACTCTCACCCAACCGCCATTACAGATGCCACTGTCGTGCAGCAGAGGAACCAACCTGGCAGGTTGCCAGGAACGGACGAGACAAGGAAAAGTCCTTACCATCTGCTTTTCACAGAGAGAAGCTTGGGAATGTGGCCTCTTGGAATAATGGTGTTGCTCCGAGTGAATCTCCACCCCCTCCCACTTCCTCATGAGCCATCATTATGGGTGCTGGAACGTGCCCTCTGCCTTTGAGCTCTTTGCTCTCTTACTTTCAATGCCCACCGGGTTCTGGAAGGGGGGGGTCCGGAATGCTTTCTAAAGACACTGAGTCATTCAGCTGTCTCTCCCCTCCTCCTCCTCCTTCTTCTTCTTCTTCTTCTTCTTCTCCTCCTCCTCCTCCTCCTCCTCCTCCTCCTCCTCCTCCCTATTTCCCAGCTTTCCCCCTCATCTGCTTCTGAGCTGTGACCTCCCTCAACCCTCTGTTGTAATTCTGAACTGTCTCCTTCTTCTCTGGAAGGGTCAGGCTGGGGAGGCGGTCTCCACCATTCCTCCTCCGCCCAGTCCTTGACAGCCACATAATGTTCCCTCTGCATTTGTAAGAAACCAATCTTTTAATGTGGCAGCACCTATACTTTGGGACTCCCTGCCTGTTGACATCTGGCAGGTGCTTTCACTGCACTGTTTCCACCCATAGAACTACAATTTCCAGAGTTCCTTGGGAAGAGGGATTGATTGATTGTTAATCTGCTCAGGAAATTATAGCTCTGGGAGCAGAGCAGGGCTCTCCTAACATCTCTCAGCACTCCTAACAAACTACAGCTCCCAGAGCTGTAAAAACAGCTCCTCTGTTTAAAGTTGCACCATAGTGCTTTAAACGTATGGTGTGAATGTGGCCTTCATGTTACATTGTGCAGCCCATTGTACTGCTTACTAATTTTTACAATTTGTTTACAGTGGTACCTTGGTTTAAATACTTAATTCGTTCTGGAGGTCCGTTTTTAACCTGAAACTGTTCTTAACCTGAAGCACCACTTTAGCTAATGGGGCCTGCTGCTGCTGCCGCGCTGCCGGAGCACGATTTCTGTTCTCATCCTGAAGCAAAGTTCTTAACCCAAGGTACTATTTCTGGGTTAGCAGAGGCTGTAACCTGAAGCGTATGTAACCTGAGGTACCACTGTATATGTAAAACTAAACATACCCAACTCCCTGAACTGTTTGTCATAAGGCTTGGTTTCTTGATCCATGTCACTGTCCTCTGCACACATTCCAGCTTGTCAATATCTTCCTTAAACTGTTGCTCAATTAATGGTGAACACATACAAAAGTGTCAGGGATTGGAAATAGATAAATTCATCCATCCGTATTTGGAGCAGATGTGCTAAGTAATGGGGGGAGGCTCAGCATAGAAGTATACTTACAGTCCTTCCTCCAGAAGATCATCTTCATCTTTAGCTTTCCTGATCTCTGATTGTTGGCCACAGTGAGAACAGGATGCTGGACTACATGGGCCATTGGCCTGATGTAGCAGGCTCTTCTTATGTCTGTATGGCAGTGTACTTCTAAATACCAGTAGCTAGGAACTGAAGGTGGGGAGAGCACTGTTTGCGCATGTCCAGTGGGTATCTGGTTGGCCACTGCAGGATCACAGTGATCTAAGCCAGCTATGTATCTTGCCCAAGCAGTGCTATGAGAAGGCACACTGTTGTCATGCCCCAGTACTGTTTCCTGCCTAAAGGACCTGGTCTGGTTGGCAATGCAACCATACCTTCTCACAACCTTACCTGTGGACATCATCTTCACTTCGGGCATGGGTGGGTGGAATGAAGAAGTGCTGCTTGGCCCTGTAAGTGGAAATGCACCCTAGTGGCCTCTGGCCTCTATACTCATCTGGATCCTGGATGAAAATTGGGGAAATCCTGCTACTAAGCCAATGGGATCACTACAGGCCTGGGAGATGGCAAATCCTGGGGCTATCTGCCATCCAACTGGAGTAAGTATAGATGTGTGGAACTCCTCTCCTGAGAAACGGTGCACATTGTGTTTAAACTCTGCTTTGTTTTCCTCTAAATTCATTAAAATTGACATTTAAAGCAGCAATTTCTTTGAATGTGAAATCCAGTTGTGGATTCAAGTTAGAGTTGTCAGGTCTAGACCTTGAGAATGTGGTCCTGTACCTTGAACAATAGCATAAGCAGGTTTATTTCACCAGGTGAAGAATGTACCATATTTTTTGCTCTATAAGACACACTTTTCCCCTCCTAAAAAGTAAGGGGAAATGTGTGTGCGTCTTATGGAGCGAATGCAGGTGGGAGGCTCTGCTCAGTGCTCCCTTTAAAGAGCCGCGTGGAGCGTGTGCGCGGCTCTTGGCGGAGCCTTAGCTGCACGCAGCCTCTCCCGGTCAGGGGGATGAAGGCTCCCCTTGCCCAGGAGAGGCTGCGCGCGGCTATCCCATAAGCCAGGACAGCCAGCGGGATCACTGCGCAGTGATCCCGCTTGCTGTCCTGGTTTCTGGGATTCAGAATATTTTTTTCATGTTTTCCTCTTCCAAAAACTAGGTGCGTCTCATAGAGCGAAAAATACAGTATTATCAAAAATAAAGTACTGGCAGGAGAAGTTGTACCTACTAACTGAATTCCCCACCTTACGCTACAAGCACCCTGTCAGGGTCTCAACTTGGCAATTCTAACCAGTGTTAAGAGGAAAGCTGCAATTTAAAATGAAGAGAGAGAGAAAGGATGTGAATGCAGATGCTGTTATAAAGAGCAGCCCTGTTTGGTTTTATATATTTTTTCTGAAGCAGTGATTAAATCTGTTGAGAAAATGGCATGGTCCATTGCGGCCATCTGCCACTGAGCTTCAAGCCTTCCTTCACATTTCATTCATAAAACACACTGCCTTTAGATTGATCAAAAGCCTTGCAGGGTATGAGCAAAGCTTTTGGAACAGGAAAATGATGTTGTGGGGAGGAAAGGAGATTGTTCTTCCAGCAACAGCCTCCAAGACTATGTACACCTCGATACTGTGCCCAATCTATCAACTGCAACCCTTTGCTAAGCTTTTAGGGCTGGATATGTGTGGGTGCGTTTGTGGATGTGTAGGGGCATTATTCCTGTAAGAGGCAAGGAATATAGGAGGTACCATGATCAAAGTGTTTGTGCAACAGTGAGAGGGGGAGGGACTGGTGCAGCTGGTGAAGATCCATTACTTGTGCCAATGTAGGAGTGAAAAAACACATGCGACCCCCTTAATGTAATAATACACAATTTAGGAGTAAACGGGAGAAGAACAGATTGCAAGGAGGTAATAGACATATGGATTAAGTTACTGGGCAGGGTGAATGAGTGATGCTTAGAATATAAATGAGCATCCAAGATGCCAGGCTTACTGTAAAAGAAAAAAGAGAGACTAAAAAGAAAAATTCTAATGCTACACAGAGCTTTAGAGTTATCATTAAATGCCAAACTACGATTCCTCAGAACTGTGTGCTGGTAGGACGGCAAAGAACTTATCCCATCATCCTGTTCTGACGGCACAGACCCCCTACCAGACTGAACTACGGAGGAATTATTATTAGCAGCGCAGTACAATATTAGCATTATCAGCAGGGTTCATGAGTCAAGCTGAGCAATCTAGTTTCTATCCAGCAGTCCTCAGACTCTCCTTTTCCCATTGGCAACAGTCAATTTGAGCTCCAAAATGAAAGACTTTCCCATCACAACTAATTTTCTTCATGAAGAAATCACACATACACACACACCAAAAGCACTTTAAAAACAAATGAACCTTGGAAGTAATGTATTTATCTCCTCACTAGGGAAGGTGCTGCTTCTTTCTGTTTAGAGATGAAGGAACAGAGGCCAGGCCCATCCCTAACGATGAAGATTTGGACCAACTTCATATGCCACCCAATATTAGTCTTTGTATTTTGATTTTGATTCTTTTAATCATTAACTTATTAATCATTTTCTAAATCACCACCTCAAGGCATTTCTCATATAAGAGAATGAAAACCTGTTAAAAACACAAAAACAACAAATACATTTTAAAGGAAAACCCTAACAAGTAAAGGCCCCTTTCTCCAGTTGGGAAAGACAGTTGGAACAAAAATGCCTTCAATTATTTCCAGAAAGTGCAGATAGAGGCCTCCTGTCATATCTCTACAGGAATGCTATGCCACAGAATGGGGACAGCCACAATTGTAGCAATAACATTCACTGGGCAGCCTCCAGTATAAATAAAATACAATACAGTGTACCATAGATCTATAACACTGTAAATTTAAGGAGAATTGCAAATATTAAATATCTCAAAATATTAATATAGCTTTAAAAACCTGGGGTCTTTTTGCTTGGCATTGAAAGGAACCTCTCCCCCTCCAAATAGAGGCTAGGTAAACTCTCTGGGAAGAACATTCTACCCCCACAACCAAGGTCTTCTCCAGAAACACCCACTGCATCTTACTGACAAGACAGAAGTACTGTTTTGGGGGACAGGGAACAGGCAGGTTTGGGGGACTCCCTGGTCCTAAATGGGGCAACTGTGGACCCTGAAGAACCAGGTGCACAGCCTGGGAGTCATTTTGCACAGGACAATTCTGTGTCCAAAGGGGAGGCAGGAAGGGCAAGATGGGTTGTACAATTTGCCCTTTGCTTGCACAGCATTGCAGACAACCCAAGGTGTTGATCAGCAAGTGAATGATTCTGGGTACAAGTGTTGATGTGCAAGCAGTGGAAAGGGTGTCAGCAAACTTTTTCAGCAGGGGGCCAGTCCACTGTCCCTCAGACCTTGTGGGGGGCCAGACTATATTTTGAAGGGGGCAAATGAACAAATTCCTATGCCCCACAAATAACCCAGAGATGCATTTTAAATAAAAGCACACATTCTACTCATGTAAAAACATGCTGATTCCCGGACCATCCGTGGACTGAATTTAGAAGGCGATTTGGCTGGATCCAGCCCCTGGGCCTTTGTTTGCTTACCCATGGTGTAGCATGAGTAAGAGGCTGGAGCAGGGAGGTGTTCGGTTGTTTTTCCTTTGCAACCCCTATCTTGGCTTTTTTCTCTTTAGCCTCGCTTTGAGAGAGCTGCCGAAGAATAGCAGTAGACAGAAGAAGCTGTGGCCAGGGGAGCAATTCAATTCAGTTCGCATGGAAAGGCAAACTTACCTAATTTGCACGTTTCGAAACAAGATACAAACCAGAACCAGCGATCCTTTGAAATTCTCACTTACCCGGCTTAAACTGCCAGCCGAATAATGCATGCAAAAATGTGTAGACACCAGCAGGTTGTGCATCTGCTTGTATAGTGGGCACTAGCAGCATGCATATAAATGCATTGTTTAGTGCAGATAATATACCAAAATGCATTATAGTAGGGAAAACTGCTTTGGGGGGGATTTATATAATTAGGCAAAATTGCAAACAAACATTATGAGAAATTTGCATTAAGATGCTGATGAATTTTCAGAACACACACACAAACTGATGTGGAAATATGGAGAACTTAATTTAAGCTCGGCAAAAATGAGGAACGGAGAGAATCAAAAATTGTGGTGTTCATCGATTCCTAGTTGTAGAGGACAAGTTGCACATGGGGGAGGGTTAAGTGCTTCATCCTGGCCTCTGTAAAAAGTATAGGACTAGATATTTCCTTGTTCTGATCCTGCTGGTGCTCCTCATATCAGGGTGGCTCTCTCTCCTTCCCTTGCAATTGAATCCCTCCCTACACTTTCAGCTGTCCCTTAGACAGGAAGCCAGTGGCTGCATTTCAGATGCATCCTATGCAGTACCAGTTGTCTCATTACTAGCAGACTGAAATTTAATTTCAGGCATTTCGTGCATGCAGTTTTGAACCTTAAATAACACAGCAGCATCTGGATCCACGGTGTCTTTTAAAAAAATGAAATGGTTTGCAAACTTAGAGATCTCTCATTCAGCCAGCTGAGAGCAGAGAGTGCGGTTCAGCTCAGGGGTAGGATGGGTTGGCATGAAATATCATAATTAGAATGCTCCCCATTCTCATCTCCTGTATTATCTCTTGGCTGAGATTTCAATTGGCTCAGTGCATCTATGACAACAGATGCAGATTGAATAAGCAGACACGAAACATCCTGTCCTCGTTATACTTGCTATGTAAGCTGATTGAAATAAACACACGACTAATATACAAAAACACTCACATGATGTCTGGCTGCTTAACTAATGTATGTAACATTGCTTCTTTCTTTTTTTTAAAGGCAACCTGAGTGTCAGCCAGAATGCAAATGGATGAATTTTAAGTGGCTGCGTTAAATGGCTTGCTGATACCACAAACTTAGGGTGAATGCCTGCCTGTGAAGGTTCATTACTTCCTATCAACACTTATTAAGAAAACCCCATGCAGCCTTACATTGCTCTGCAAAATACTGTACGTACTAGGATGCATTTAAGGCTACTGAGGAGAAGAAAACAGGTCTGCACCAAATTTATATAACTCAGTGCAAATATTGATTGATTGAAGGCAATCAGTCTTTGGCAATCCTAATGAACCATAGGGAAATGGAATTGTGCTACATAACCTAGCAGAACTACTGATTACTCATCAAATAAGGAATAACAAACAGGTAAGTACAATTTTTGTACAGTCTGCACATGGATAGTTCAGGGTGGTGCTGATAATGCCAAGGTTACAGGTTCAATCCGTGTATGGGAAAGTTGTATATTCTTGCATTTCAGGGTGTAGGACTTGATGATTCTCAGGTTGCCTTCCAACTCTACAGTTCTATTTTATGGTGTATGGGGTGTTTTGAGAGACATGCTACTTCTAGGGTAGTTTGTTCACATACAGTCCCTACCCAGCACTCAGCTCTCACCTGTGGCGCCACTGGAGAGGCAGCTTTTTTCATACCTTTGTGTGAATTATATAGTTCACCCCTGCAGCTTGATCTCTTAATGAGATAACAATGCAAGATACATACATACATACATACATACATACATACATTGTAGCTGGTATCAGTCAGAGCCCTGCTCTCCCAGGCCAGGTTGAACAGTTGAGCAAAGCATGGAGCAGGTCTTTCAGGACTCACAGCCAACAAATAAAGAACCCTGTTGGATCAGACTCATTGCCTATCTATTTCAGCATCCCCTTTCACACAGTAGACAACCAGATGTCCTTGAGAAGCCCTTAAGTTGAATATGGAAGCAATAGCTCCCTCCAGCTATTCCCCAGCAATCAGATAGCTCAGTCAATAGAGCATGAGACTCTTAATATGAGGGTCATGGGTTTGAGCCCCACATTGAGCAAGAGATTCCTACATTGCAGGGGGTTGGATGATATGACCCTTTTGGTCTATTCCAACTCTACAATTTTATGATTCTATGAAATGGCAGCCTGATCCTGCATTAATTCTCTAAGCCCCTTAAAGCCATAGCCATTACCATATGTTGTGGTAGTGAATCCCTTAGTTTAACTATGGACTGTGAGGTGATAAGAAATGAGTCCAGCCACAAGTAGGATGTGAGGGGCCACAGGACCTAAGAAAAGGGTTTTGCAGGAAGTTGAAGTTGAAAGGAGACAACTCTAGGGCCATTTTCAGCTACGTTCTCATTACCCCCTCAAAGTGTTTAAGATGTTGAGCTGGAAAATATAATTTTTTTAAGGGGTCAGGCTAAGTTTTATTGTCCCTGGAAAGGGATTACCTTAACCATCATGCTTTGAGCATGCTTCTACCATGGAAAACCATGGAAATAAATTGATGATGAACTAGTGGCAAAGAAGGCTATGTGCATGCTGTCTTTAATGGATTGCTCCTCCGCCACTTGTGGAAGAAGAAATGCAAATTATCATCCTTTCAGGCTGCCATGGCCCCTCACAGTGCCTTTGAAATGAGCATCAGGACATAGCATATTCAGAAGAATTATTGTAAAAAAAATATGGAGACCCTCATAAAAAAGATGGTAGCCTCCACTGGCATCATTTCCAGCAGCAGTCAGAGGACAGGAATGAGGGTCCTTCTCTTTGACTTTCTCTAAACCTATTCCTTTTGATCAAAGGTAGCCAATGTAAAGGTAAAGGGACCCCTGACCATTAGGTCCAGTCGTGACCGACTCTGGGGTTGCGGCGCTCATCTCGCTTTATTGGCCGAGGGAGCTGGTGTACAACTTCTGGGTCATGTGGCCAGCATGACTAAGCTGCTTCTGGCAAACCAGAGCAGTGCACGGAAATGCTGTTTACCTTCCCACCGGAGTGCTACCTATTTATCTACTTGCACTTTGACGTGCTTTCAAACTGCTAGGTTGGCAGGAGCAGGGACCGAGCAACAGGAGCTCACCCCATCGCAGGGATTCAAACCGCCTACCTTCTGATCAGCAAGTCCTAGGTGTTGGGAAAAAGCACCAAGGCAAAAGCCAGCTCCAGATGGCTGGAATGCAAAACAGGATGTTATGTTTTGCAGATGTACTGTTGGAGAAAAGGTGGAGCCTATTCTCTGTACTGAGCACCGGATGTTAGCTCAGAGTGTTATCTGACCTGTGCTGGAAGTACAGGGGAGGAGTTGTGACTCTTCTGATGGAGACTGAAGGGTGCAGTCACATTTCTATGTACTGTTGAGTGACAGGAATAAAACATGTAGAAAGGACTCCTGTCTGTCTCATTTCCCCTCCCTGGGGAGAATGCAGGGAGAGAGAGAAGCAGAGAAGCAGAGGGTGTGTTTTCCTCACATCTAATGAGGGAAATCGCCGGTTTATGACCTAGCCTGCCGGGAGACGCAGCGGAGAGGTCATCAAGTATCTCACTCAGTTGCCCGGGGGAGGCCAGTTTACCTCTGACTGTGAGCTGAGATACTAACATATGGCAG
The DNA here is from genome assembly GCF_964106645.2 of Podarcis pityusensis. Taxonomy (NCBI): domain Eukaryota; kingdom Metazoa; phylum Chordata; class Lepidosauria; order Squamata; family Lacertidae; genus Podarcis; species Podarcis pityusensis. The sequence goes on along the minus strand of NC_138026.1, from coordinate 87,915,168 downwards.
CCTTCGGATGGTTGCGATTCATCAGACATCTGCACGAGAGGCTGGTGGATTGTCCTCCTCTGCTCCAAGGAGGAAGAGAGGCGTCTGAAAGAAGCCAGAGGCTCAACAGACAGCTGGTCGAAAGAAGAGGTGTTTTCCAGAGCAACAAAGTTCAAGGTATGCTGCATTTCGGGCTAAAAGTGTGAACGCAGTTTGATTAATTCACTGGTTCACAGAGCTGCGTTTTGGAAAAACAAAAGCTCCGAGAGGAAGAGGCCTGCAGCTTAAAGGCTGAAGCCTGCATTCCACAAATTCTTGTGGTTGATAAATTGTCCTATTGAAATGCATTGTTGCTAAGTAACGGAAAGTTGGAAAGTTACTGGCAAAGGGGCTGGACTGTGAGTGTGAGCCTGGGAAAGCGAAACAAAACCAGAGAGTGTTTTGACTACAAGTTTACGTGCCCTTGGAAGGGACTTTCCATAGCAGCCAGAGCTTAGCTGCCAGGTGCTAAAGAGCCTAAACAACTTGCAGTTTGCCTGCCTGAGTGAGAAAGGAAAAAACAACTGTTGGATTTTACAGTTTGTTTGACAGTGTGAGCTGGAGGCTTGGCTTCAAGATGGATGCCAAGAAAGGGGGAGGTCTGCCTTACCCACCTCCCTTAACCAATGACAATTATTCATCTTGGTCTGTAAAGATGAAGGCCCTGCTGCAGAATCAGAGGCTTTTTGATGTAATTGAAAACCCCATCCCTGCAGCAGCAACCAGAGGTTGGGAGTCACAGAATGTAAGGGCCAGGACTGCTATAATTCTGTGTGTCTCAGATGATCAGTTGGTGCATGTTCAGCATTTAGAAAATGCGAAAGAGGTTTGGGACACGCTGCGTACAACGCATCAGAGAGATGCTGGTTCTTCAGCGTTGCTGTATTTTGAGAAATTGACCAATCTGAGACTTGCGCCTGATGGAGATGTTCAAGCGCACCTGACAGAAATGAAGTTTCTGCGTCAACAGATGGTGGAACGCAATTTCCGTCTTCAGGAGGAAGTGTTTTGCTTCATGATGATAAACAGCCTTAATCGCACCTACAAGGTTGTTGCCAGTCAGCTTGGTTCCCTACCGGCCGCGCAGCTGACCGCGGAGAGAGTTTGTGCTGTGGTCCTGAATGAACACGACAGACTTGCTGCACTGGAAGTGAAGGACAGGGGGAGGGAAGAACAGAGTTCTAATTCCCCCACTGCTGAATCTACTGGAGAGCATGGAGTAGCATTGAGTGCTGTCCGATGCTACAATTGTGGACAGACTGGGCATCTACAGCGAAACTGTAAGAAGCCGTGCCAGTCAAGAGGAGCAAAGAGCAGCTCTACGAAGCCTGAGGCGTCAGGCAAAAGCCGTTCCAAGTGCCAGGTGAAACCTGCAAAGGCTATGATGGCGAAAGGAACCACGCCAGATGTTGGGAACTTGTTCATACTTGACACGGGCGCAACGGTTCATATGTGCCCGCACAGACAACTGTTTACGACGTTGAAGAAGCAAAGCTTCACTGTGAAACAGGCCAACGGTCAAGAGTTGGAAGCGACTGGAATTGGGACTGTGTATCTTGAGAGTCTGAACTTGACTATAAGTGATGTTTACCTGGTTCCAGAACTGAGATTTAATCTGCTGAGCGTGTCGCAGATTGCAAAGAAAGGACTGAAACTGACCTATGATGCTAAAAGCTGCAAGATCTACAAAGATGGAGAACTGTTTCTTACTGCCAAAGAGAAAGATGGACTGTATTTGTTGACTTTTGATCAAAGTGATTACATGAAATGTAATTCTTCTGTTTCTAACGAAATCTCTCTTGCAGGTGTGACCAGTGTGAGCACCAGGAAGCTGACCAAGAAGGTCGACAGAGCATTTCAGCGGGTGTATGCTGATGTGATTGGTCCTCTAGAACCATCTAGGGGCAGTGCAAAGTATTACCTTTTGTGTGTGGATTGTTTCACTAATTATTCTTGGGTTTATATGATGGAGAAACCGCAAGAAACTTTAGAAAAGTTTCAGGAGTTTTGTGACAAGGTTAAAAATATGCATGATGCTAACATTGATTGTCTTTTCACAGATGACAAACAAGTTTTTCTGTTACAGAAGTTTCAGAAGTTCCTGGATGGAAAAGGGATAGACCACAAAATTGCTGTTTCGCCAGAAGCGTGGAACAGGGGGGTCTGTGTAAGGGTGAACAAAGAATTGCAAAAGGGGATGAATGCGCAATTGCTGAGTTCACATTTGCCACATGAATATTGGGCCGAATCGCTAGCGTCCTATCTTCATGTGTGGTTGAGAAAAGTCTCAACAGAGTTGGGATGTTCTCCTTTTGAGAAGCTGTTCAATAGAAAACCTTCTGTTGCCTACTTTAAGGTTTTCGGGTCTCATGTGAGAACAGAAGCTCCAGGTGGAGTAAAGACTGCCAGAGGCATTTTTGTGGGATATGAAAAGGGTCTCTACAGAGTAATTTTGTCTGAATCTGGTCAGGTGATTCTCACAAAGTTCCTAGAGAGTGCTCCAAAGCAAGAGCGGGTAGTACACACATTTCCCACAGGAAACGATTCAGATGATGATGATGATTTTTCTGATGTCACAGATTACAGTGGTACTGATGATGATGACAGTGATAGCTCAGAGAGTTCAGTTGTAACAGTCATTGAGAGGAAATCTCACACAATGGATAGACCTTCACAGATGAAGGAAGAACCACTGTTAGCCAATGCTACTGGTTCTCAACAGAGTCCAAAGGTTGAACCAGTGAGCACAGAGAATCAGAACCTCATACGCAGGTCTGAGAGAGTCACAAAGGGTGTACCACCAAAGAGGTACTCAAAAGAGTTTGCTAACTTAGCTGTTGCATGTGTTGCTATTGTTAACAACTCAAAGCAGGTTAAAGCAGTGTCTAAGTCAGAGACAAAGACACAACAGAGAGTAGCTAGCCAAGGTAATGCAGAAGCACTCATTCCTTGGAAGCCAGACAACCAGAGAGGTACACTGGTGAAACCAGTGGTGGGGAGTTCCAAGGGTGGAACTGAAACAACAGGGGACTGTTATATGTATAACAACTGTTTGTTCTCTTCTCTGGATCATGTTTTGCCAATTGATGCTTTTGGGGGAGGATGTTGGGAAAAAGCACCAAGGCAAAAGCCAGCTCCAGATGGCTGGAATGCAAAACAGGATGTTATGTTTTGCAGATGTACTGTTGGAGAAAAGGTGGAGCCTATTCTCTGTACTGAGCACCGGATGTTAGCTCAGAGTGTTATCTGACCTGTGCTGGAAGTACAGGGGAGGAGTTGTGACTCTTCTGATGGAGACTGAAGGGTGCAGTCACATTTCTATGTACTGTTGAGTGACAGGAATAAAACATGTAGAAAGGACTCCTGTCTGTCTCATTTCCCCTCCCTGGGGAGAATGCAGGGAGAGAGAGAAGCAGAGAAGCAGAGGGTGTGTTTTCCTCACATCTAATGAGGGAAATCGCCGGTTTATGACCTAGCCTGCCGGGAGACGCAGCGGAGAGGTCATCAAGTATCTCACTCAGTTGCCCAGGGGAGGCCAGTTTACCTCTGACTGTGAGCTGAGATACTAACACTAGGCTCTGTGGTTTAACCCACAGCACCACCCGCATCCCAATGTAATGTCTTCTAAATATTTCCATCAACCCTGACCATTGGCCAGATTGGCTGAAGTTGATATAATTTGGAGTTGACCAACACCTGGAGGTCATTGCATTGGCTACCTCTGCTTTTAAGCACAGAATTGAAAGGAATTATTTTCTGACCGTGAAAAGAGTACAGTTATGCAATCTGTTGTCAAAAGATGACATCCAACAATGTTCACCCCCTTGTATGATCGAAATCCATTTGCACAACAGTATTTCCACTTTTTTCTTTGATACCCTTGCTTACAAAATCTGCTCAGGAGATCCCTCTCCAGCACAGATATTTGGGGTGCCTGAATGCAGGGGTGGTAGTAGGCTATAGAAAGGAGGATATGAAGGAAAAGCCTTGCTATTTGAGTAGATACCTACCCAGGCTGCATTGGAACTCACCCAAAGTGATGGAGGGGTTTCCATCAACTAATTCATATAAACATCTGCTTAAACACAACTTAAGTATTGTGCTTGCAAGCTTTCTGTAGCAGCAAGCATACTTTTCTCTCTGTGTTTTTGCCTTTGAATTTGATCTCTCTTTATCTAGCACCCATCCAGGCAGCCTTTGAGAATGCATATTGAAGCTATACCGAACAAGAGTTGATCTCACATCATATAAGTTAATTTCCCAAAAGACCAGATTCAAACATTTCTAGGAAAGTTAGGGTACAGTGTCATAGAACCCCCCCCTCTCCATTTTGCTATTGCTGCTTTTCCAGTGAACTGCACCAAAAAAAAGTGTCAAATTAAATTCACAACAGGCCTATTATCACTTCCATTAAAATTCATTTTCCTCTTAGTTCATGCCTCATATGACAACTGGAACAACTTTCAAAACTCTGGCAACATGCAGTGTCCAGTGAGAGTGAATTATATGGTACACATTATGTTTCTCTAACATCCCATGAGCCTCTGCTCTGTTCTCCTTTGGTGTTATAGACAGGAACAAGTTGCTCATTATATTTTTTTAGAACCATCTTTGGTGACAGTCTAAGCAGGCACAATAAATAGTTATAGGCCATACAGTGTACAATTAGTATTCCAAACATGAAATTAATTTGTTCTCCGAATATAGGAGTCTTATAATTTGTTTCAGTTTTATTTCATTGTCAGATAGGATTCATTTTCTACATGATTTTATGGTTGGATAGGATTCATTAGAAATTTTCCCCAAACTACCTCTATATAAAAAAGTATTTTATTCTTTTTGTTGCAAATATTGTGCCATCTTTTCTTCTGAAATTGAACCTTAACTCAAGTCTATTTGCACACAAAGCACAGCTTGGAAGCCTAAGGGTTTTTTTATTTTTATATAATAGTACCATTTTAATTTTGAGTTCTGAAGAAGAGGGTTCCCTACACCCAGGTATTCACATAAATATAAATCTTTTTAGAGGATTCATTAAGGGGGCCTTAAGTGTACAGTGGATAGCAGAGTACCAGTTAGATGAAAAGTATTTTATTTCCTGAATTTGGCTTGAGATAGGTTTATATCAAAAACTTTCTGAATCACAATTGGTACTCTTTTAAAAAAAATAAAAAGCCCAGTTGAGAATTGTAGCAATAAAGTGCTTAACTTGGAAAGGTAATCGAAATCACTGTCATCCTAGGATATACTGTCTCAGACAATGGGTGAACTACACCAAACTCTTAAGTATAATTGGTTTAATTCACACTGAAATAGGAATGCCTGTGTACTGGTGAAAAGGGGCTTAACTGGAAGATTCCATTTAAGCTTTAGAAAAACAAGAAGAGTTCTCTCTGAGCTTTTTGCAGACTGATAATTAACTGTTGATTGTTCTCTAAACTGAATGTAACCTTTGATCATGTGATGAGGCTACTGAATTGCAAACGCTCCACATTGGAAGGGTGGTGGCTCCCCCCAAACAAACAAACAAACAAACTCATTTGAGTAAGAAAATCAAGTAAATAAAGCTCTGTTGGTAATGCAGGCTGATGAAGCCTGTGTGTGAGAGAGCTACTGTTCTCATCTCTGATTTGTTGTTGTTGTTGTTTAGTCGTTTAGTCGTGTCTGACTCTTCATGACCCCATGGACCAGAGCACGCCAGGCACTCCTGTCTTCCATCTCTGATTATTAGGTTATTTTAGCTCTAAGATGCTGAGCCTGTGTGGGGGCACACAAGACATTGTGTGGATTTTAAAAAAATGTATCTTTGTTGCTTTTGTTGTGTTTTTGAGGAAAGTTCTGCAAGTGAAAGTTTGAATAATAACTAATGGGTTTGGACAATGCCAAAAGGGCTCATTTTTCGTGCATCCAGTGGCTTCAAACTGCACAATATTAATATATGAAATAATTCTTTCCGACAATACTACACATGTCCATACCCTTAGCCACCCAAGGGTCAACTCATCAACTGCAAGAGTTTTCTCTTCTTGGTTTCAGCCCCTACCCAGAAAGCCTTAGAGCCAATTTTGATCAGGTTCCTCGCTATACAGATTCCAGACAAGTAAGGCAAGACCAACCATATACCAACATTGAAAATGTGAGAAAAACCTCTCCCCCTGGGCTCTTTTTAACTGAGGTCCAGCAACACACCAGCTAAAATAATGGCAGGTAAAAAGTGAAGGCATTTTTGTTTTGAGATGCTTTTCTTGCTGGTTAGAGAAGTATCTGCCTTAGGTGTTTGCTTAGAACTTCGATTCAGTTGTGGTTTGCAGTGCCTTTAAAACTATTCTTAGCTGGGGGTATGTTTATATGTTTGTAAATCAGCTTTTGAAAGGTGATTCATAAATTAATGTACACTGCTACAACTATTACTGCTGCTTTGGCACCTGCTGGTACTACTTTGCTGGTACTACTTTGGCACCTGCTGAAGACATTCTTATTTAAGCAAACCTACTCAGATGTTTAGAAAGTTCGTATGAGCTTTAAATTGCTTCAGTATATTCCATTGGCGTTTTGACTTCCTATATGTTTTGAACTGTAGCTGTAAATTTTTAAATTAGAATTTTATTGTTATATCCTTTTTTAAAACAAACAAACAAACAAACAAACACTTTTGAGGTTTCTCCTACAATCAAGCGACATAAATTTTATGAAATAAATAAATGAGTAAATTCTAATAGCATGAAAACAGAGAGACAACCACATTTCCCAATGCAGAGAGTTTTGTAGTTAGGGTGTCGCACACCCACCCGTCAAAATGTCCACATACCTACTGGCTAGAACTCTGAAAACAATCAATGTAGGAACAGTGCCGCCTCTGAAGTACAAAGGGTTGCATTCAGAGTTTGCCTCTCTGAGGGGCGCTTTCTTGCATTTTGCTTGCAAAAGGAGGGATGCGGCCATTTTTGTTGAATCCATCTTTCTTGTGTATTCTCCTATGTCCCTTAAAGACCCGTGAAACCATTTCCCCCCATTAGACGCCATATACACACTCACAAAATAGCCTGTGTTGTTTTTTAAAAAACAAAAACATTAAAATAATCCAAAATATTTAACCCTTCACCAGTGGCAAAGCTTCATGCTCCGGCACCGGGGGCGGAGAGCAGGCGGGGGTGGGGCTGGCAAGTGTCCTGGGGGGGTGGCACACCACCTGCATGGGCGTGGCGCACGTCCTGCGAGCATGGTGTGCTGCCGTGATGGCACCCTGGGGATCGTGCTGCCGGGAGTAGTGCGCTCCCCCTGCACTCCTCTTCCTCTGCCAGTGCCCTTCACTCCAGCTACTTCTCATATCCACCAACCTCAAGTGTACAGTGTTTGATACATGATAGTGACAATTTAGCTAATATCCATTTTCCCTTGCCACATGTTTCCTGTTGGAATCAGACACACTATTGGGATTCCTAGGAATGTTGAAATAGTGAAGGCAGAAGGCTCCGAGCCATTCTATGCATGGTAACATGAGGTAGAAGAGAGAGTTGTGCTTGAGAACACGGCAGGGACAAGCCATGAACAGTGAGCTTCTAGATTTTCTACCATCCTGTGGAATATATATTTTTAATGAATATTGGACCACCTTAAAGTTTCTTGGAAAGAGACCCAAGTAGCCCTGTCAGGTAGCACGCAAGGGGGAAAACTCTGCATTAAATCTCTCTCCAAATTCTGCACAAACTTCCTCCAAGAAATCCACATAGAACTCTGGAGTTCCAGAAAACACCAGCAAGCAAAAGCAAGACAAAGAATTGTGTTTGTTTGTTTGTTTGTTTTGTAGCCGGTTACAGCAACAATCATAAACATGATATGCCCTTCTATGTTTGGAGGTTACAAAAAAAAAAAAAAGGACAATCACTTTTCAAGCGAACCTCACATGCTGAAATACAGTGCAAATTAAGAAGGAATTTTTGCAACATAATTACATTTGCATTAATATGTTAATCTCTCATATACAGACAGAGGGAAGCAAATACTTTACATTAAATAATTAACTCGGAGAAGAGGTTTTATTGCCGGAAAAGGAGATTTCTCTGTGGCATGATGTTTAATGTTTTAATTAAACTCTTTTTGATAGATGTTTACTGTAGCTTCTATTTCTGCTTTCAGCAATGGGGGCAAAGGGACTCAACAGACAGTGACTTTATTCTGTTTTGAGAAATGTGTCCCAGGAAACCTGAGCTGGGAAGGAGTGTATTGGTGCCTTTGTTTGTTTGTGTGTGTGTGTGTGTGTGTGCCTGGGCCTTTGTGTGTGGTGTCTTTTGCTTGCTGTGATGCTCTTGGCTCCTTTTGGGGGTTCTCCCAACCCCCTGAATGTCATATGAACATTCTCTTTTTTATAAGAGCTTATTTCCTCCTCCCCCCCATCAATATTACCAATTTGATTTCCCAAGTCTTAATGGGCAGCACTACAAACAAGATAATGGCAATAATTGGGAAATAAAAGAGCATTGACATGAAGAGTAATCTGAAAGTCGCACCTGTAGACACTTGAGCCCTTATGGAAAACTACCTATTGGCTCAGTTTCTAGAGTGACGCAGTCAGATAAAAGATTCAAGTTCAGGTTCTTAAAGACTTCCTGTGCAATAAAGGTAAAGGTAAAGGGACCCCTGACCATTAGGTCCAGTTGCACTAACTGAAATACATCATTTTTTCCCTACACATTATTGAAATTTATACTTGGGGTATAAAATTATACTTGGGGTGTAAAATTCTTAAATCGGCCCCTCTTTTTATAGTATAGTTTTTATAGATTGTCCAAATTTTTCCAAATGGACTTCAGATTAAATACTGCAGTAACATTGTTTCATGTACTGACTTCACACCCCCACCCCCACAGTGTTTTTGTTCAAATGCTTTTCGACTGCATTATATTTCAAACTCTGTTAGAGAAATCCGTCTGATACTATTACTTTTTCATTTTTCTTCCGCTGCTTCTATCTTGAATCCTGCCCATGATTTCATTTGATTGTAGTAGTAAAAATAAATAAATCCTCCATTCTTCTATAAAACGTTCATCATTTCGATCTCTCAAGGTTGCTGTCAGCTTTGCCATTTCCGCATAGTCCATTACTTTTAAAAGCCACTCCTCCTTCGTTGGAACTGTCTCTGCTTTCCATTTCTGTGCGTATAGCTGTTGGGAGGTAAGGAAGTCAAGTTTCAAAATGTTAAAATGATTGTAAAATTACTGAAATGTATAAATCTGAAAATCATTCATATATATCTATATCATATATATCTATATCTAGATAGATATAGGTATAGGTATAGGTATAGGTATAGGTTAGGTATAGGTATAGGTATAGATATAGATGATATAGATATAGATATAGATAGCTATAGCTATAGCTATAGCTATAGCTATAGCTATAGCTATAGATATAGATGTGTGTGTCCTCTGTGTGATTCTGTGGTAAGTTCACTCAGCACATCGTTTAAAAGAGATCCCTGTAAGTTAGGATCAAAGACCTGTATTGGAGAAACACACTATTAAAATCTCAAAGAATCAAATGCTAAACATTCTGCGCCATTTATCCTTTAAGATAATGGGCTACCTCCAGTACTAATTCCACGATTGCAATGATTTCTGCTTGCACAGCAGAACTTCTTCCATCTCATGTGTCTCCTAAACCTGTTCTGGGTTTCTCGCTCCCAAGCCTCCAGAGCAGATTTAGGGGGGGGGGGGTCTGCAAAAGTGAAATGCCTTAGACTAATAGAACAGGTTAGTTGGGTGCTACTCAATGAGTTACAAGTAAAATATCAAATACTGTTAAATGTAAATTCCAAAATCCACTGTTAGGCCACACTTTTATGAGGATCAATCAAAATGGTTGCCTGAATCATTATTCTTTCAGAGAAGGCATCGAAAGAACAACGCAAGTCGATGTGACCAGATGTGGTTTTTGTTACTGACAAACGTAAAATTAAATCCCCACCCTAGAGTTCTTATTAGAAGCCAAATGTGAATGACTATCATGCAACAGAAATATGCAAATTATCACTAAAAGCAGCCTCCTCGTGAGAGACTCGTGAAGTAGCAAGTGTTATGTCCTGAAGAAATTGATAGAAAGTGTCTTTAAGGTAGAATTATTAAAAGCTGAAGCACTTGTCTTGTTGAAAAATCAACATGGTTTCTGAAATGGAAAGTCTTTCCTAATTGTTTGGAGTTCTTTAGCAGTGTCAACAAGCAATTTGAATGATGCCTGGTCTGTATGGAGACAAATTCCGCCACCCCACCCCCACCCCAATCTCTGTTATAGTGCCAGAACTTGGTGGGTCACTTAATGCAATTGTTTGGAGAGGAAAGACAAAAGGAAGTTTTTATTCACAAGATGAATCATCATCAAATTTATTCTCTGCCCTTTTCCAGCATGTCCCAGGATGGCTTACAATATAATGAATTTACAAAGCTCACTGCCACATGTTGTGATGATGGCCACTGTCTTCTATGGATTTCAGAGGAGTTCAGAATTATTCATGTTAGCTGAGTGGGATGAGGCCAAGTAATAATGCTCATTGGAAGACACCTGTGTTTCAATTTGTTTTATATGTGTAGATCAGTGCATACTGACCAGCGCATAGTCTTCACAGTAAGGCTGGCATGAATATCACGACAACCGGTAGACTCTAATCTGCTGCAGCCTTCATCTGCCTTCACATCCATTGTAACATACCACTTGATATCTTCCGCCTGCTCTGCTGTTGAGGACTTATTGGATCATTCTTTCTCTAGGTCCTCTCCTTTGACCTTACCACCTTGGGTGACCCTGCTGGGAGTACGAGACTCCCGATAGCTTCGCTCACAAGGGTCATAGGAACGCTCAAGCCCACTCACCATGACAAGGTGATAATCCAGCATGTGAGTGTCCCAAACACATGACTGCCATCATTGCAAGGTAGTTGTGACATTTTAACATCAATATTTCATTGCTTCAGGAAACTTGAAGAGCAGGAGAGGGACAAATGAAGGAAGAAAAAGGAGGCTACACATTCTTCTGGAAAGGTCTACCTGAACAAGAACGTTGAATACATGGAGTAGGCTTTGCTATCAAAAATGATATTGTGAAGCTATTGTCAGAAGTCCCTACCGGCATTAATGAGTGGATTTCATCCCTTTGAGTAAAACTCTCAAAAAACCCAGCAGGCTACTATTCTAAGCGTTATGCACCAACATTGGATCCGATGAAGACATTAAGAGTACAGTGGTACCTTGGGTTACAGATGTTTCAGGTTACAGACGCTTCAGGTTACAGACTCCGCTAACCCAGAAATAGTACCTCAGGTTAAGAACTTTGCTTCAGGATGAGAACAGAAATTGCACAGCAGCGGCGCAGCGGCGGGGGGAGGCCCCATTAGCTAAAGTGGTACCTCAGGTTAAGAACAGTTTCAGGTTAAGAATTGGCCTCCATAACGAATTAAGTTATTAACCCGAGGTACCACTGTAAGAAGAGTTGTTGAAAGCCACCAGTTGGCGAGGGCTATTGCCTTCATGCACTGGTTGTGGGCTTCCCAGAGGGCACCTGGCCAACCACTTTAGAAAATAAGATGCTGGGTTTGTTGGACCTTTGTTCTGATGTCCCAAAGGGCTCTTCTTCACCTTCTTAAGTTGCCTGTTTGGTCAGTGCCCAACACTGCAGGGTACTTAGTAAACAGTTAATTGTGCTCTGGAGCCCAGCAGATATTATTCTCAGGCAGTAGATGCCCCGACACAGGCTGGAGTACCAGAGAGGAAAATAATAACCAGCAAGCATGCCACAAGCTAATTTTCTTCTTCCAACAGGGAGAGGTTGATGCACTGTGACAGAGACTGAGCATCGGTTCATAGGGTTAAACAAACCAGTCTCAGAGGCGAAAAGTATGCTCAAGGCTTACAGAAGCTCTTATTATTTTCTCGCCTCACACATTTTTCCTATCAATATTTCTGCAGAGGCAGCTGGTACACTGTCATTTCTCCACAGGCTCCCCATTCATTTCATGCTCTCATTTAAAACTGGCCTCATGTGTTTTAGAAACTAAGGAATAGGTTCAGGGATTTATTTATTTATTTATTACTTTTTATTTTATTTAAAACTGCAGTCAAACATTGCTGTTAAATAGATGGGCGAGTGGATAGATAGATGGATATTATGAAGCATTCTCCTCAGAAAATTATGTTTCCCCTTACCATTCTGTTCTAGAACTTCTCTGTTCCTTCCAGCTGATGTTTAATTTACCTGAATAGTTGTTGGGGTTTTTTAAAACTTAAGTTTTGTCTACCATTCTGTCTGTGCTTAGTCTTTAATTGGCTTGGTTTATTTATTGGGAAAGATTTATAAACTGCTTAATCAAAGAGCTCTCTAAGCAGCGTGTATAGTAAAAAAAAAAAACCCTTCAGATAAAATACAGCTAAAATCCACATAAAATAATTCTAAAATATACATAAAATAATAATAATGAAAACACAGATAAAATAAGTAAAGCTTTTAAAATGAATCTAGGTAACTAAATTATATGTCTGGGTAGATAAAGGTAAAGGGACCCCTGACCATTAGGTGCAGTCGCGGACGACTCTGGGGTTGCGGCGCTCATCTCGCTTTACTGGCCGAGGGAGCTGGCATATAGCTTCCGGGTCATGTGGCCAGCATAACTAAGCTGCTTCTGGCGAACCAGAGCAGTGCATGGAAATGCCATTTACCTTCCCGCTGGAGCGGTACCTATTTATCTACTTGCACTTTTGGGTTTGTTTTCAAACTGCTAGGTTGGCAGGAGCAGGGACTGAGCAACGGGAGCTCACCCCATTGCGGGGATTTGAACCGCCAACCTTCTGAACAGCAAGCCCTAGGCTCTGTGGTTTAACCCACAGCACCACCCGCATCCCTATGTCTGGGTAGGCTTGCTGAAATAAATGTGTTCAGCAGGCATCTAAAACAATAAAGTGAGGGGTGGGCTCCTACCTAAGGTCAATGTTTTTAATTATTTTTATTGTTTAAATATTTTTTTCTTATTGATATCATTAGGTGCCTTGGGTCTCTATTAGATGAAAAGACGGGGTACAAATCTGTTGATCAAGAAGAAATAAGGTATTTTTGATTACATTTCTAAAAAGGGCCATGGGATAGAAAGTCACTTCTATGGTTGGACAAGCTGTAATTTGCAGTCAGACTTTATAGCACTTATGTTCCAAACCTGCTATTTGACAGGGATGATACAAAATATTTTTCTGCGTGAAGCAGAAAAAGAATAAAACTCCAAACATAGGAGTCCAAAATCTGCTGCCTGAGGTGTTCTGTCTCATGGCAGGCACAATCCTGGTTCCTGAAGGCAGATATGCTAAACTTTTATGTGAACAGAGGGGCTCTGTGTTTATAAAATGTAGGCAGTAGCAGGAATATCCCATTATCTAATGCACTGCCTACTCTATTCCTCGCCTTGGGTTAGGTTTAAATCTGACTTGCTTGCTGGAACAACATTTCAGGATGACATAGCCCAAAATTTTGAACATCCATGACAAGTAACACATAACCTAAATTAGCTCTCTTTCCTGTGAGAGCAAGGAAAATAAAACTGGAGCTGAATGCAGTTTGCTGCAAAGGAGGAATTCTGGTCTAAATCTCTCCATTGTGAAAATAAGCTGTTTCTATTCTGTATTTAGTATTTTCAGCTGTTTCTGGTGTATATGTAATAATGTATGTCCCAAGTTTCCTGCCTTGTGATGACCTATGCTTTAAAGGTTTTGATGTTACAGGTACAACATGCCATTTCTTCTCTCTGTGCTCCTCCCAACACTCAAATATACTGTATGTGTGTGTACCCACCCACCCACCCACTAATATATTACCTTACCCGTACTGGAGCTGGAGGCCTTACTATCTGAACATAACTGATTTCATAGACAAGTCCTCAAAATCATTAAGTACATAGTTTCACTATAATGGATCTTGATAGATTAAAATCTCAGTACAAGTGATAGTTTTTCTCCCTCTGTGCTACTTAATCTTTCTGCTCTTATCTTATTTATAGTTTTATAAAGTTGAATCAACATCAGAGCCTCTGAGATCCCCACATTTTGCAAAGTTTGTTGTGTCCCGAACTAGTACTGTAGAGTTGAATCACTTCTTATTCTCAGTTCCATCACTATCTCATCTGACACAGAGGCTGTAGTAGGCAGTCAGTGGCAGTAATGCTTCTAGGGACCAGTTCCTAGAAGCCACAGGAAGGGCCTTGTCCTTGGGCCTTTTTTGCAGGTTGCCCATGTAATAAAAATTTAAGGTCTTATATACATAATAAATGTTCGTGAATGTGCCAGCCAGGCACGTGCATAGATGTGTGGACCACGTGTCTGGAGCAGCACAGGAAGACTGTCCTGAAACCATTTTGACTCCCAAACTGACCAAATGTTTTCTCTGCAAGGAGGGAGGGGGTGAGGGAACCTTCCCATTGTCTCAGGAATTGGATAATCACCATTTCAAAGGAATGGGCAGACTACCAGGAAAGGCAATCAGATAAGGCATTATCAGATAACCCGGCAGCCAGGAAAAACAGCAATATTCAAATTTCTGTTGTAGACCAACTTTTCTGTGATGTAAGTATGATGTATGGAGGGGTGGTCTTGAGCTCCAGGGCAGGGAATTAAAAATGTCTATATAAGGGTGGGCACACCTTTGTTCTGGGTCCTCCTCCATTCTCCTGCATGTGAGGGGAGCACCCTGTTGCAACAGCTTTAATAAAGATCAGGCTTACTAGCTGCTTTGCTTCTCAATATTCTCTGGCTGGCCTTTGTTATTTTCTCCTACCGATAGGTAGCCCACTTAAGGACTCTATACGGGCTCTTGGATACCCCATAAGGGAAGAAGGGCAGATTTTTGTTTATTACACCCACATGCAACTGGTTGGCCACTGTGAGAACAGGATGCTGGACTAGATGGGGCATTTAATTGATCCAGCAGGCTTTTCTTAGGTTTTTATGTTATGGTGCCAGGTGCCTCCCTCCAATAGGGCCAAAAGCAGGGTGTTTGAGGTGGATTGTGGTTGTGCCAAAGCAACCAGGGGAAGGCTTGTGGGAATGTTCAGGGAGGCAGGAGAGGATATATTGTTTATTAATATCCTTCCTAACTTGCGTTAGCAAGTCCCTTTTGCGCACAGCAGGTAGCTGGTTGCAGGCTTGTTTAAGCCTCTCACTATCACACAATTCAGTATGGAATTGTATGTTCCTGGTAAGTCCCCTTTTTATCCCTCTTAAAAGAATGAACACAACAATCTTATTTAAAGTATATAAAAGAAGTTTACTCACAACATCATCAGTTCACAGTTGGATCCCTGAAGGCAGACTTTGTTACAAAGTATTTATATATGGAACTATCCCATATGGGAATAATCTCAGTGTCCTCTATTGGCTGAAAGCCAATAGAGCATCTCTAGCTAAAAAGCTGTAGCTCCTACGACGGAGGAAGTCAGAGAGAGAGAGAGAGAGAGAGAGAGAGAGAGAGTGTTGCATGCCTTGTGCTTTTGTTACCTGCACAGCTAAGGTCACGCCCACCTCTAATCACATGCAAAGGAAGTATGTCCCAGCCCAGGAGGAAACAGGAAGTTCCGACTGGCTGGACCAAACATCCCCTTGCATGTCCACTCTAGGAAAACAAGGAATGTTGTATTTGACTGCTGCTTATGTATCACATCCCACAAGGCTTGCATCTGAAGGTTGCAGTGCCTTTCCAGTCTCCAAATCAGAGAGGTGGTGATGCTAGTCCCAACATAGTTTCCCCGCTCCCACCGGTAATAATAGGTATATTCGCCAAAGAGCACTTGCTTCTGTTCCCAACCCTTCTATCTTCTTAACAGACTCCTTTGGTTAAGTCAGTCCTCTTTTCTTTTTTCTTTTTAAATGAAATGAGAAATGGGGAATTGCACTTCCCAGTGTTACTGAAGATTAATAAAATCAGCAATTGTGATATATTTTGAAATCTGTGCCCCCCCCCCAAAGCACTTCTGAGAAAACCATCTAATTATATTCCCACCCTCGTGGTGCTTACCATAATGTTGCTTTTGTTCCAAGGGCAAACGAAGTAGCACATTCCCAACAGGGGATGCTTAGCAGTGTGCTACACTTGGAAGGATAGCAGACTGTACATTTTTAAACTAGCAGCATGTTTACATGGTGGACTTGACATCAAAGCTGCTTTAAGATATTGTGACAGATAAAGGCCCCATCTGCACTTAAAGCCGTATCATACCACTTTAAACAGTCATGGCTTCCTCCAAAGAATCCTGGGAACTGTAGCTCTGTGAGGTGCTGACAGTTAGGCTAAGGGTGCTGACAGTTGTTAGGAGAGCCCCTATTCCCCTCACAAAGCTACAATTCTCAGAGAAGTTTAACAGTCAATCCCTCTTCCCAGGGAACTCTGGAAATCATAGCTCTGTAAGAAAAATAGGGGTCTCCAAACAACTACCAGTACAGTGGATATTGTTTCAGGTTTTTGTTTTATTGGTTGTAATTATATAGATAGACTGATAGATCTCTCTGAGAGCCAGTGTGGTGTAGTGGTTAGGAGCGGTAGATTCGTAATCTGGTGCACCGGGTTTGCGTCTCCGCTCCTCCACATGCAGCTGCTGGGTGACCTTGGGCTAGTCACACTTCTCTGAAGTCTCTCAGCCCCACTCACCTCACAGAGTGTTTGTTGTGGGGAAGAAGGGAAAAGGAGAATGTTAGCCACTTTGAGACTCCTTCGGGTAGTGATAAAGCGGGATATCAAATCCAAACTCTTCTTCTTCTGTGTTGTTGTAAACTGTTATCTATCTATCTGTTCACTATGTAAAGTGTGATAGAAATATCTTTAAATAAAATAAATAAAATATTTTGTTTGAAATAGACTCTAAAATGCCGTCCCATTGTTGGAATAAGCAACACTTTTTAAGTAATAGCTACTGTATTGAGACAAAAACAAAAAGCTTCCAGCCACTAAATGCTTCTCAATACTTCATGTACCTAGGAACAGAAAGCTAAGTGTCCTTCCTCAGTTGACTGGTTAGTCTCTCTTTCCCTTGCCTGCTTGCTTCTCTTGTGTCCAGAAACACCTGCTGATACTATGGAAAAGATTGGCCATGTCTATCTTCAGTGTGGTTCAACACCCATCAGGAGGTCCATTCCATACAATATAGTACAGTGGTACCTCAGGTTACATACGCTTCAGGTTACATATGGTTCAGGTTACAGGCTCCACTAACCCAGAAATAGTACCTTGGGTTAAGAACACTTGCAAACGAAGTAGCACCTTCCCAACAGGATGAGAACAGAAATTGTGTGGCGGCGGCGCAGCAGCAGCGGGAGGCCCCATTAGCTAAAGTGGTGCTTCAGGTGAAGAACAGTTTCAGGTTAAGAACGGACCTCCAGAACGAATTAAGTACGTAACCAGAGGTACCACTGTAATTGGGTTGTTAGTGTGGTGCCACTGACCACCCTGCTATACCAGACAGGGACCATCTCTGTTGTACTTTTCGGTGCCTATTTCTCTCCACACTGTAAAAGGGGAGCCATTTTGTATCACAGAAAAAACAGACCTGCAAAATATTTTACAGAAGCTGAAAGAGTTTAGCCAAGGAGGTACAGCACTGTGGCCTGTGTTTGTTATTGCTGACAGAGAGCCTTCTCAAAGACACTGTGGGAGTGCTATTCAGGGATTTCCTGTTCAGAATTACTGTTGCTTTTAAAAGTGGAAAGTTAAAATTACTGGTTTTACAGAGGCTGTAATCTATCACAATGGCAATGCCTAGGAATGTATACATTTTGATGAGAAGGATTATTATATGGTTAAAAAACGCGGCATGGTATTTCTGTAGTGTATGGCCTATGGAGAAGCAATAGTATCAAAGGTTAATTCAGCTATACAACAGCTGCATCCCAAACATGTCAAGGTAATCGCTCACTCTCCGCCCCTTTGCACTTCTGTACACTCTTCTCTTAATGTATCTGAAGGTAGAGGGTGATTTCTTGCAGTGGCAGCTGGTGAGCTGATTTGTAGAATGGAAGAAGGGATGGTTACAAAGACAACTCAGCCACCCCAAAGGGATGGTAAAAAGGTAAAGGTAAAGGTACCCCTGCCCGTATGGGCCAGTCTTGCCAGACTCTAGGGTTGTGCGCTCATCTCACTCTATAGGCCGGGAGCCAGCGCTGTCCGCAGACACTTCCAGGTCACGTGCCCAGTGTGACAAGCTGCATCTGGTGAGCCAGCGCAGCACACGGAACGCCATTTACCTTCCCGCTGGTAAGCGGTCCCTATTTATCTACTTGCTCCCGGAGGTCCTTTCGAACTGCTAGGTTGGCAGGCGCTGGGACCGAACGACGGGAGCGCACCCCGCCGCGGGGATTCGAACCGCCGACCATGCGATCGGCAAGTCCTAGGCGCTGAGGTTTTACCCACAGCGCCACCCGCGTAAGCAGAACAAAACCCCGAATTCCACCCATGAAAATTTCCCACACATCTGTATTTGTGGGATCTCTTTAGAGAGGACACTTCCCAAAGTGATTTAACAGTAAAAGCATATTTTTTAAAAGAATCTTTTAAATCCAGTCCAATTCATATGTTGCCTAATGGGTGACAAAAATACTTTAGTAAGAAAAAGAAATGTGTGTGAGAGAACCATTCCATGTATGTTTGTTGTTTGAAAGGCATGATGGGAAGTTGTTCCCTGATTCTTTTTGTGCTCTGGCTTCGTGAAAGATTGCTTTTGTGTCTGAACAACTTTACTGGTGTGAGATTCACCTCATGACAAGGAGCCAACCACAAGGGAAAGAAAAGATTATAGAGTTTATTGTGAGCTCAGTCCCACCTTTAATAGAGAACCATACCAATTTATTTTATCCGATCAACCAAGCCATGCAGGTTCCATGGCTGAAACTGAGAGGTGGCTGACATTCACTTTTGGCAGTGAAGTAGAAGGTTTGGGGATAAAATCAAAGGGTGGATAACATGAGAGCTTGGCAAACAGTTGAAGAGAACAAATAGGCTGTGAAGTGATTTAAGTTGTCTTGAAAGGCTTCTGATCCTCTCAAAGATCAGCAGTCGAAACGAACTGGGCCTTCTTGTTTCAGAAACAGAAACACTTTTAGTGAGATTTTCTTTTATTTGGTTGATGTTTCAGTTTTCAAATCACATGGTGATGCCTCAAGGCAGTATCATTCCTGGCTGTCCGTGACCGCAAGGAGAAAACGAAGGGATCTGGGAGTCAACTCCAAAACCTGGAACTAGTTTCTTAGCCTGACAGACTGGTTTTTACTATGTTCAGATGAATGTTGATCTTCTACTAAACATGTAGGATGTGCTTATACTGAGTCAGCCAGTAGCCTATCAACAGGGTTTCAGATGGGAGCCTTCTCCAATCCTAACTGGAATGTCAGGAATGGAACTTAGATCTTTTGAAGGCAAAAGGACTTCTCAGATAAATTCCATGTGTTTTTCCAGATGTTATATGGGAGCAGGATGCAGGTTTACATGTGCCCCACCTCCATGCATGAAATATTTCCTACTCTGCTGCCAATTGTAGCAGACTCCATCAGCAGAGAGGCTTTGCAGCCACATGAGAAATGGAACCTATGAAGAAGTGAAAGAACATGTAAATGATTGGCTGCATTACTTTCAGATTAATGAAATGTTTAGAAAAGAGGTTGCAGAAAGAGGCTATTTTGAAAAAGAATCTAGGTTTCAACGAGAAGTATTGAATAATGAAGTTAAAAATTTATCTATGATGTATAAATTATTATTAGAATGGCATTTGAAGGATGAAGAGGTTAAATCAGTTATGATTCAATGGGCCAAAGGTTTTGAACATAACATTCAATTTGATGATTGGATAAAATTATGGAAGGAAGGGATGAGATTTACAGCATGCACCACAATTAAAGAAAATGTTATGAAAATGATACATCGATGGTATATAACACCAGTCAAATTAAGTAAGATGTATAAGGTGAGTAATAAATGTTGGAAATGTAAGGAGAAAGAAGGGACATTTTATCATATGTGGTGGGAATGTAAAAAAATGAAGTGCTTCTGGGAAATGATATATAATGAGATAAAGAAAATACTGAAATATACATTTCTTAAAAAACCAGAAGCATCCCTATTAGGAATTTTAGGTGGTGAGATAAAAAGGAAGGATCAGAAAGTATTTTTGTATGCGGTAACAGCAGCTAGAACTCTGGTGGCCCAGAAATGGAAACAAGAAGAAATGCCCACGATTGAAGAATGGAGAACAAAATTACTGGATTATGCAGAACTGGACAGATTAACAGGGAGGATTCACAACCGACAGGACCAAAGATTCACTGAGGACTGGAATAAATTTACAGAATATATTAAAAATATTTGTGATAATGATATAACGTTTGTAAGTTTCCAAGAAGCTCTGTAAGAAGGTTTGGTAGAAATATTGTTTAAATAATATGGTAAGTTAAGATATACATAGTGCAATATAAATGAAGAAATGTGAAGATATGTAATAACTATGGAAAATTATCAGACATGTTGATGGAAGCCTAAAAGAAAAAAGATGTGTGATGAATTCTTAATGTTTAATTGTGTTATAGATTTGTCTTTATTGGAAAATTAATAAAAATTATATACCAAAAAAAAGAAGAAGAGAGAAATGGAACCTGGCATGGCTTCAGCAACTTGGCTTGCCTGCACACACAATGCCTTCTCCAACAGTAGGGCTGAGCCAGAGGCTATTTCAGCCACCTTCTGCCTTCCTCCAGCCTCTCTTCAGTCTTTCACAGTGTCTTCCTTTTCTTCCCTGAGTTCAGTGCAGGTTTGCAACTGGAGTTGAGTAGGAGTTTTCTGTCAGTTGGCTGACTCTCCTCCTGGAGCTACAATTCCCAGAGTGGTTAAACAATCCCTCTTCTCAGGGAACTCTGGTAATTGTAGCTCTATGAGGGAATAAAAAGGTAAAGGTAAAGGACCCCTGACAGTTAAGTCCAGTCGCGAATGACTCTGGGGTTGCAGCACTCATCTTGCTTTACTGGCCGAGGGAGCCGACGTTTGTCCGCAGACAGTTTTTCCGGGTTGTGTGGCCAGCATGACTAAGCCGCTTCTGGTGAATCCAGAACAGTGTGCAGAGCCGCCATTTACCTTCCCACTGGAACGGTACCTATTTATCTACTTGCACTTTGACGTGCTTTTGAACTGCTGGGTGGGCAGGATCTGGGACCAAGGAATGGGAGCTCACCCCGTCATGGGGATTCGAACTGCCAACCTTCCAATCAGCAAGCCCTAGGCTCAGTGGTTTAGACCACAGCACCACCCGCATCCCATATTCGGGAATAGGGTTCTCCTAATGCTCAGCTGCCCTAACAAACACCAGCTCCCAGAATTCTGTCACAGCCTGTTCCTTCTCACTAAACCCTGTTACATCTGTAGCTTCCAACACCTCCTCTTTCCAGTCTTCTCCTTCTGCCCATGCATTGTCATCCCACCACCAATTCCCCAGCTCTAAGTCTTCTTTCCTTGGGGGTTCCCCAGCTGGTGCCTCCCACCACTCCTGTGCATCCAGCCAGTACATGACATTGCAGTACTTCTGTTCATGGTTCCAGTCACATCCTTCTATTCCCCGCCCAATGGTCAGTCAGCATTCCATGGTTACTGAACACATTCAGTCCACAATGGGCCTTTGACTCCCCACCCCACCCCCATGCTTTCCCCACTACTGTCAGGCTTGAGGAATCCTCTCCCTCCCCCGATGGCACCAAGAAGCAGGGAACAAGAAAGTTATTACTTATGATTTTATTTTTATTTTTTTTAAATGATATTTATTAAAGTTTCCAATAAGAAAAGACACATCAATAAAAAAGAATTTAAAAAGAAAAAGAAAATTACACAATACAAAAATACACAATACAAAATACCAAAAAAACAACAACAAAAAAAGGAACAGTTAAAAACAATACCATCTTTTCATCACCACTTTTAAAATTACTTATTTTCTGGACCTCCTCATACCTCCCTCTTTTGTATTCCAGTTCAATTTATTTGTGCAGCAATTTCTTTCCCTCTTTTTTAATCCCAATCCTTAATCTTAATATAATATAACATTAAATTCTTATCTATTAATAGCCAATTTTCCATTCTTTTAACCTTTTTATGCCTAATCCTTAATCTTAGTCTATATATAACTTTAACACCTGTGCAGCTAGAAACCACTTAATTTCAATCCATCATCACTCTAACATTCTTTAATTACTTATGATTTTATTCAGTCATCGCAGTGAAAGACAAATCTAGTCAATGATGGCGTTGCTTGCACTGAGCTCCTCCCCCTTCCCTTCTAACAACAACACCTGCTTCTACGGCATCTGCCTGTGGTCAACTGTCTCTGTGACCTTTGTTCTTGCACCCTTAATGGACATCACGTTTTGGGAGAAGGGAGGTCAGTTATGCTGTCCAGTAACCTGTCAGCTAGCTGCTCTGCCTTCCCTCCTCCTCCTAACACCCCATCACTCTGCTGTTTGCCTGTCTCTGAGCTGTTATCTTCCTCAAAGTCCTGCTGTAATTCGAGACTGCCTTCCTCTTCTCTGGAAGCTACAGGAGAAAGGGTGGGGGGGGTGATCTCCACCACTCCTACTCCTCTTCAGTCCAGTCCCTGACAACTACAAACCTTGGGGTTCCCTCAAGCCTGTTGACCTCCATCTTGTGGGTGGGTGCTGCTGTTTTGACTACATATGTAACAGCACACATAGAGAGACACATGGATATACACACATGAGAAGCTTGGAATAAGCATATGATAAATTAGTGAGAGATTGGCATGGTGTAGCAAACTCAACAAGTATACCAAATGCATCTTCCTCTTCTTTGGGGTTAAAAACAAGGTGTGCTTTTGCAGCAGCATTCTCTGTGGAAGGAGAGACAAGGCTTCAAAAAGTGTTTCAGTTTCATCCCTTGACATACGCTGTGTTGGGGAAATATTAAAGGAAATTCAATTTGCAGGTATTGATCATGGAGGAAAATGTGCTGGGTTTTCATGAAACATGGTAGCATTATTACTGTCATTTTAAACTTTATGCTGTTTGAACTTGCACCGAAGTACCGTGATGATGTATGAAATACAATATTGTGTACAACATCAATTCGATCCCTGGCATCCAATGAGAATGAGATGGGAAAGGTTTTATTATTATTATTTTTAGCCTGCACAAGTCCTCCTTTCTTCCAGCAACCCCAGCTCTTCATCCCCTTGCACCTTAAGCCGGATGGGTCTATAATGAGTCCTCTAGAGTTTCTTGAGAATGTAAGAAACAGAAAGTCACCTGGCAAGAAACAAGCAGGCCAAGATCCCAGAGGCAGGGATGGGGGAAGAATTAAACCTTGTTCACATTTAAAGGTGAATCTACCTAATTCACACTTTCTGAAACAGAAAGTCAACTGAAACACACCCATCTCTTCTAAATTTGCACTTCTCTGCATTTTGTAATCCAGCCCAGTAAAAGCAAGTATTAGTGAAAATAAAACACAAAAATGTATTATATTAGGGAAATTTGCATACAAACGTGTGTATTAGGATAAATTCTCACTGAAATGCTGATGAATTTTCACGAGAACTTAAGGCATACAAACTGATACAAAAATGTAGAGAACTGAACTTAAGACTGGGAAAATAAGAAACTCAGAGAAACCACAATGGATAGATCTGACCAGCATTACCTAGAGCAGGGATGGGGAACCTCTGGCCTGGTGACCAAATACACCCTCAGGACACACACACACCCTCACCAATCCTGCTATGTGCCCTCCTTGAGTACTTTTTCCTGGCTCAAATTTCCTGGCAGGTTTCTTGCTCTCCTGAATGGAGGGTGGAGAACATAAGAACATAAGAAGAGCCTGCTGGAGAGATGAAGGATGGGTGGATGGATACAAGCCTCTCTGATTTTTGGCTGGTTGGCATGTAGCCTATAGTGCACATCTGTTGCAGCACCCACATCTTGCCTCTGGCACTACCTACAGCTGGCACATGTCCTCTGGAAAGTTGCTCATGAGGGAACATATTTATCAGGCTGAAAACGCTTCCACACCCTGGTCCTAGAGAGTTGTTTGGAATTCCTATGACTGTGAACCAACTGCCTATTCTAGTTCAGGCAATGATCAACTCCCTTAAAAAAGGTCTGGGCAAACCCAGTAGTTTAACTCATATTCTCTCCTTTCCACATCCTTTCCTTATGAGACAACAGCAGGGGAAGGTTATGTCCCACCTCTCAAGGATCCCATGAATTCTCCCACTGGGGTCTGCAAAAGCCTTCAAATAAACACCATCCCCACGCAGATGAGAAAGCTAGCTACATTTAAATCCCATCCAAATAAAATGTACAGATTAGTTATCACAATTTATTATTTGCATTTATTTGATAATTTTATTACAAGGTGTGACTGATAAAACCATTAACAGCAAATGAACACAAATAAAATATTCCAGTGTGCCTTTTGATAAGACATATCATCATCATCATCATCATCATCATCATCTTAAATTTAGTGTGAATACTGTCAAACCTCAGTTGTCAAATGTAATCCATTCCAGAAGACCGTTTGATTTCCAAAACGTTCGACAACCAAAAACTGAAGCCTCAATACAATAGGGGAACTCAAAATGGAAGCCATGTCAGATGTTCAGCTTCCTAAAATTGTTCGAAAACCAGAGCAGTTACTTCGAAGTTTTTGGCGTTCGGGACCCACCCAAAACGTACGATAACAGAGGCATTCGGGAACCGAGGTTTGACTGTATTAACAAAATCCCAGATTAATACTGTGAAAATCCAACAATATATTTTGCCCACATTTCAGACATACTTACGATTAATGACAGGAAACTTTTGGTGTTATATTTGCTGTCGTATATCTAAGTTTTCATACATTCAGAAAAGTAGCCTTAAGATTGCTAGTATTTGCATACAAATATTGCCATTCACCAAATTTTGGGCATTCACTGTTGTGACGTACTTGCCCACCTGAATGCTGCAATACATAGAATCATAGAGTTGGAAGGTACCCCAAACCATCTAGTCCAATCTTCTGCTGATCCAGGAGATCCAATACCATGGCATTTCCAATGTTTAGAAACCTCCAGTGAAAGAGAGTCCACCACTTTCTGAAGCAATGTGTTCCATGGTCAAAAAAATTTATACCATCAGAACATTATTCCTAATATTTAGTTGAAATTCTCTTTCTTGGAATCTGAGTCCATTCGATTTGGTCCTACCCTCTCTCTGAGACAGGAGCTGTCCCAGGAAACAGGCTTAAAGTGGATAAAATGTTGATTCCACCAGTACAACTTCTGTCTCTCACAGTGCTTTAGGAACATTGATGAAATAAGCTTTACAGCAGCTACCTCTCCCCTCCTTTCCTTTCTTTGACAAGGAAAGCAAATGATCAGAATTAACTTTGTGTAATTTACAGAGAAAGAAGCAAAGACCCAAAGCGATTAAGTGATTTGTCCAAGGTCAGAAAACATGGCATTGTCGGAGCAAGGATTTACAAGGAGGGTATCCCGGTTCCCTTGTGGATGCCTTGCCCCCAGTCATAAATTGCCTTAAAAGCTCCATAATTCTGTCAGTATAAGCCAGATGTGTATCCTGAGGCATCCTAGAAGGCAACCTACTGGGAAAACATCAAATGAGGGATTATCCTTATTTGTGAGGAATCTAATCCAATAAGGAACTGACCCATCCACCTTTTCATTTTGAAGAAGCAGGGTTGTCTCTTGAGTTAAAGAAGCAGCTCTTTACATGTAATCATTAAAAGTAGGAAGTGGGTGGGGAATGGCCTTCGGCAACCAGAGAAGAATTGGTTATTCTACATTCCAGAAATAGACTTCTAGGTCTCACTTAGATTTTACAATGACATGACATCAAGCCTAACCAACTATTAAAGTGGCTTGCTTGCTCCACAAATTTAGTTCTATTTCAAAGGACCCTTTCAGGCATCCTGTTCATTGAGCATTCATCCTGAGAAGCTTGCAGGGAGATTATATGATGTTGGCTATTTAATGAGCATTCGGTCTGATTTGTTAGAGAACCTTGGGTCAAATCAATGTTGGGTTATTCCACACTTCCCTGTGCTTTCCCCCCTCACTCTCCTTATGGTAGATAGTCCACATTTCTGCAACCTGAATTTGCTGGTGTTGTGGGCATCTCATAGGCGTTCGGCCAGTGTGAAAATAGAATGCTCATCTGCCTATGTTTTTGGCCCAGTCTGAGTGCCAGATTTACGTATAAGCTAAACAAGCTATAGCTTAGGGCTCCACTCTCTTGGGGCCCCCCAAAAATTTTAAAGGAAAAAAAAGTGGATGTACATTTCCAAAATATAAGATAAAAAACTAATAAAATAAAACCTACATACAGCAACAGTGTTTTGTGTTGTGTAGGCTCCTATGATGTAAGAAATGGGCCCCACCTGCTAGCCTGCTCCCTAAAATATCACTGGTTTGCTTATTTCTAACAGCGACAATTTGTTGTTGACAAAGGACAACTGGACATATAAAGGGCCCCATTACCTTTAGTAGCTTAGGGCCTCATCAAACCTAAATCTGGCCCAGTCCAGTCTAGAAGGGTTTTCCTACTTTCTTAGTAGCCAAGTTCCTCTCACCTGACTAGTCCATGGTACTAGTATGCTTGAAAAGAGCTACTGTTGACAGTTCATTGTCTCCCTTGAACATCATTTCAGGAGAGGCTGAACAAAGTGTGAACATAAGGCTGAACACAGTGTGACTTTCTTCCAAATAAACATACATAAGATTGCACTGTATACCGGTAGTTATGGATTTACCGTGTTGCTCCATTTTATTGTTGTTTATTGTGAACTGCCATGGGCAATTTGAAGGGAGTGGGTTGTAAAATCTAATACACCTAAATCAAACAGCAATGGTTTATTATTGCTCTTCATCATACTGGATAAAGATATGTTATTCGCTTTGGTTATTCAGAATCTAGAATACAGCATGGTAGATGAGAGGCATAACAATTCAGCTGTGAGCAAGCCATCTAAATAAAGAGACAGATTCATCCACTGAGACTCCAAGCATGATTGTAAGTGGAAGCAAAGGATTGTGAGTGAACTACTCCCCGTTGTATATAATGAGCTGTCTCGCTGAAGCAATATTGGAATGCTGCAAGCACCAGCAGAACAGTTCTGTATAGTGCTATAGTGGGCTAGAACCAGGGAATCTGGAATCTGGTCAGCAGTAACACATACAGCATTATAGGGGGCTAGCAGAGCAATCATGCATGCATACCTACCAAAGACATGAAGCAAACAACACAGATCCAAAAATATAGCCTTGAATTTTCAGCAAGAAAATATTTATTAAGAGTAAAATAAACATCAAGTATAAATGTGCCCTGAGACAAAATTATACTATATCAGGCTTTTTAAAAGCTACAAGTGTCCTGCAACAAAATGTGTCAGCACGGAGTACCCACTTTTCAATATTCCAAACACTCCATTCCATTTTGCCTCTTCCTGGTTTTCCACCTCCATGTCCAACAGTCATTCAGTGGCCACCGAGTACCCTAAGTCCTCACTGAGTGGCCTTGGGGTTTTTCCTCCCCTCAGGGTAATTGTGTCCTAAGATGTTTAATATTCCTACATGAGGTTCCCCCAAGTCTGTTGTGCAAGTGTGGTAAGGAGGAGCTGCTAAGAGACTCCAATCCTCCTCAGAGAGCTACAATTCTCAGGGCAGTTTAGCAATCTATCCGTCTTCACAGGAAATCATGGGAACTGTAGCTCTGTGAGAGAAACAGGAGTCACCTAAAACTCTCTGCATCCTTAACAAACTTCAGCTCCCAGAATTCTTTGGTGGAAGCCATGATGGTTTAAAGTGGTATCATAGTTCTCTAAATGTATAACGTGAATGTGGCCTAAAAGAGGGAACCTGAAGCATGGAGGCCAAATGTGACCCTCTCAGCCTCTGTACTGGTCAGTGGCAGAGGAACCCTCTCTGGCACCCGGGGCGGCGCAGCTTGTACGGACTGCGCATGTGCGGCAGCCGTACAGGCTGCCACTTGCACGGCAACCATACAGGCTGCCACATGAGTGGCATCCCGTACGGACTGTACATGTGCGGTGACTGTACCGGATGCCGCACATGCGCAGTCCGTACAGACTGCCACTCACTTGTGGAGGCCGTACAGACTGCTGTGTGAGTGGCAGCCCGTATGGTCACTGTGTGAGAGGCAGCCTTTATGGACGCCGCGCAAGAGCGGCAGCCCATACAGATGCCCATAGGGACAGTGTGTGTGTGGCAGCCCGTACGGACGCCATGCGAGTGGTGCTCTTATGGACTGTGGGTGCCCTCGGCCTCTCTACAGCTGGGGGGAGGCAGGGGCCATCTTGTCACCCCTCCCAGAGTGGCACCCAGGGTGACCCACCCCCTCCGCCCGCCCCTTCCTACACCACTGGTATTGAGTCCTTTGGATTCTCCTGAGGACACCCCCCTCTTACCAGCCCTACTTCACACTTTCTTAGAGTGTTTTTGCCTGGTTGGAATGTGTCCTTGAACTCCGGAAATGTTTCTTGCTACCCTGAGTGGAGCATAAAAGGGTGCATGAGTGTGTGTAGAAACTAGTCTATGGTACAGAAATTTAATTTACATTTGCTGCTCCACCCACTTTTGTCTCTGGCTTCACCCAGAACTACCATGCCTCCCCTCCAAGATTTCCCCAAACAAGGCAGCCTCTGGACTGAAAAATGTTCACTGTCCCTGAACTAGATAATGCACATTTGAAGAATTGTGCCCCCTGGCAATAAAAGAGTAAAGTCTAGAAGTGTAAAGCAATGGAGTAAGGAGGGATATTGCGGCAAGCTATAAAAATAAGCAAAAACAAGTTAAAAAGAGGTATATCAGAAGAAAATGAAGTATCAAAAGGCAAATTGCAGGGAAGATTTACAGTAATCACAAGCGGTTTTTCAAATATATTTCCCGAGGTTGTGAGCTGCTGATGCCAAGAGAGAAAATTGGACCACTTATAAATAATAATAGTGGGGGACTGGATAGAGGATATGGAATTGGGAAATTTGTTAAGCGGGGTTTCTTCCTTCCTTCCTTCTTCATTTCAGTTCTATCTCAATACATAGAGAGACAATGGTTATATTTCCCAAACTGAAGGGTCAAATTCCATCATATCATAGAAGATTCATAGCATGTGCAGAGAATTAATGGAAGCAGCTAAGAAGAAGAGAATGAAGATATTTAAGGGTGGAGGGAACCTCTCGTGCCAAAGACATGCTTTCAGATATCCTTGACAACCCAAAGCCTGCAATTTTGATTTACGTTGTGTCTAATTTGCTAATGAATTGCATGAGGCATGACATCCATTATGCTGATTCTCTGCATCTGAGAAATGCTAGATGTATGCCTGTCTATTGTAACAGTTTCTTGGATCAGTTAACTTTGCCCCACTCTACTCAACAGCCATTCCAAATGCTGCAGCTAGGACCATTTACTCAGTTCCCCTGACGGACCATGTCACCCTTCAGATTGTATCTCTTTGGGAATGGGTTTCTATGATATACCCACTGGTTTAGGCCATTGATGGGCATGTATGCCACAAGCGAAGTCCCAAGGGCCAGGACTTTGATCCAAAGGTACATGATGCAGCAACCTGGAGGAAGCTAGGCAGAGCTGAGTCTAGTCAATGCCTTCATGGGAACCATATCTAGGCTCAGTTTGCAAGTAATGCTAAGCCATACGGTGGCTTAGCACAAGTGTGCTTTGCTCCTCCTCTGGTCCTGCTGTGGCAAAGTGAGCTCAGCCATGATATGGCTTATTATGTTATCTGAGCTCAGGCATGGGGTTTGTCCTGCTTCAGACAAACCACCAGCTTAAACTGATGTTTATTCTTGATTTACGCTTGTGGTTTGTCTGGAGAGACAAACCAGGGGCCTGGGTTTTGATGACATGCTAAACCAAACCATGACTTAGCTCACAGCATGACAGAACCTGGAGCAAAATGGCCTCAATCTCCTCTTCTGGAGCTCACATGTATCTGCCTTAGTGCTAAGCCATTCTTTGGTTCAGATTTACATGCAAACTGGGTCATAACTTACATTCTGTTGAAGAAAGGTGGGTTAGATATTGTATTTCTAGTTGAATTGTAGCAAATAATGTGCAGTTATAGTCACATATGCAAACTTTATGCAAATCATCACCCTGATTTGTCCTTTTGGAGGGAACACGTTTCATCTTTTTGTGTGTGTGATGCCAGTAGCCGCTGTTGTTGAGCTTCAGAGTTGGCAAGAAACAACCTTAGTGTCTGGTGGTATTTCCCAGGACCCTTCAGATGTTGATAGAACTAGTGGTCCAGAGATTTTACTCCTAGGTTTGTAGAAAACATCGCCACAAAGATGTTTCTGGTGGTGGCCGTGACCTCATTACACAGCCCCTACACTGAGAACCCAGAAAGGCAGTTTAGCAGTGGGAACTACTTAGCTAGACTACTTAATAAGTATTCTCTTATAATTAACTATATGCCCTCCTTCTTCTTCCAAAGCAGGTAATTAAAAGTTTCAAACTAAACCATCACTGTCTCATTGCGTCCCTTGTTTATGAGAGCATAAATACACTTTGAAATTATTTCAAGCATGGAAGCAGAAGGAAAATGAGACCAGGACTGGTCCAGTCTAACACTGCAATTTGCTAGATAAGAGAATTGAGACCCAACTCCTAATTAATTCTTTAAAAAGCCAATAACACTTAAATGCAGGTATAGGGTTAGCATAATGGATACATTACACTTTTATGATTAAGTAGCTGTACCATTCACAAACACTCCAGGTATAAAATTAAGGTCCTTCATAGTGGAGCAGTTTCTACTTTGCCATAGCAGTGGATCATATTCTTATGCTAACCACAAATTGCTTTTTTTCATTAAAAGGAAACCTACATAGCTAGGTTCCATGTTATTAATGTCAATAGAAGTTTATATAATCAGCTCAGTAGCATTTAGAGTGGTAATTAGTGGTGCTCGTATGTATCTAGAGTAATCAGTTCTGTCTCCCAGACATACCAAGCACAGTTCTATCCCACAAACTGATCTGCATCAGTAATCTTCAGTGTTTTCAGACCAAGGGCCCATGACAGCATAAGAGCAGGATTAATATTGAATTATTTTATTTTATTATTATTTATACATATATACATACCTTGCCTTGACTCAAGGCAGCTTACAAATAAAACAGGAGCAGCTAAAAACATAAAAATGTATATGCTAATCTCTCTGTTTTATGAACTTCCTTTCTTCCTCCTTCCTTCCTTCTCCCCTACATCTTCCTGCTTCTTTGAATACACCTTAATTATCAAAGCCCCATGCTCCCTCTCTTAATTCATTGAAGTATGGGGCTGATGGTGTCATAATAAACATAATAAACCCCATTCAGTGCTCCACTGCATGCCATTCAAATCTTTTTCAGTGAATGCAGGTAGCACAGCAAGCTTTCTTGTTGAGTTGGCTTTTTATATCACTATTTGCATCACACAGCCCCTGTTTTTATCTTTTTTGTATTTTGATTTTGCACAGAGCTTGTGAGAACAGAGCTTAAATGACAGGTGTCTCCTGACAAAGCAATATTCTGCCATGAGTTATATGGAAGGGAAAGGCCAGTGGAAGCCCATGCATGCCAAAAGACCAGGAACTGACTGGCACAAGGCATTAATTCATTCAGCACAGGACAGGTTTATGGATTATGAACATTCTAACAGCAATTTATTTCTTGTTAACCTTGATGTCTTGGTAGACACAGGATCCTTCTTCCAAGTAGGTCTCTCGATCAAAAAGAGTCAATATTTGAACAGTGTACAAAATGATGTGCCCCTAAATATTGTTGCACACCACCCCAATCTCCATGCAGTGTGCGATCCCAGGAGTTCCAGGCGCTTACCCAGGGTTCGTGTTTCCTTTGGAAATGAGGCACAGCAGAGACTGTGGTGTCTTTATGATATATGGTTTCTTTACACATATATACAACCTGAGCCTACGATGGAGGGGTTCACAGCATTTGCACACCAAGAGGTCCTTGCTTCCCCGATAGCTGCAGCCTTGGATTCAAACTGAAATCAAACTTCACTCTGACTCTCTCTGGATTCCCAGTCTGCAGCTTTTCTTCTAGGTTCTAGCTCATGTCACTAAACTCTCAACCCTTGCCTTTGTCCTTCTAACTACCAGCCAGTTGAGGGAGGACACCCACCTGTTTGTGTTCTGGCACAGATCTACTTCCTTTGTTCCCTTAATGCCCATTACCTAGGCTACCAATTCACCAGGAAGCTTATAATTTAACACTTGCTTCATCCAAGGGTTAGAAGGATCTTGGCATGCAGTCTACTCCCCCCTCCCCCCCAAAAAAACCCTCATAACAATATATTTAACTGATAAAACCAATTGATTTGCAGCTACTGCCTGCACAACACACCTACCCAAAGCTAAATAAGGGAAACAGGAGTGATTGCTTGTTCTGCACTGGATTTTGAATCAGATTTTTCAGATCTCAGCTGTGAGCCATCCTCTGTTTACATTGCAGTCTAAGGATCAAAGACTGTTGGGTCTTAATACCTTTGACATCTTGGGCAAAGCATTAAAATTAGATGAAATTCATACATTGCAGAATATGCATGGAGAATGAGTTTGATATAGAAAATCCTAATAGGCGAATGCTTTCCCACCTGCCCTTGCTGATTATTAACACTCTGTGAACTGGCTGGAGTACAGGTGCTGCGTCAAATCTTTTATCTGTTCCATTTTCATGATTGGGAAAAGAACTTTTAGGAAAGGCAAGCTATACTTCAAACAATACCCTTTCATTGAAAGATCAATTTCTGTGAGCAACAAAGAAGGTTGAGCAGATATTATATCCATAAAGTTGCAGTGGCATACTGCTTAAACTTTATTCCTTATTAAATAATGCACATTTCAATTTAAAAAATTGTTCACTACCTTGAACATAATGCTTTTCACCCTTCACCTACACCACTTACTAAAGTTGGAGAAGGGCTTGCCGATTGGAAGGTCAGTGGTTTGAATCCTTGCTCTGTCCCAGCTTCTGCCAACCTAGCAGTTTGAAAGCACACCAGTGGAAATAGATAAATATGTACCACTGCGGCATGAAGGTAAATGGTGTTTTTGAGCACTCTGACACGGTCCTCTGTGTGCCAGAAGCAGTTTAGTCATGCTGGCCACATGACCCAGAAAGCTGCATGTGGTCAAACGCCGGCTCCCTTGGGCTGAAAAATGATATGAGTGCTGCACCCCATAGTCGCCTTTGACTGGACTTAACTGTCCAGGGATCCTTTACCTTTACCTTTGTTTACCTTTTACTAAAGTTGGAGATGAGAGAAATAGTGCCTGCTCTTTGACAAGAAATATCAACGGTTCTCATTCTCCAATCTTTAGCACAATGATGCTTAGTACTGATAGATAAGAGAACACTCACCTCTGATCTTAGTACTGATAACAGAGGCACAAGCTCTCTGAACCGGACATTATAGGATGTCCGGTGAGAGTGTGGTTTGTCTAAAATGGCCTTAGAGACTACTTGTGGACCAGAGGTTCCCCTCCTCTGGTCTGAATAGTCATGTCATTGATGTGTTAAATTAGGCTGCATTCCTCTATACACTTACATTGGAGTAGACATATGAAGGGTATGGAGAAGACATATAAAGGTTACCTTGCTAACCATTATGCAACTAGTTGTGACAGTGTTGGCCACCCTACTTACAATACAGATGAACATGAATATTTGGGGGTAACTGTTCAAAAACACAGTCAGTTTCTGGCAATGATTAAAAAAAATTGAATTCAAGTGAACATTTGGGCTTTATGCAAAAGTGTTCATCCCAAATCAAAGCTCTGTTCCTCCAATTTTTCATCTTCATGAGCTTTGAAAGAAAATTTAATATATGGATCTTTTTCAGACAAAGCCTATGAAATACTGGTAGTATGAAAGAAAGGCAGATTCTTACATAAAATGATAGAAAATACTAAGAGGCTCTTCATAACTCAAAGACTGCTGTTTAATGATGCAAGGGCCCTACATCATTACACAAATTTCACATAAACTGGCAAAGCTACATCATAGAAAACATCTATCATTTACTGTGTACGGAAGTGTGTTTTCTTTCCAGACATGCAGAATTTTTCTGCTTAGAACTTTCATTCATAAAAATTCATTTTCATTCATGCACTTCCCAATTACTTTCAGCAAAACAGTGGAACCCAAGTAAGGTGCTGGGTGCTAGTGTTTTCAGTAAGGATACCAACACTGTTTGATATCTAATCATCCAATGAACTCAAGCAAAATTGTGAACTTCTTCTACATGAAAACATTGTGCCGAAGTTTACTTTCTTTACTTATTTAGGTCCTTATTAGTGCTGTAATGAAATATGTACTCCAATTTCTTGAGTTTTCTTTGGTGGTGAAAGAAGCTTCTGTTTGTCTGTTGCTTTCCAAACACTGAACTTACATTATAAGTCTTCAGAACATACATGAAAACAGTAAGGAAATAGGCTTAATGAATCTACTTGGGGAGAGATTGCCACAATCATAGGGGGACCTATCAACTGGGATCATAGATCTCAACGATCTCAAGGGTCATCTAGTCAAACTCCTTGCAATGCAGGAATCATAGCTGAAGAATCCAACCTCTCTTTAAGAACCTCCAGCGAATGAGAGTTCACCACTTTCTGAGCTGGTTTGTCCCACTGTTGCATAGCTCTTGCCATCAGAATGTTCTTCCTAGTGTTTAGTTGGAATCTCCTTCCTCGTGATTTGAATCTATTGGTTCAGGTCCTACCCTCTGGAACAGCAGAAAGCAAGCTAGCTCCATCTTCCATCCTGATATCTGAAGATGGCTATTATATCACATCTCATGGAAGCATGGATATAGAAGCCCTCTCCCTGGTGCTTAATCAGAAATGGTATGTTTATATCTGCAAATCACCATATGACGTAACAGTATTCAAGTGCTGAACTCACATGTATCAGTTGCCAGTTAGAAGATCAGCAACAGAAATATTGATTTTTTTCTGTGATCCAGCTGTTGGCTGTTCATCTTTCACAAGTCTTCCTCAGTTACTTATATATTTCTTCCACTGCCTGTAAACCTGTTGGTTCACTTGAAAATTTTTCATGTATATGAAATGGAACCACTTTCACCATGATGAAATCATCATTCTAGAGAGTCCAGTGGAGCCCATGATGGTTCTCTCTGGATCTCTGGTATATGCAAAGAAAATGATGGAAATTTCATAAACTGACAGTGGCATGTGGACATGAACACAATACATTAAAAAAACCCCTGATGGGCATTGTGTTTCGTGCAGTGGTGAAAAGACTTCATGGGGTTATGAAGGGCAAACTTTGTGTAGCTTTGTGCAAATTCAAATGCACCACGAACATGTACCTTGAAGGGAAAGTGTTTTTGCTATCCCCCCTCCCAATAACAATAAAATAAATATGGAGAAATGTCCTTTACTCTCAAGGGAAACACTGCATTTCCAGGCTTGATTTGAGTTTGCTTATTGACAGAGGTCTGCACTGAAGGCAAAAGCAATCGGTGCATGTAATTATGGGCAGGCATGCCATGCTAATGTCTTCTGCAGTGATTAATGTCTGTTGTCACTTATTCCCACAAGGAACAACATGCAATCCAGTGAACTCAGAGAAGGTGCAAGGAAGCTGCTGGCACTTTTTCTTGTTCAGAGAGAGTTTGGCTCATCTTGAGCTAGTGAGCAAACCAAATATTGCCTGAAACTAGTTTAAAAATAGTGAAATGAGGCCAAAAATGGCCATTAATTCCCAGTCTGCAAGACACAGAAGTAGGAACTCTGGTTCCTCACGTGCCAAACCTAAAGACTCCAGAATCTCCAAGAGGGATGATGCTAATGAAGAACAAGTGGTATGGATTCCTTCCACACAAATGTCCTGTTTGCTCAGATGGACTAACGGGGCTACTCTTCTAGGGATATTCTATAGGGTCATCCAGAATGTGAATATTACTGACATTAATGCTTTTATAATTTGTTCATTTCTTTAGAACATTTCTATCCTGTCTTACCTTCAAACAGTATGAGGTAGCTAACAAAAAAGATAATAATATAAATTAACAATTGCACTAAAACAGCAGTAGGAAGTATGAGAATATGTCAGAAACAAAAATTATTCAACCCCCCCCCCCAAACAGTTAAAACTCAGTTCCTAAAACAGCACCTTATATCCCAATGGCCTTCTTAAAAATGAAGGATGTGGGGTGTGTGTGTGTTTAACCATCTCACTAAAGACCATTAGAGAGGAGGTGATATGGCCTTGCCTCAAAAATTCCCGAAAAATCCCTCTGCCTGGTCCCAGCTGAGCATATTTCTGGTAATGTTGGGGAATATGAAGGACCTTCAATGGTGATTTCAGTTGGTGGGCAGGCTAATTCACCTCCCATATGCAGTAATGGTTTCTCTCTTCTTTTTCTTCTTTGGTTAGGGGTAGCCAACATAGTGTGCAACAGGTGGTTTGGACTACAGCTCCCATCAGCCCTTGCTGTTGGCCATGCTGGCTTGAGATGATGGAAATTGTAGTCCACAACATTTGGAAGTCACCATGTTGACTATCCCTGTCTTTGAATATGATCACTTCACTTTGTTTTAAGTGCAGTCCGTGGAGCATTTGTAGGCATTTCATTTCAAATGAAGCCTTTTCACACGTTAAGAGCTGCAGTGTGCTTAAACGCACATGCACAAACATACAAACATACACAAATAACCGCTGTAAAGTCTGTGATGCAGAAAACTACCACTAGAGATAATCAAATGGGATTTGGGGAAGCTACTTTAGCAAAACAAGAGGAAAGATTGCATAGTCACAGGAAACCGAATTGTACTTGAAACAGAATGTCAGGTAAGATGAGGGGGAAAGGCAAAATGAAAACTAATGTCATGTACAAATAGCATGCAGGCAGAATGACAATGCAGTGGGAACTGGGGAACAACAGATGTCTAATTGACCTAATATATTTTTACAGCACAGTCATTCATAACATCCCAACAGAGAAGAAAGCTCTTTGCTCGGAAGTGCTACTTGTTAAATTAATGTCGCAGAGTTATTGTGTTTGCAGACAATAGGAAGGGGGTTCCTTGCTCACCAGGGCTTGGGTAAATCCAGTTCAAATGAGATTTTTGCTACAAGTTCACTGCCACTTTGCGGCTGCCTCCTCTCCTCGTTCAAACTTATGAGGAAGAAGAGCTCAGGGCTTTGCTTTCTTTCTTGGAGACTCTTTCGCATGGAACCAGATGATTTTTCAGACTAGCTAAAGACACCTGTTGATGAGAGTAGAACTGCTTTGAGAAACTAACCTGATAGTGGAGAACAGCTGGATATCTTCAATTCTCCAGGTGGTAGGGAAGTCAAAGCTTATGAGGTGGAGGTGGAAACACATCCAAGACTTTGTGTTCATCTTACATTTGGAAGCTTCTCCTTTCATGCTGCAAGCTGAATGCTGGATTTGGTGGCAAGTTCGTCACAACTGTCTTTCCATGGGCTGATGCCCCATTGCTTCCAGCACTGGAACTATTGAGCTTAGTGGGCATGGGCTTGCAAGTATGAGAGAGGAGCTGTCCATAAAAAAAGGGATATTTATTCTGTCTGGAAAGAAGTTCTAGATTCAATTCCAACGCCCATCACCCCTGGCCATTGGGCATGCTGGCTGCAGCTGATGAAAGTTCTAGTTTAAGAACACATGAAGAATTGCAGGTGCTTGCTTCCTATTTTAGAAAGCCTCTCCTACTGCAAGAGGGGAGGGGTTGTGGGCGGGATCCGATATCCGCCTCATGCAGGGGGCATTAGCCCCCTGCCACCCACTCACCTGGCTAGCGCACCACGCCCACGGGTAAGCGCCCAACCGGGCAGCTTGGAGGGGGCGTGGTTTGCAGCTTAACTTGCTGCTGCGCCAGCCATGCGGCCTCATTTTTGGAATGTGTTTGTGGTGTGTGGAAGGGCTAGGTGTGGCCATCGCCTACGCCTTCAATTTTGGGTATTCCGTTAAAGGAATCCGGTGGTCGTGGATCCTGTCCGATGCCTGTGTGGTGGGGGGCCATGGCACGACCCTCGGTGACATCAGGGGAGAGCTTATAGTTGTATTAGCATCAACAGGCTCCACCTACTGGTGAATAAACCCCCCCATTTTAGGCTCACTCCTCTCCGAGTGGGTGAAGTCAGCTGACGTGCTCCAATGCCTAAGCCTTTTCAATGCCTTTTCACTTGCTGTAATCAATAAAGTTGTGGCCTTTTCTTGCCCATTAACCTTATATTAAGTGTCCGTGTGACTTCATTCCACTACGCGGGGATCGGGTCCTCGAACCACAACATGATTGCTGAGCTAGGGGAACTGTCCACAAGTTAGCTTTAACAAGGAGATGGAGAGGATAGATGTGGCACCAATGATGCAGAACCCAGAATTGTGGCTTTGTGTGTATTAGGGATGTTCCCCAGGCATGGGGCTGACTCCACGTGTAGTGGTTCCATTTCTCCCCGCTAGGGAGTGACAATTCCTCTTAGCCCAGTCATGTCCTTGGTGTGTGATAGTCTCCTCCTCCTCATCCAAGGAGATACCACCTGTTTCAGAAAACTGACAGCTTATGGTAGCTCTGTGCCACCACTCATAGGCTTTCTCAAGAGATACGACTGCAGCCATCATGACCCCAAGATCACACGAATAACCCCTTGCCTATTGAATTTTATTTGGATTGCACATTCTGTATGCAGATATGCATATAAATATATGCATACTTATTGGAACATATATTGAGGCCTCATCTGAAGTATAAATTACCCAACTATACCTGTGGGGTAGGAAATCTTGCACTGCTACAAGAAGATGAGCTAGTTTATGAGTTGGGTCTATGAGACTAGCATTTTAAGTATTAGTTGCAGTGAAACCGCATGCTGTATGCCATCCATCAATTGGATTTTGTTTGGTTGAGCTCCACAGCCGTGTTTGTGTTTCCTGTGCTTTAGATCATCTGTACTCTTATCTTCTTCCTTGCCCTTGGAGTCTGTTTGAGCTGTAGAACACAGCAGGATGCAGCGTTTGAAATCAGCAGGGTGTCGTGGTACAGTAGTATTAAGATGACCAATTTTCTTTTCCTGTACATGAAGAAATCCTAGCTGTAATTGTAGAAATTAAGGCTTCTCCTACTTGCCTGAGCCAGCCATTTTGAGCCTTGCTCTTTTCAACACCAGACCTGGGGGAGGGTGAATTCAAATGATCGACATTCATATTCTCTCAAAATGTCACTTGTTCAAGAACTGAGGTGTGTGTGTGTGTGTGTGTGTGTGTGTGTATTAGTGTGAAACTGAAATTCTCCCACTGAAGTCACATCCCATTTATTTTGTTGAGTCAGCCATTTCTTTGAAGTTTACCTTTTAGACTTCTATTCTGTGAAATAAAATCACATCCATGGACTTTGTTTATTTCCCATATAAAATTAATAGTAGCTCGTCGGGGGGGTGGCCGACATAATTTTACTTTTAAAATACATTCTATTTTCAACGTTACATTATTATAACTGTATCAAATGTGTTTAAATATTTTAAATGTTTTGCATTTTTTTAAAAAAGTATTGTTTGTCTTTTTGGAACCCTGGGGTCCTTTGGTAGGAAGGATGGGATAAAAGTGTAATAACAAATTATAATAAGGCATCATATTGATAAAAGAAAATGCAAAATAGTCAAAATTAATAATGATATACATGAGCTGGAGATGGGGCAGTAACAAAACTCAAATCCCATATACTACCTCAGGCATAGGCAAACTCGGCCCTCCAGATGTTTTGGGACTACAACTCCCATCATCCCTAGCTAACAGGACCAGTGGTCAGGGATGATGGGAGTTGTAGTCCCAAAACATCAGGAGGGCCGAGTTTGCCTATGCCTGTACTACCTGGAGCACATACAGTCCCAAGTGGAAGGCAACATTTATCATGCTGAGCAGTGAGTCACCAATGTTTTAAAAAGCCGCAATTTCCATTTGAATAGCATATTTAGAAAGTCCTCCATCCTGCCCTGGGTTGGCTCAAAGGTGTTATTGAAAAATAACGTGGAAACTAATTGCTTACATAATGGAATAGATGCACCAAGTTGAAAATGGAAAGAAATGAGCTTAATTGGGGCCTGTTACTCAGATCAAACTACAGCATGTTGGTTATTTATATAAAACTCACATTCACATATATTTAATTTCTCCACCCCCCACTCCTCCACTAAAGTGATCTTGGGAGAAGGGCTACTGATGCCACTAATGTTGACTATAGAAGGCATTTGATTTGGGGGTTTTAGCCAGACAAGTGCAAGGACAAAGCAAACACGGGACGAGGGTGCAGGGAACCAATCCACCATTATTCCTTAGAAACCATTTCAGGGAAGACCCAGCTGAAAAAGTGAACATCCTTTACAGTGTGTAGACACCTGCCTCTTAGATTTAAATGCCACAGTCCTCTGGATGTGAACTTAGGCACTAATTTTGTATTAGAGTTGACTTCCTCCCACCACCCGCAGCTTAGATGCCAATGACAAATCGTCACTTTGGTGAATTAGAAACCTAAAATAGGTTTACTGATGGCATGCAGACACACAGGCTAACTAATACTTAAAATGCTAGTCTCGTAGACTCAACTCATAAACTAGCTCATCTTTTATAGCATTGCAGGATTTGCTATTTATACTTCAGATGAAGCCTCAATATATGTTCCAATAAGTATGCATATGTATGTATTAGTTGCAGTAAAATGGGTTGCTGTATGCCCCCCTCTTCCCCCCTGTGTATTCCACATACCCCTGAAATTGACTCAGGGAGAAGGTTAGGAGAACCCCCAAACAGTGAGGTAGGGGGAAGAAGGGGGGGGGTCGTCATTTTGACTGGCAAGCAGGAAAGCTTGCGCAGACAGAATGATCAGAAGAGTGTGACGTTGAATTCCACCCTATAAGCAAATTACTCTCTTTTTTAAAGATACAATTTATTAATTTTATAATAACAAAAACAAAACAAAAAAGAGCATCACAATCAGAAATTTAAATCACACATCTTAATTGACTTCCTTCCACTCCCCCTCCTGGTTCCATTATTTTATACTTATTCATGCATGTCCGTAAAATCTTACATTCTTAACAGTCCAGTTTTAAAACCTTATTCATGTTGTTACAAGTGACCTTTAAAAGTTCAACTAATGTTAAAGCCTATACACAAAGCTTGCAAAGTATGCCTTAAACATTTCCCCTTTAAAAAACAACAACAAAACAAAACAATGTCCATTTTCTTTCTTGGGTTTCAAATTACAGTGGTATCTCAGGTTAAGTACTTAATTTGTTCTGGAGGTCCATTCTTAGCCTGAAACTGGTCTTAACCTGAAGCATCACTTTAGCTCCTCCTGCTGCTGCTGCACCGCTGGAGCACGATTTCTGTTCTCATCCTGAAGCAAAGTTCTTAACCCGAGGTACTATTTCTGGGTTAGCGGAGTCTGTAACCTGAAGTGTATGTAACCTGAAGCGTATGTAACCTGAGGTACCACTGTTTTGCCAGTCTTCTTTAACTTCTTTCGTGGTGACTTCTTCCTTCTATAGGGATGGGCCTGGCGTCTACTCTCAGATGCAGAAACAAAGTCTTTTGCATAGTAAATCCATTACGTCCTGTACCTTTCAAAATTATAGCTTTTGGGTTTTTTTTAACAAAAATCATTTTCAACATTCTCTTCAAATCTTTATATGTCACTTCCCAGGCCTTCTTAATAACTTTACATTTGGTAGCCTCATCTATAAGCAAATTATGTGATTTGTTTAGCCTCCCAGACTTCTTTACTTAGAAATAAGTCCAGATGTATTTAGCTAGGATAGGATTGCAGGCTAAAGAACCAAATCTTTTCCCTTAAAAGGACTGCCATAGCGATACAATATGCTAAACAAATCACATAATGGTAATGAGAGATTCATATGATAATGGATCATATGTTACCAGTTCACACATTGTTACGGAAAATCATATATTAATCACAACCATCCTGGAAAAGCTAGTTCTTTTATAATAAAACATAAAAAGGAAGGAATAGATGAATCACTTCCAAGAGACTTGAAGCAATGAATGGTATACTAAAACATATTAATGATAATATTGAGTTATTGGTACAAAAAATATATATGCATTCTCTTCTCTTTTTAATGATGAAATGTACTTAAAAACCTTTGAGTTATTTGTTCAACAAACTTGACATTTCATCTGGATATGCCTCATTTAATCTCTGAGGCACGTTTGGTTTTTTGCTGCCATTAATTGTCTCTATTTCTGTTCCAGCATGCTTTTCGGCCCCATTGCTAAATAAATAAAGCTTATATTAAAGGAGAACTTTACAACTTGGATATTAGAGTGTATTCACCGATTCAGTATGATTTAGCTAAACAAACGAATACATCAGGAAAAAAGAATACAGAATTCACCACCCCTTTATTTGTGTGTCAACACTGAACAGTTATGGGTAGCTACTAACGTAATATAACACAGGGTTCACAACTGCAATGGAGTGTCTATAAACATTCAACTGCTCATACCAGCAAATATTTCTGAATGTGGAGGCTGGCTTTCAGAGACTAAGGGTTTTTTCCAGAAAATCCGTTTATAGAACAATTAATGCACAGCTGTTACTATTTTTGTACGCATAGGATCCATATGCTTCCTTTCAAGGTAAATGTTTTTCTGAGGGGATCTCGTGTTTTCCCTGAGCTTGAAACAGCAATATGTAGTTGTTGGGAAATATAGCTCTTCCCCAAACTAGCCTGTTCATTGCTGCTGCATAAGCTCTGATAGGAGAATAGAGCACGTGGATTGCATGCAAAAAGTGCCAGGTTTAGTCCCTGGTGTCTCTAGGTAGGGCTGGGACAGAGTCCTGGAGAATTGCTGCTGGTCATTGCAGATAATACTGAACAACATGGGAGCAATGGTCAGACTCAGTGTAAGTAATCTTCCTCTGCTCCTAAATGAATGGAATTTAGGGCATTAAAATAGAGAGATCAAATGTCAACAGATCAAGCATTAAATACTGGGTGAATATCAGACATTAAGATTCCCAGAACAAGATCCTATTCCAGCTGAACTTGATCAGGAGAGGTTTTAATAATAATTTGGATTTGATTACTGTACCTCTAAGCAGTCTCCACACCCACACAAGCCATCTTCTGTACCCCCAGCTCCAAAACCAGCTCCCTGCTCTTCCTATGGTGGAACATAGATGGTGGCAAAGATGAAGAAGGGATTCCTAGTCAGCTTAAAGGCTCTCAATCATCATTTCTGCTAGTGGTGGTGCACTGGTTGTGAATGACCACCTATGCTGCTATCTAATATTTAATGCTACAGTGGTTAGTCTTGCTTCATGTTTATTGTTTTTGTCTTGGCTTTCTGAGAAGCCTCATTGTGATCTTTGATCATGTGCCCAGGATTAAATGAACTCTGAAAGGAGAAAGTAAGGGCTATTTGGGAGACAGCCTCTCCACTGTGTCTTGTAAAACCAGCACTTATAACCACTAAGAAAAATAAAAGGACCAATTAAGTAATCAATTTGAAACAAGTCTTCAGTTTTGTTCATTGTGTATTCAATTTGATTCTAATGCATTTATTGGTTCTACAACAATTAAAACATATAGGGTTGCAATTCAATAAAGCCTCTGCAATCTATCAAGGATCATAATCTAAAACCATTGTCCATGCAGCTTGGATGCCTTTTCTACTATGCAGTTAAAAATTGCTTAGACAAAAGGGGACATTTTTGTGTGTGTGCAAAATTTGAATGAATTTAATGTTTGTTTCTCTGTGCATGTGAAAGGACACTAAGTGGGATCATCTTAATAGATGGTCCTGGTTGTGGGCAGGCCCTCAAACACACCACCCCCCCGGTGTGGGTGGAACCATCACACTCACGGCAGGGTGGCACCACAATTACCCAGGGCTATTGCCCAATCAAGTTGAATGGGGATCATGGGGGAATGTATAAAAGCGGCAGCGCAACATGTGCCAAGCATCTGCTTCAGGCTGCTGAACACCAGCCCACCCTCCCTTTAATTTAAGTGTCCTTTGGCCTTGCTTTGGACTTTGGTTGGTTGCCCGACTTGGGTCAGGGGCCAGGTAGGAATTTTTCCATTTAGCGAAT
This sequence comes from Podarcis pityusensis, assembly GCF_964106645.2. Taxonomy (NCBI): domain Eukaryota; kingdom Metazoa; phylum Chordata; class Lepidosauria; order Squamata; family Lacertidae; genus Podarcis; species Podarcis pityusensis. Next base: position 87,870,949 of record NC_138026.1, on the reverse strand, counting down.
TGGCACAGGCCACTTGCTTTTTCCCTTCCTCCTAGCAATCATCACAACTTTGTAAGGTTTGGCAGTTAGGCATTGGCTTATGGTTGAGTGGGGGAGGGGAGGTTGGCCATTGCCTGCCCCTCCATTGTTCAAGGGTATTTCGTTAAAGGAATCTGGGGCCTGGATCTTGTCCAAAATCCACTTGAGGGGCTAGGGCTGTGCCAGGCCTCTGGGAACACCAGGGGAGATGAAAGCGGTTTCCCCCAAAGCAGTTTCCCTTTGGGTGGTTTACCCTTACAGACTTCCTGTAAAGGGGGCAGGAGTCTGATATAGTCTTTTGCCAATGCCCAAGCCAATACCGCTCTCATTCCTGTAATCAATAAAGCTGTGGCCAAAAAATTTGCCCAATAACCTTAAACAAAAATTCTGTGTCTGTGTGAATTTCTTTATGCAAATGGGGGGTCCGTATAGTTAAAGCTATGGTTTTCCCAGGAGTGATGTACGGAAGTGAGAGCTGGACCATAAAGAAGGCTGATCGCCAAAGAATTAATGCTTTTGAATTATGGTGCTGGAGGAGACTCTTGAGAGTCCCATGGACTGCAAGAAGATCAAACCTATCCATTCTTAAGGAAATCAGCCCTGAGTGCTCACTGGAAGGACAGATCCTGAAGCTAAGACTCCAATACTTTGGCCACCTCATGAGAAGAGAAGACTCCCTGGAAAAGACCCTGATGTTGGGAAAGATGGAGGGCACAAGGAGAAGGGGACGACAGAGGACGAGATGGTTGGACAGTGTTCTCAAAGCTACCAGCATGAGTTTGACCATACTGTGGGAGGCAGTGGAAGACAGGCATGCCTGGCGTGCTCTGGTCCATGGGGTCACGAAGAGTCGGACACGACTAAATGACTAAACAACAACAATGGGGGGGTTGGCTTGAGGGTCTTGCTACGCAAGCAAGATCACTTTCTTGAAGCCACAGGGTTGTATCCAATGGTTGCATAAGCAGAAGGCAGTGGGTGCAGTAGACTTTCCTTTCCCCACCTCTACTCAGCAAAGCCCTTAGAGGGAAGCAAGAGAACCTCTCAAACATTATGAACTATGTCATGAAAGGGTGCAACGAGAGGACATTAGAAAGACAACAACAAATACTGCTTTAACATGAAGGAACGCCGTTTTTATTTTATATTAAAAATACATTAGTAGAATGGCATTGTCCCTACAAGTGCTGTTCAGCTGTATTATCAGCACTGTTGACATTCCTCATGTTAGCTTTCCCAATCATTCCTTCTAATAAGACTTTTTGTTGCTTTCTCTCCAGCAGCAAATGCGGGTGGTGACAGCCGACAGGAATCGAGCCAAAAAAAGGGCCACTGAGAAATGAGAGAAAGGTATTTGTATGCTCAGGGAAACCAGCAGAAGTACAAAACATTTTTTTCTTTTTTTTTTCAGAGTCCTCCCATCAACAGTCATCTATAAACAGTATCTGCAGCAGAGGAAACAATGGGATGGTAAAGTGCAGCCCATCAGCAGTGCTGAGAGAACAGCTAACAGCTCTCTTTGGCTTCCTTTAACCACCATCTATCAGTATCCATTTCATCTGATGGCAGCAAGGAGAGAAAGGATTTCAGGGTCGACACCATTGGCTATGTTCCATTTCCCTTCTGCTCTCCCTGAACATTTCCATTCAAGTTGGTCATCATAAGAACTTTGTACCTTTACAAAGTGGTGCCTGAGTTTGCTTGTTTTCCTCCTCTGCTCCCATCCCTATTTCCTTTCGTGATGTAGTTTTTACAGTGCAACTATATACAGCTTCCATCAGCCACAGCCAGCATGGTCAATGGTCAGAGATGATGGGAGTTGTAGCCCAACAACGTTGGGAGGACCACAAGTTAGCTGCCCTGTGGTTTGGGAATGCAACCTTAGACTGTAAGTCTGTGGGTAGGGGCGTGCCTGTTACTGTCATTATTGAGTTTCTGTAAAAAGGTAAAGGACACAGGTGATGCTGTGGTCTAAACCACTGAGTCTCTTGGGCCTGCCGATCGGAAGATCGGTGGTTCAAATCCCTAAGACGGAGTGAGCTCCCATTGCTCTGTCCCAGCTCCTGCCAACCTAGCAGTTTGAAAGCATGCCAGTGCAAGTAGATAAATAGATACCACCGTGGTGGGAAGGGAAATGGCATTTCTGTGCACTCTGGCACTCATTGCACCAGAAGCAGTTTAGTCATGCTCTCCGCATGACCTGGAAAGCTGTCTGTGAACAAACGGTGGCTCCCTCGGTCTGAAAAGCAAGATGAGCACCATGCCCCATAGTCACCTTTGACTGGACTTAACCGTCCAGGGGTCCTTTAACTTTTTTTTTTTAGCTTGAGTTTATGTAAGCCACTTTGGGTGACTTTTTGGCTGAAGCACAAGGGGAAAATGGCTTAATATAATTAAAGTATAGCAATTGTGTGTGTGTGTGTGTGAGAGAGAGAGAGAGAGAGAGAGAGAGAGAGAGAGAAAGAGAGAGAGAATTGGTGTCATTTAAATTTTATATCACTCATGCTGTGGTGCAGTGATGAGTGTTGGAATAGGACATGGGAGACCAGGGTTCAAATCTTAACTGAGCCACAAAGCTCACTGGGTGACCTTGGGCCATCTACTATATCTCAGCCTAACCTACTTCACAGGATTGTTGTGATGATATAATGGGGAGCGTGGAGCACCACACATTCCACTTTTAGCTCCTTGGGGGAAAGGCTGGCTATAAATGTAATAACAGAATGTTGTTGCTGAGCCTGTGATTTATGATAATAATCTCATGGGTGTTCTTTATGTCAGCCTATTAAGATTCCCACAGATGGAAAACTGAGTGTATGACCTGTTGCAAGGCATTTTGTTTGCTTAGCCTTATTCCAAGTTCAGCACTCTCTTCAGTTAATTGACAGCATTTGTGGGGTCCCTGAGGGAACAAGCTGTATTTTCTCTGTTGCCTTGGCATGGGAATGTCAGTTATTCTAACCTCAGCTGCAGCACAAAAATGAAATTCCTAAACTTCTGTAGAGTTCTCTAGGGCCTGGAATAGCTGTTCTGAAATTAAAATCCCTGTTTACTGTGAGGCATGTATATTTCTGATATAATGGACCCAAGCAGCTGTCACGCGGGGGGAAATAGCAAATGTATTGTCTTCCCCTGAAGGAGAAGTCCAGAGTGACTTGCCTTGGTGAAGGAACAGGAAGTGACAAAAGCATTGCCCCTTTGCGCTGACATTATCCCTGACCTGAGATGAAATGCTGTTCATCTCCAGCATAATAGGCAAACACATTGCTCAGCTGAATATATTTCAGGAGTATTTCCATTCAAAGTGTAGGACTGTAAGAGGAAAAGGAGTGCTCTATGTTGTTGTTGTTGCTGCTGCTGCTGCTGGCCACACTTCGTCACAAACTCTCCCTCCTCTCCTCTCACAATGCACCCTCATCCCAAGATCTTGCTGAGGAGAGGAGGCCGTCTTTCTCACTTTTACCTGCTTATGTGCACCCACAACATTGCAGGGGAAGCCACCCACTTCTGTTAGTGGCACAGAGCCAAGGGGATGAAGGCTTTCTCCTGTTCCTTCTGCTTTTGCCTGTGTGTGGCAGCAGCAGTGCTGCGAGGGGATGGAGGGGTTGGGTGAGGTGTAAAGAGTGTGGGGTTTCTGGCAAGCCCTAGTGTGTGACTGTGTATACCATGGAACTTGCTCCCCAAGGAGGCAACGACGGCAACCAATTGGATGGATTTAAAAGAAAAAAATAGACAAATTAATGGAGGAAAGGGCTATTGATGGCTACAAGTCATGATGGCTATGTTTTGCCTCCATAGCTGGAGTCAGTAATGCTTCCATTCTAAATCCTAGGTACTGGAAACAACAAGTGCTCTTCTGCTCATGTTCTGTTTACTGGTTTCCCACAGGCTTCTGGTTGTGAGAACAGGATGCTGAACTAAATGGGCCATTGGCCTGATCCAGCAGGCTATTTTCATGTCCTGATGTGTCTGTCTGTCTGTCTGTCTGTCTGTCTGTCTGTCTGCTATGCTAAAATCTTTATACTTTATCAAAAGGGTAGCCAACAGGAAGTCCTCTTTGTTTGGTTGAAATACAACTTCCATCACCTCAGACTATTTGCGCGTCAAGGTCCCCAAGCCACCCCAAATAAATCACATATCACACAGAAATTTTGTTTAAGGTTTTTGGCATAATTTTTGGCCACAACTTTATTAAAATACAAAAATGTGAGTGGTTGCTTAGGCACTGGTTGCGACTACCTGCCCCCGGTGGGGGACAAACTGACATTTCGCAAGCCTGCGAAAGTCAGAAAAGGGGAATACATTTGGGGGTAGCGACAGAGCAGGGAACCTGCCTTCAGCCCTCCCCAAATGCAATCAGGGGCTCTTGCGTGGCCCTAGCCCCTTGACAGGGTTCGGACAAAAGCAATGGTGAGCCCCTGTATTCCTTTAACGGAATCCCTTGCAGCAGCAGCATTGGGGGGGCAGGCACAGCCAATCCATGCCCCTCAACCAACCAAACCATAAACCAATCCCTAACCGCAACCTTACAAGTTGTGCCGATTTGCTACGCAGTAGGCAAAAACCAGCCAACCAGCCAGATGGACAAAATTCCTACCGGGCCCCTGGCCCAAAAGCAGAGGACCCCATGACAGGCATAGCAAGGTCAATGGGAACAACCCTAAATATAGGGAGAGGGGGACGGGCAATCCGATGCACAGAGCGAAACGAGGAAGCTCTATGCTTCGTGCAGGGAGTTTTAACATTTCTGGCTGTCAGTCACAAAATGGTAACATTAACTTCTTCCCAACAACAAGGGAAGCCCAATCACAACAGTGGCTAATAATCAATTAGCCCGCCCCACAACTTTGGAGTGTCTTGTCAGCCCCCACTGCAATACGTGCTCTCAATGAAGGAGAACATGCTTTGCCATTCCGTCTGAGGCTGACTAGAGTTGGAGCCCAACCTCTAGAGGGAACCATGTTGGCTATTTCTGCTTTTTCAGTTTGCTCAAAGATGCATTTACCTGTGGCACACATTTCTTTTCCTTGCCTCTTTCACTCGGTGTAATGACAAAAGCAAATGCAACCTTCATTTGAATGGCAAGGAGGCAAAAGGTTTGAAAAGGTCACTCTTGTAATTGTCCAAGGTCGTGAGTTAGTTAAGTCACTGGAATAGGACCCCTGAGCCTCCCCTCCAGTTCTCATGCATTAAATAGTGCCTCAGCAATTAGACCTTGAAATGTAAACCCTCGGCTAGACGGCAAGCCTTACAGTTGTTTTATTTCCCCTTCAACCGGTGCTGAATTACACTGTAATCCTTCTCTGAGGGAGAGCAGTTCATACATGATAAAGAAAGTTTAGCAGGAAGGAAACTGACAGATATATTTATGACTTCTTATTCAACATGGAAAAGCAATCATTGAGAGGTTTATAATGAATAAAATCGGTTAATATAAGATTTAAGAGGGTTGGTGAGCATTTATAACGCAGGCTTCCTGGACTTCAAAATTATTTTATAATGGCCAATGTTTAATATGTGATCAGCTTTACAATGACTTGGATTATCATTTGTATTAAGTCTCCTCAATAAGATTAATATGGATTAATAATAGGTTGACATTGGGATACATCAATAAAGGACAAGATAACAGGGTTATGTGTGTCAAAGAGGCATTTACGAATCTGACAAGGGAAATTAATAGGGTAGCATTTGAGGTTTTCAGCTGTGTAGGAAGCACCTGAATACAGACAGTTAAATGAATAAAACAAGGCTCGTAAATAGAATCAGCAAAGGCTACTGGTGCAGAAAGGAAGTATTAACATGCTGGTTCTTTCTTTCTTTCTTTCTTTCTTTCTTTCTTTCTTTCTTTCTTTCTCTCTCTCTCTCTCTCTGTCTCTGTCTCTGTCTCTGTCTCTCTCTCATTTAAAAGAGCTGAGAAGGGGGAAAAACATGTGTCGAAGATGGAAGACTTGGATTATGCTGATAGAAAACTGAGTTGGGGAAAATAAATAAGTTATTTTAAGTAGTATCCTTTTGGGTGACTGAGATGAAATTCCATGAGGTTTGGGAGATTATTTTGCTGGTGCTTCATGAATGCTCTAGCTGTTCAGATGCTCTGAATAACAGAAGGGACTCACGAATCATGATGGATCCAATTCAACAAACTTACAGTACAAGTCTATGCATATATTCTCAGAAGCAAGTGCCTCTGATTCAGTGGGACTTACTCTCAGCTAAGTGTGTATAAGGGGTTGCAGCCTTACGAATTTAACAGATTAATATCTATTGATTTTACATTTCAGGCAATGATTTTGTTTTCTAAGAGTCTCTGGTCGTCCAAATGCACAATTACTGTTCTTTTATTCACCTTATACACTGCTTTAAAAAGTACATTCCATTTCTCTTTTATTAGCTGGCTTAAGGAACATTTAAATGAAGAGTGTTTGGGGAGTTTGTATAAACTGGAATCCTTAGGGGAGTTCACATGACCCTTCCCACTAATATTGAGGTCTCCCCTTCCCAAACTGGCAGCATATGTTCCTGACTGCTGTTCAGGTTGAGAAGGCATAGCTAGCCTCTATCATTTTTTCTATGTATTTGGGGGTGTCCTTGTAACCCATCATTTTTACATAGCACTAGGCTTTTTACAGGAGAGAGACAGTAAATACAGGTAATAAGTTTTCAAAAACGTGTTAGCCAAAACTGCATGCAAAAATGTGTTTAATACAATTCTTTTGCAAGCAATTATTCCTAATATGCATTTGGTATGTCATCTTCATGAATATATGCATTCTAGGCACACTATGCATTTTTGCACACATTATTTAGCTGCATAGCAGCATTAAAAAATTCAGAGAAGTGAAAATTTTGAGGAATAATTGTATTTTGGCTCGCATTTTGGTTCAAGAAGTGCAAATTAGATAGTTTTTCTCCCTTATGCTCCAAAAAATCCAGTGTTAATTATTTCAATGGCTCATTTTCTCTAGCCTACTAAAAAGTGGGGATGGAAAGGAGATGCTTTTGTGTGTTCTAACCCATTATCTTTTCAAGACCACAGAAGAAATGAGCTTGAGTTTAGGGCCATTTTTTCTCTTCCCTTGACAGACTATAACACCCCAGACCAAGGATTCATCGACAAATTGGGGGATGAGTTTATGAAGCATGAATTAAAGGTGTTAAAAATCGATAGCAACAAAAGTAGAAAGAATTCTGCATTGGCAGTGCCATGTTGTGAGCCTTCCCTGAGAAAAAACAAAACCCCCCACAGTTCACCTGCAGCGTGCCAAGAGCTGTAAGATTGTCAAATATCCAAACTGGCCTTAAGAGTTCCAAATCATAAAGTAGTTACATTTTCATCATACACAGCAGCACAAAGACCTTTGAAAGCATGACTTTCATAGTTAAAAGCCAGCAAATGTGCTGCAACAAGGAGGCAGTGAGGCATTGCCCTTCCTTGAATGTTTGTTGATTTTCTCCATCACATTTACAAGCATTCCCACTCCTGAAACAAAATGCTCCTGTGCACAATTTTGATGTGCCCATAGATTAACAGAGGACAACTTTTATGCACTAAAGATTTAAAGAGGTGCAAAAAGCCAACTTTCAACAAAAAGGTAAAGGACCCCTGACAGTTCAGTCCAATCGCGAACGACTCTGGGGTTGCGGCGCTCATCTTGCTTTACTGGCCGAGGTAGCCAACATTTGTCTGCCGACAGTTTTTCCGGGTCATGTGGCTAGCATGACTAAGCCGCTTCTGGCAAAACCAGAGGAGTGCATGGAAACACCATTTACCTTCCCACCAGAGCGGTACCTATTTATCTACTTGCACTTTGAGGTGCTTTCGAACCGCTAGGTTGGCAGGAGCTGGGACTGAACAATGGGAGCAAACCCTGTCGTGGGGATTCAAACTGCCGACCTTCCGATCGGCAAGCCTAAGGCTCTGTGGTTTACACCACAGTGCCACCCATGTCCCTCAAAAACTTTCAACATACAGGTAAGAAATGGGTCTCAGGTAGACATACCCGAGTTTCCCTCAGTTTGAAGGGAATATAGTTTTTTTATCTGTTAATGAACTGCTTGCTATAAAAACATACATTTAATACCAGCAATAATTTTAGTGTCCTATGAAATGCTAATGTTGCTATTGCCCTGCTCTGCCTCACCCCATTCTGGTAAGAAGCAGCCATGCTGATGTTAGGAGGGTGGTGATGCAGTACTGCCCGCCCCCCCCCCCCGCTGGATGTTTCGGTCCCGTGCCCCTTGAAATTTTGGCTGTGCCATCTGCATTGTGGAATGCCCTCCCAAGAGAACCTTGCCTGGCTATAGCACTGCTCAATTTAATGCACAGTTATCATTCACTGGATCAGATGAAGAATCAATGGGGCTGCTTGAAAGCTCAAGCTGAACACCTGAAAAAAACCATAGTATTTAAAATAGTGATTGATTTGAACCCTTGTATGGCCAATTTCATCCTTTGCTCCCTTGCCCTTTCTTCCAGCTCCTTCCACTTACAAAAGAAAGAAAGAAAGAAAGAAAGAAAGAAAGAAAGAAAGAAAGAAAGAAACCTTACCTTGGTGAATCCTGTGTGTGTGTGTGTGTGTGTGTGTGTGAAGGGCAGGAGACCAGAGCAGGTGATGGAGACAGGAATGTCATTTGCAAGCCAAGATGTTGGGGCTGGCAAGCTTCATCATCTCTGGCTGATGTTGACAGCCAAAGGGGATGTTTGCAAACCTCAAATGCTCTGGCTTCAAGTGACGGAGCAAGTTCAAGGGTTTTTTTGTACTCAGTTCATTATTTCTTGTAAACCGCTTAGAGGTTTCCCTTCAATCAAGTGGTATTTAATATTTGTTAAATAATAATAATAAAAGTTGGGTAAGCTCAAGCGGGTTGTGGTGCGGCCACTTTTAATTGGAGCCAGCCATTTCCACATTACCAAGCCCTTCAAATAATCACATCTGGATCATCACTGGAGATTCAGTGTGGTGTAGTGGTTAAGAGCGGTAGACTCATAATCTGGTGAACTGGTTTCGCGTCTCCACTCCTCCACATGCAGCTGCTGGGTGACCTTCGGCCAGTCACACTTCTCTGAAGTCTCTCAGCCTCACTCACCTCACAGAGTGCTTGTTGTGGGGGAGGAAGGGAAAGCCACTTTGAGACTCCTTCAGGTAGTGATAAAGCGGGATATCAAATCCAAACTCCTCCTCCTCCTCCTCTTCTTCTTCTTAACCTCTATCATGACTCGCCTTGTGACAAACTATGAAGGCTTGGCTTTAAACTGTTTTTAACATTATGTTTTGATTGTAACCCACCCTGGGACCTTAAAGTGAAGGGCAGGTAAATTATCATCATCATCCTCATCATCACCATTCAGCTGGCTGCCTGGCTTTGGGACCATGGGCAAATTGATTATTTATATTATTAAATTTATATACTGCTGTTTATCCAAAGATCACAGTTTACACTGATGATGTATCCCTCCATATTTTATATTTACTGTGAAGTTCTTTTATATGTTTATTATTGCTTATATATTTCATCACTGTATTGTCAACTGCCTTTGGGGTCTCTGGACTGAACGTCTAGAAAACCATTTTATTGAATTTATACCATTCTCTTCCACTTGGGACGTTTTTACATGTTTAACAATTGGAACATTCTTGTATGTCTTTGCGATTGCATATTTTATTGTTGTAACTAAACCTGGGACCTTGTGCTGAAGGGCAGGTAATTAATTTTACAAATAAAGAAAAGCACTTTAAAGAAATTTGAATTATTTCTTTTCTTTATTTGCCAGAGTCATAATGTACTCTAATGTTCCGCAAGCCTTGAAAGCAAAATCACATACACATGAACACACACACCCCATCCAGAAAGAAGGCACGAGTCACAATATGAGATCAAGGTCATAACTTCATTAAGTTTAAGGATCTGTAATGAACTGATAATGAACTAACAAAAAATTGCAGGCAGCCTGCAGCTTTGAGGAGCTCTCTAGAATTAAGTTTCCCTCAAGCTCCTAAATGGAGAATTCTAGCCCAGCACAAGGCACAGGCTAGGCCAATCGGTATGTCCAGCTTCCTAATAAAGGTGAGTTGAGAGAGTCTTGGGTTCCCTAACCCACTATTTTGGTGTCTGTAGTTTTCCCTTGTTGTCTTTGTCCATGACAATGACCATAAAGAAGGCTGATCGCCGAAGAATTGATGCTTTTGAATTATGGTGCTGGAGGAGACTCTTGAGAGTCCCATGGACTGCAAGAAGATCAAACCTATCTATTCTGAAGGAAAGCAGCCCTGGGTGCTCACTGGAAGGACAGATCGTGAACCTGAGGCTCCAAGACTTTGGCCACCTCATTAGAAGAGAAGACTCCCTGGAAAAGACCCTGATGTTGGGAAAGATGGAGGGCACAAGGAGAAGGGGACAGCACAGGATGAGATGGTTGGATAGTGTTCTCGAGGCTACCAGCATGAGTTTGACCAAACTGCGGGAGGCAGTGGAAGACAGGCATGCCTGGCGTGCTCTGGTCCATGGGGTCACGAAGAGTCGGACACGACTAAACGACTAAACAACAACAACAACAGTTTTCCCTTCATCCTGGCCCTGTTCATTGAATTGGGGAATCGGTGGCGGGGAATAGGGAACTTGAACCCCCAGGTATCCTGGTTTCCAGTGATACTCCTGTGCAGAACTTCAGGGTTAGGCTTCCGTGACATCTCTTACTTTCAGTGAGCTCTGCATATATAAATATAAATAAAACACACAGTTCTGAATCATTCCATCTAAAGAAGCCTATTGCACAGCTGGAAAAATGACAGCTTAAAATGATCAAGGAAAGGCTAAAGCATTGGGGTCTTTTTGGTTTAGAGCATGATGGAGGGGGGATGATAAATGGGACATGAAAAAGGAATACTAAATGATGTGGAAGCTGGGAAATTCTTCTCATAATAATATTAGAATTCAGGGTCATGGAGCTAATTTGCAAAAGGTTGAGGAGTGACAGGAAAGAGTACATCTCTCACAGGGCTTGCTTTCTGGAATTCACTAGGACTCGACAGAGTGATGTCTCATAGCACAGCAGGCTTTTAAAGAGGTCTAGGCCAATTCATGTCTTATTAGCCATGACAGCTAATCATCATCATCATCATATATATATTATATTAGACTATCCAAACATAGGCACCATATGGATGCAAAGTGATGGGCAGGGCCGTCTTTAGCATATTCACCCCCAAATTTAGTTTAGCTGCTGCAAAATTGACTTTTATTGAGCTTTTTTAGGGAGGGGGAAGCCAAAGTTGTTGGCTTTTTTGGGGGCGGGGGAAAATCACAAAAATCACTCAGTTGTAACAACAATGGGTAAAACTGCTTTTGTTTCCTGACTCGTCGGGAATATTTGATGCTACGGAGTAACAGAGCGGGGGGACGGGACTTTCGCTCCATTGCTTTTCACTGCCGCCGATTGAGAGGGACTGGTATACAGCAGCTATACATTTGGCGCCTTCCAGAATTCGGCACCTGGGTGCCCCGCAGCCCTTGCACCCTTGGGTAAAGATGGCCCTGGTGATGGAGAAGGACATCAGCCAGTGTCTAGAGCCACTGCTGTCCTCAATCTGGTGCATTCCAGATGTTTTGCACTACAATTGCCACCTGCCTGCTCCAGTACAGCCACTTCCCATGAAGGAACCACTCACAAATGAGATAATTGGTCTCCAAGGGTTTTTTGTGTGTACACCTCCTCTTTGTGAATCCTTCATTCAAGATGCAGCGTTTCTTCAGGAGATTCCTTGCCTAAAGCTTCCCTTCCTGTTTTAAGAAGGGTTGAGGCATCAGGCCAATGGCCCATCTAGCCGAGAGCATCCTGTTGTCAACAGTGGCCAACAACATGCGTTTGGGAAGCCTGCAAGCAGGGTTCAAGCACAAGAGCACTCTCCCCTCCTGTGTTTTTCAGCAACCAGTATTCAAAAGCATTGCTGCCTCCAACTGTGGAGGCACAACTTAGCCATTATGGCTAATAGCCACCAATAGGCCTTGTCTGGAGGATCTGAGCTCAGGATTTCTCCCTTGGGGATTATGAAAATGGTTGTCATTGCCATGTAAGGCGGACAGTAGGGACAAGCAGTGCTTTTTCTGGGGGTATGCAGGAGTACGCACACCTCTAAACATTTTGTGAATCTAACGGGAGAAGAAACTAAAAAGTTTCTTCTCTAGCATGGTGAATCGTCAGTTCCACTGCTACCCCCAATGGCGGCCTCATTTCCTGTCATGGTGTTTCCTGAGTCTCAAATGGAAGCGAGCATTTACTGTGTGAAGTAGGAGTTGGAATCTAGCATGGTGATTGGTCAGTTTCGTCGTTACCACCTCCGATGGTGGCTTTGGAGAAGATGTTAGTGCACACATGCCAATGTGGAAGTTACTGTGAGCTATCAGCTGTGAATTATGAGGTAATGCATGTTCTTTGGTTTATTTACTGTATTTATTTCCCCCGATTTGAACTATGAAATGGTGATTTTCTTAAGTCAAAATGAGAGTACTGTACCCCTAAACATTTTTTTAGAAAAAAGCACTGGGTCAAGTGCATTATATGCACCTCTGTAACCCTGTTTTTACTTTGTGCAACAGGGGAGTATCTCTACACATTGACAAGGGTTTGTGTGAAAAAAATGTATTGATATGTGCAGCTCAACAGTTGTGTGCAAAGGTGTATGACATTTGAATTATTGAAGAAGTGTAGAGTTCAAGTATTTGTGTATACAACTACACAGACTGTGCACTCATTGAATACAATTCATGAACTATTATGGTTTCCATGGGGCCTGGGAAGCTATGGAAATCAACTGATGTTTCTAGATACTAATGAAATAGAGTCCCAATAGTCTCACTCCCAAGTCATGCATAACAGATGACACTTCTTTACTTAGTGACTAGCTTTTGGGGGGGAATGAAGGTCATGTGCCATAGTTCTCTAACACATCTTTAATGTTGTTGTTATTGTTGTTGTCATTTAGTCTTTTATTCGTTTAGTCGTGTCCAACTCTTTGTCACCCCATGGACCAGAGCACACAATACATGTTTAATGTATGTATCTAAAGAGTTCCCAAAGACCAGACCCCCTTTTTCTAAGTGTCCCTTTTGCTGTGCTAATTTGTTAACATTCGGGGGTGGGGGGGTGGAATCTCTTCTGACACACAAGAATACTGCTATTTCATACCCAAAGAACCTGTGGAATTATACAAACACCATTTCAGCATGCTCGTTTGCAGGGCAGGTAATAGAGCTTGAAATAATTTTTAGATCCGATGTGGTGGTGGGAAAGCGGTACAGAAAATCCCACGACAACAGCAAATCTAAATACATTGAAAAATCCCAGGGCTTTCACAGGCCTCTGTCTGTAACCATGGAAAACGATGCACAATTGCTGTCTTATCTACATGGCGCTGCTATTGAGACTTCCGTAACTGCAGCCTAATGAGCTGGCTTTGTCTTTGAATACTAAATATGTCATCACTGGGAGATGTCGCCTCCTTCTTCCTGCGGAGCATCCTGGCTGCATTTGTGGCCAGCGATTGCAGCTCACGTTCTGCACTTGACTCTTTTGAGTCAAATAAGTGGTTGTCAGTTGTCCTTTGCAGTCCTCCGTCTTGGGTCAATGGCTCTTTGAGCAGAACCCAAAGCCTGAGAGGAGTTTCGCTTACACTCAAGTCTAGCCTGATATGACTGGCAGGACAATATTTACAAAGGCTTTCTGTTTACCTGCTTGACAGAAGCATTTCCTTCTGTGCTTTATTGGGTGAATAATGTGCACTTCTAATTTGCTTGGTAAATGCATATTATGTGCCTAATTGACCATAGCAGCATTTGGGGAGGCATTATCTACTCCTTTCTGCCAATCGGTATTTAGATATGCAGTGAAAAATCCTCACGATTGCCTGGCATAATCATAGGCATTCGCCAAGATTTACAAGAGTCCAGGCATTTCAAGGGAGTGCCTCTAACATAAATACACAGGACATGAAAAGTAATTGGCCTTGGCTATACAGTATAGGTGAACTGGAAAGTGTTATTTTTTTAACCTGTTCACTCCTCAATGCCCTGCAGTTTCCACTGCAGGCAATGGTGCTTCTAAATCAGCAATGTGAGGCAATTTCTCCTCCTCTCATCAGAAGTAGAATTGATTTACTTGTGAAGAAGCATCCAGAGGAAAAATTGACCTAGGAAGTTAGTTATTTTTGAACAAATGCTTTTCATGTGTTAATTATGGTTGCACACTTTCTGTCGGCCTTCCATGGTCTTAAAGACTTCTAGATTTATGCTTTGGTTGTGTTTGGGGCATCTTCTCAGCATGATTGTGTATTTTCCCCCAATCCAGGTCAGCAGTCATACAGACAAGAATGAGCACAGGGAGAGAGGCCATCACTCCAGTGGTAGAGCACATGCTTTACTTTCGGAAGGCTCCAGATTTCATCCTTTCTTGTTGTTGGCATCCGTCTGCTGTGGTTAAAAGAATCGGGTAGAAGGTAAAGTGAAAGATCACAGGCTATAAACTGGGGGATCCAATGCTAAGGAGAGCAAAAATACAGTAGGGTCACAGAAATGGAATCTGGAGCCTCTAGGCAGTAGTAGCTCAAAAGGAGGAATGGGGGAGAAATGAGAGTCAGTACGCATTTAAAGCCCATTTATCAGGTTTCCATTTTCCAAAACAATATCCTTTGAAATTTGTACTTATCTGAATTACGCAAAGCAATTCAGCTTACAAAAAATGCATATATTAGGGGAAAGTGTGTATAAAAACGAAGATATTCAGTAAAAACGACATACAACAATGTATTGTATTAGAGGAAACCGCTTTCACAAATGTGTACATTTGTCAAAAGTGCATATAAAATTGTGTTTAATAGAAGAATTGCACTAAAATGTTGCCGTGGCCCAATGGCTTCCTTAAGGTCACCTACTCTGTTTATGAGAGGGATTAGGGATGAGGAAGAAATGTCATTTGCCATTAAAGGAAGCTGTATTAACTAGGAAATTTGCACTTTCCCAAATTTTGCAATGCTGTTTTCCAGGCAAAGAATGTGTACAAAATGTGTATACAGTTGGAAAGTGCGCATAGAAAGGCATATATTTGTGAAGATGGTGTGCAAAATGGATCACATTCGGAGAAAATTCATGTGCAAAAATGAGTTTATTAGAGGAAATTGCATATAAAAACATGTATGTATGAAGAAAAAGGTAAAGGTAAAGGATCCCTGACAGTTAAGTCCAGTCGCGAACAACTCTGGGGTTGCAGCACTCATTTTGCTTTACAGGCTGAGGGAGCCGATGTTTGTCTGCCGACAGTTTTTCCGGGTCATGTGGCCAGCATGACTAAGCTGCTTCTGGTGAACCAGAGCAGCACACAGAAACGCCGTTTACCTTCCCACCAGAGTGGTACCTGTTTATCTACTTGCACTTTGACATGCTTTTGAACTGCTAGCTTAGCAGGAGCTGGGACCGAGCAACGGGAGCTTACCCTGTCACAGGGATTCGAACCGCGACCTTCCGATCAGCAAGCCCTAGGCTCAGTGGTTTAGACCCGTGTCCCTAAAATGAAGAAATGTGGCCCCTAATGCATGTTTTGGTGAAAAGTGTGTCCCAGGAGGTCTGTAAAGGTTGAAGACTACCTGAATTAGACATCAGGGACTTATTTAAGCCATACTGAAGTTGCCCTGAAAGCAAGCAGCACATTTGCATTTCATCTTGTAGGGAAAACTACACAGACATCTGTTTCCAGAAACAGAAGTGACCTAAATAAGCACTTGCACTTAACTGAATCACTGTATATATATTTTCCTGATAGAAAGGGCTGGTAACCCCAGCAACCGTTCTGCATCTCAGTGATTAATGATCAGCTCTAGACATGTGGACAAACGACTCTTGCCAAGGGTCGAGTTGGCTAAGGTGATCTTAATGCATCTTTTCTATCTCAGATGCTGATGGCTGGACAACACACTGCCTGTGGCAGAGACATGGTGGTTCTCAAATACGTGGAAGGGATTGGGTTCATTATTCTGTGGTCTGCCTATGAGACTGTCTGAGGAACAGAAGGTTAACTGATTTTAGCTGATTGACCCAGAAGGGGAAGAAAAGGGGGGAAGCCACCCCTATTCTGGAGCAAATGAGAAAAGAGAACTATAGCCTTTGATTATATTTAGATCAATTGCCCAAGAGACAAGAGAGGGGGGAATACTATTTTGCCAAGAGGATTAATCGATTCCTACTATTTACATGGAGAAATGCACATCATTTAAACTGGTCACCAATGCATGTTTCATAAGATTAAACTGATGGATGCAGGGTTTAATGATTGTTCTTGGCTGAGAATGCGGTACAGAAATAAGTACAGCTTTGGATGAAAAACACAATAAGGATGCCCAAATGTGTTTGTTTTTTAAGTGGGGGGACAGAACAAAACCTTAATCTGTTGTGGTCTAACAATAATAGGAAACAGATAATTGAAAGATTTTGTGCCAATTACAACATTTCTTTCATATTTACCGTACACAGAAAGATTCTCATATCAAAATGTCCAAGGGTCTGAAATACTAATTTAGAATTTAGAGTTAGAACTTGCCAATCAGAATCCAGATACAGAGGCACAATAAGCATTTTGCATCAAAAAAATAGAGAGCACTGCGAAACACTAAATAGCAACTTGTTGAATGTGGTGTAGTGGCAACAACAGATGGAAGACCCAAGTCTAACAGGTTATGGGCCACATGACTTCTACAACTCTAATACTCCACACTGCTGGAATGAATTAAATAGGCATTTGGGAACAGTGTGGTCTGGGCACCTGCTGGGGCATTGAGTCTGGGCAGGTGGCGAAGTTGAGGAGAAAAGGTATTTCCAACCACACACACACACAATATAATCTAGAGCAAGGATGGGAACCTGTGACCCTCCATATCCTATTGGACTGCATCTCCCATCAGCATTGACCAATGACTGGAGCTGATGAGGTTTGAAGCCACTGATTGCAGGGCAGCAGTTGAAGAAGGAGCAAAAAGGGTTTTCTTGTGTGTGTGTGTGTGTGTGTGTGTGTGTGTTTCTTTGTGGCTGATTGGCTGCTCTCCCTGTGCAAAGGTCAGAGGGGGCAGGGTTTCTGTTGAGGCAGGTGATTAGCTGTGGGAGGAGCTTATCAGAGATTGCAGGGCAGCAGTTGAAGAAGGAGCAAAAAGGGTTTTCTTGTGTGTGTGTTTCTTTGTGGCTGATTGGCTGCTCTCCCTGTGCAAAGGTCAGAGGGGGCAGGGTTTCTGTTGAGGCAGGTGATTAGCTGTGGGAGGAGCTTATCAGAGATTGCAGGGCAGCAGTTGAAG
Source organism: Podarcis pityusensis (assembly GCF_964106645.2). Classification (NCBI taxonomy): domain Eukaryota; kingdom Metazoa; phylum Chordata; class Lepidosauria; order Squamata; family Lacertidae; genus Podarcis; species Podarcis pityusensis. Next base: position 87,853,601 of record NC_138026.1, on the reverse strand, counting down.
AAGGAGCAAAAAGGGTTTTCTTGTGTGTGTGTTTCTTTGTGGCTGATTGGCTGCTCTCCCTGTGCAAAGGTCAGAGGGGGCAGGGTTTCTGTTGAGGCAGGTGATTAGCTGTGGGAGAAGCTTATCAGAGATTGCAGGGCAGCAGTTGAAGAAGGAGCAAAAAGGGTTTTCTTGTGTGTGTGTTTCTTTGTGGCTGATTAGCTGCCTAGTGGTGCGTGCAGTTTGATCCATCTTGTAGATTTAGGGGAGCTAGTCTCAAACGTTTGTGGGGGGAGACCTAGGTTTTTTTGTGGGGGGAGTTATTTTTCCTGTCTCCACGCTTTTTATGATGGAGGACTGCTGTAGCCACCCCCAACGACACGTTAACAAGATGGAGGGGGAGGGAACAGCTGCAGTCGCCTGCGGTTCCTGCGCAATGTTTGCCATCTTGCCAAAGGTTGCAGGCAGCTTTACCTGCAGCAATTGCATGTCGATTGCCCTCTTAAAAGACAAGGTCCAGCAACTGGAGGAACGTGTAGCTACACTACAAAGAATTAGAGAGCTGGAGCTGTTCTTGGAAGCAACAGAGCACACCGTTTCCACCAAGGAGGAGACGGGGGACTCCCCTGAGAAGGACGCTAGTTCACCAACACAGGAGCCAGATATATGGAGAAACGTGACTCAAAGAAGTAGGAGGCCCAGGGTTCGCTCTGATTGTTTAGAAATACACAATCGCTTTGAGGTCCTCTCCCCTAGCATGGAAGACGAAGAGCAGACTCCATTTGAGGATCTCTCCCTCATTACAGTCGATCAGGTATATGAAGACGAGCAGCAAAGTCAGTCCTCAGGGAATGTGCAGGCGACCTTGGAGCGGACAGCTCACGGAAGAACCCCGACCAAACCTAAGAGGAGGCGTGTAGTGGTGATAGGGGATTCCCTACTGAGGGGAACAGAAGCAGTGATCTGTGGGCCTGACAAGATGTCTCGGGAAGTGTGCTGTCTCCCCGGGGCTAAGATCCAAGATGTAACTGAGCGACTGCAAAGAATCATAAAACCCACTGACAAATACCCCTTCCTCTTGGTTCATGTGGGAACCAATGACACTGCAAGCAATAGCCTCCAGAAGATCAAAAGAGACTACGAGGCTCTGGGCAGGAAATTGAAGCAATTAAATGCACAAATTGTGATCTCATCTGTCCTCCCAGTTGAACGACGTGGTCCAGGGAGAGAGGGGAAAATAGTGGAAGTGAACAGCTGGCTTCGCAAATGGTGTAAACAGGAACGGTTTGGATTCTTAGATCACGGACTGCAGTTTCTTGAAGATGGACTTCTGGCAAGCGATGGGCTGCACCTCACAACGGTTGGGAGAAATGTTTTTGCCAAAAATCTCAGAAACCTCATCAGGAGGGCTTTAAACTGACTAATGTGGGGGAGGGAGACAGTGCTCCTGAAGGTAGGAGTCTATCAATTGATGAAGATGATCATCCAAATGTCATAGACCAAATGGAGCAAACAGCACACAGACCTAGTGGTGGGAGGAAAAAATCCTTAAATAAGAGTCACGGGGGAATGATTAATGGACTTCAATGTCTGTACACTAATGCGCAAAGCATGGGAAATAAACAAGATGAGCTTGAGCTCTTGGTACAGCAAACTAAATATGACATAATAGGCATCACTGAAACCTGGTGGGATAAGTCCCACGATTGGAATGTAATAATGGGGGGATACAATCTATTTCAGAGAAACAGACCAGACAAGAAAGGAGGAGGAGTGGCGTTATATGTCAGGGATGTGTATACCTGTGAAGAGATCCAAGATTTAGAACCTCAAAACCAAAGTGAGAGCATTTGGGTCAAAATTAAGGGAGAGAAGAATAACAGTGACCTCATTGTGGGAGTTTACTACAGATCCCCAAGCCAAACGGAGGACATAGATGATGCCTTCCTGGAACAGATGGCCAAGCATGCAAAAGGAAGGGAGATAGTAGTAATGGGGGACTTCAATTACCCGGATATTTGTTGGATGTCAAACTCAGCCAAGAGCATAAGGTCAAACAGATTCCTCACTGGCCTTGCAGACAACTTCATTGTCCAGAAAGTGGGAGAAGCAACAAGAGGAACAGCCATTTTAGATCTGGTCCTAACCAATGTTGATGACCTGGTTAGTGGGGTAGAAGTGGAAGGATCATTAGGCGCAAGTGATCATGCTCTTCTGAAGTTTACTATACAGCGGAAAGGAGCAGCCAAGCATACTAGGACTCAATTTCTTGACTTTAAGAAAGCTGACTTCATAAAACTTAGGGAAGTGCTGGGTGAGATCCCATGGACAGTAATACTAAAAGGAAAGGGAGTTCATGATGGCTGGGAGTTTGTTAAGAGGGAGATACTAAAAGCACAACGTCAGGCAATACCAATGAGACAGAAACATGGAAGGTGCCTAAAGAAGCCAGGGTGGCTATCTAAAGAACTTCTAACTGAGTTAAGATTAAAAAAGGATGTGTACAAAAAATGGAAAAGGGGGGAAACCACCAAAGAGGAATTCAAACAAATAGCCAGCATGTGTAGACACAAAGTCAGAAAAGCTAAAGCACAGAATGAACTCAGGCTTGCTAGAGAGGTTAAAAGCAACAAAAAAGGCTTTTATGGGTATGTCCGTAGCAAAAGGAAGAACAAAGAAACAGTGGGGTCACTCAGAGGAGAAGATGGTGAAATGCAAACAGGGGACACAGAAAGGGCTGAACTCCTCAATGCCTTCTTTGCCTCAGTCTTCTCCGATAAAGAAAACAATGCCCGACCTGAAGAATTTGGAGCAAATGATTCAGCAAAGGAAACACAGCCCAGAATAACTAAGGAGATAGTACAAGAATACTTGGCTAGTTTAGATGTATTCAAGTCTCCAGGGCCAGATGAACTGCATCCAAGAGTATTAAAAGAACTGGCAGATGTGATCTCAGAACCACTGGCAGTCATCTTTGAGAATTCCTGGAGAACAGGCGAAGTCCCGACAGACTGGAGGAGGGCAAATGTTGTCCCTATTTTCAAAAAGGGGAAAAGAGAGGACCCAAATAATTACCGCCCAGTCAGTCTGACATCAATACCAGGGAAGATTCTGGAGCAGATCATTAAGCAAACAGTCTGTGAGCACCTAGAAAGGAATGCTGTGATCACCAACAGTCAGCATGGATTTCTGAAAAATAAGTCATGTCAGACTAACCTGATCTCGTTTTTTGACAGAATTACAAGCCTGGTAGATGAAGGGAACGCAGTGGATGTAGCCTACCTTGATTTCAGCAAGGCATTTGACAAGGTGCCTCATGATATTCTTGTAAAGAAGCTGGTAAAATGCGGTCTTGACTATGCTACCACTCAGTGGATTTGTAACTGGCTGACTGACCGAACCCAAAGGGTGCTCATCAATGGTTCCTCTTCATCCTGGAGAAGAGTGACTAGTGGGGTGCCACAGGGTTCTGTCTTGGGCCCGGTCTTATTCAACATCTTTATCAACGACTTGGATGATGGACTCAAGGGCATCCTGATCAAATTTGCAGATGACACCAAATTGGGAGGGGTGGCTAACACCCCAGAGGACAGGATCACACTTCAAAACGACCTTGACAGATTAGAGAACTGGGCCAAAACAAACAAGATGAATTTTAACAGGGAGAAATGTAAAGTATTGCACTTGGGCAAAAAAAATGAGAGGCACAAATACAAGATGGGGGACACCTGGCTTGAGAGCAGTACATGTGAAAAGGATCTAGGAGTCTTGGTTGACCACAAACTTGACATGAGCCAACAGTGTGACGCGGCAGCTAAAAAAGCCAAAGCAATTCTGGGCTGCATCAATAGGAGTATAGCATCTAGATCAAGGGAAGTAATAGTGCCACTGTATTCTGCTCTGGTCAGACCTCACCTGGAGTACTGTGTCCAGTTCTGGGCACCACAGTTCAAGAAGGACATTGACAAACTGGAACGTGTCCAGAGGAGGGCAACCAAAATGGTCAAAGGCCTGGAAACGATGCCTTATGAGGAACGGCTAAGGGAGCTGGGCATGTTTAGCCTGGAGAAGAGGAGGTTAAGGGGTGATATGATAGCCATGTTCAAATATATTAAAGGATGTCACATAGAGGAGGGAGAAAGGTTGTTTTCTGCTGCTCCAGAGAAGCGGACACAGAGCAATGGATCCAAACTACAAGAAAGAAGATTCCACCTAAACATTAGGAAGAACTTCCTGACAGTAAGAGCTGTTCGACAGTGGAATTTGCTGCCAAGGAGTGTGGTGGAGTCTCCTTCTTTGGAGGTCTTTAAGCAGAGGCTTGACAACCATATGTCAGGAGTGCTCTGATGGTGTTCCTGCTTGGCAGGGGGTTGGACTCGATGGCCCTTGTGGTCTCTTCCAACTCTATGATTCTATGATTCTATGATTCTATGATTCTATGATTCTCCATCTTGACAGACAGGGAAAGCGGGGCACTATAGGAGCTCAATCTGAGCATACAGAGTGGGGTCCTATCCCCTCCTGAGGATCAATGGAGAAAGAGCCCCTCCTTCAGTCTCACATTAGGGCCTTCACAGCGTTTCTCTCCCTCAACTCCAATCTGCACTGCACACTCACCACTCCTTTAGCTTTTATCGAAAGAAAGAGTCCCTGCAGAGAAATGGCAGGCAATTTTTTCCAAGCATCATTGGATGAGTGGGGGGAAATGCCCAAGCAATTCTGGGTTGTTGGTTTTTGGGGGGTGTTACTGGCTAATTTTTGGGTGAATCTGAGATGAGCTTTGGAGAGCTGTAGTTTTCAGACTCTCTGAACTCAAAGATGCTGCCCACAGCAACATTACTTTCTGAATATGTTTTTATTGATTTTCCAATATCGTTCCAAGAGCAGCCTCAATATAACAATACAAATTATTCCATTAGTACAATTATTAATGCCAATTATTCAAATGTCAAATTATACAATTTAATCAAACTGCCCTCCCCGCATGCTGGATTTGATGGCATTGTTCTGCTTTTTTTTTTTTTTTTGCATTCCAAAATCTTAATAATTTCCATTAAATTCCATATTTATATTCCGATTTCTTCCATCCTCACTTGTACAGACCTTTTTTTTTAAAAAAAATCTTGCATTCCGGGGAGGGTTGCAGTATCATAAATGTAGAGAAAAACTTTAATATAAACAAACTGTGGGCTCCCCACCACCACCATCACTTTCACTGAATGAAATCCCCTCTCAAGCCAAACCTTTTAAATCCTTGTAGCTTGGTTGTTTCTTATCTTATCATTCCTAGCACATACCTGTAGCTTACTCCAATTTTTAAAAACCCAATTAGCAGGATAACCTGTGCTTCCAGGAACGGGATGGGGGGGGGGTGCGGCAGCCGAAGTGCTCCATGCACCCAGTGCCTTTGCCTGCCCTCGCATTCCATGGAGAAGCGAGTGTCAGACCACCAGGCAAACTGCGGGTGAGAGCCTGGTCCCTCTGCCAACCAAAGAGGAATGCAGAAAATACAATTCTCCCATCATTTTCTCTTTTTCTATAATAATTTTTATTTGATTTTACAAATATAAAAATATAACAGTCCAAATTACACATCCATATTTAGAGAATTCTGCAAATCTCTGGACTTCCCACCTTCCTCTCCATGGGTCCTATTGTACACCCTCTCAACTGCATATTATTTCATAATCCATCTTTTATATATTTCCATTTTCCCCATAGTATTCACTACATTACAAGTTATTAGAATCCTACTAGTGTCTTCATCTGCTTACAGTGGTCTCCTAGATAAATAATATTTTTTTTCCATTCTTTGTTGAAGTTTTGATCTTCTTGGTCCCCCCCCCCCAATCATTTTCTGATTATCTCTCCACGGGGTTGTGAGAGGAGTCCATCCCCTAGCGTACAGGAAACAGAAAGAATGCCCACATCAACATTAGCTTTGAAATGCCTGCACACACGACTGTCTGTGTGCCTTGCAGAAGATTCTGGAGCATTTATTGCTTGCTACCTTTGTAGAATTGCATCGTGAAAGACAAGAAAAGAAATAATTGCAAAAGAATAAGTATCTGCAGTATCTCTCCCTCAACAATTCAGCCAGCTAGCAGACAAACATATTTTGAAGCTGCTGCCTCATTTCTGTCCTTTCTCTGCGTCAACTGAGCAAAGCTCTACCTGTCTGCTACAATGAGTTCTGAGTTTTCTGTGGACAAATTTAACTGGAGTTATGGGCTAGTTGATTCTTCTGGTTCAGAAATGTTTGTACGCCTTGAGCCACAGGTAGACTCCCGTCTACAAAATCCAGTGTGACTTTTCACAAAACAGCTGCCAGCACTTGGATGCTTTGAGTCTGATGCTGAGGAAATCCTGGTGACTGCTTGTATCCCTCAACTTCTCTCTGCCATTGGAAACTGGAACTGCACAAAGCCACCTTTTCTGTCACCTCCAGAAAGAAAGAAAGAAATGATAATCTCATTTAACTACTATCAATAACACTCATTTTTTTGGGGGGGGGGGAGGAATAAAGGAAACTGTTCAGCTTTCTCTGTGCCTCTGGGCACTATTTCTTCATTCCCATTTATTAAGAGAGAGAGTTTAGCACATACACTTAAACTGCTATATAAAATCCCATCACCTAAGCTTTTGTTTTGTTTTGTTTTGTTTTGTTTCAAGCACGTTTCCTTCCATATTCTTAATATCACTTTTATAGATGCTCTTGTACAGCATAGATTTTTTTGTACTGCAAGGACATCAGAAGGTTGTCTAGATCAGCAGGTCTCTATCTCTAACTTTACCATCTATCTATCTATATCTATCTATCTATCTATCTATCTATCTATCTATCATCTATCTATCATCTATCTATCTATCTATCTATCTATCTATCTATCTAATCTATCTATTCCCTGCTCATGACCTCATATTCACAAATCTCCTACTAAGTACGGTAATTATCACCAACACAGTACACACCTATTTGGTAGTGATGCTTGAAAGACTCTAGGAGTGCTGCATCCCAGAACAAATTCACATGATACGCAGCTTCTGAAATAATGTGTAGATCAGAATGTAGCCCACTCCAGAATCTGCATTCTTGGCAAATTCCATTGGGTGGTCTGAGGGCAATGCAGATCTATGTCAACATAGGAGGATAGGAAGCTTCCTTATACTGAATAAGACCATTGGTCCATCTAGCTCAGTAAGATTTATAAAGACTGGCAACAGCTCTCCAAAGTTTCAGGAAGGGATTTCTCCCAGCCCTACTTGGAAACACTGGAGACAGAACCTGGGACATTCTGGATGCAATGCAGGGGCTCTACGACTCAGCTATGGCCTTTCCACTTCTTTAACCCTCTTTTTTCTGGCAATGCTTTCTTCTTTTTTGGCAATAAGCAAGTGGCCACCTACTAAAGACCTATCAGAGTTCTTGGCTTTGAAGAAAGTATATGCCTGTGAGCAAAAATAATTAGCACCTTCACCCTGAAGCAATCCTTTTTCGGTGGTCTTGTAGTAAGGTTAAAGCTTACTGGGAAATGATATACAATGAATTGAAAAGGATGTTCAAAATAACTTTTGTAAAAAAACAAAACACAGAAGCTTTTCTTTGGGGAATTATAGGGACAGAACTACCTAAATTGTATAGAAATTTATTTATGTATGCTACTACAGCAGCAAGAATGCTACTTGTCCAAAAGTGGAAAGAAGCAGAAGTCCCAGCAAAGGAAGAATGGATACAAAAACTTATGGAATATGTAGCAATGGTGAAACTTACAGGAAGAATAAGAAATCAAGATAACAAACTTTTTATAAAAGAATGGAAATTGTTCATTGAATATTTACAGATAAATTGCAGATAAAAACATTAGCATCATTATTGTAATAACCCGCAATTTCATAAGAGTATATATTTAAAGTAGATAATTAAATGAGCAAATTAAATGAATTTGGATATGCAGAAGATATTAAAAAAACAGTTTAAGGAACCACAGAAAGAGGGGGAAGGAAGTTGAACTTTGAAATGTTAAATTGATTGTAAAACTAATGAAATGTATAAACTTGAAAAGTATAAATAAAAGCTTAAAACAATAATAATGAAGCAATCCTTATTCAACTATATCCTCATGGTAAAAATGATGCCCATTTTTACCACCTATCAAAACCACTGTCAGACTGGAAGAATTCCAAGGTGAGTTGGTCTCCAGGTCATTCTGGACAGCTCCCACACTGCCCTAGGCCTTCCTACACATGCATGGAGACTTGTCAGTTCTGCCCACCCATAAAAGACAGTCCCAATGCTGCGTATGTGGGTGAAAACCTATATTAGTCAAACTCAGAGTGGACCTATTGCAAGCTATACTGATAAGAAACATACATCCATTGAAACATAATCAGAGCTTTCTGGATCAGGCCAATGGCCCATTTAGTCCAGCATTCTTTTTTCACAGTGGCCAACCAGGTGTCTGTGGGAAACCCACAAGCAGAACCTGATCACACAAACACTCTCACCTCCTGTGGTTCCCGCACAATTAGTTTTTAGAAGCATTACTTCCTCCGCCATGGAGGCGGAGCATAGCCATTGATTTCTATGAGTCTACTCTGAGTCTGATTGAGTTGGATTATAGTGGTACCTTGGGTTAAGTACTTAATTTGTTCAGGAGGTCCGTTCTTAACCTGAAACTGTATTTAACCTGAAGCACCACTTTAGCTAATGGAGCCTCCTGCTGCTGCTGCGCCGCCGGAGCACAATTTCTGTTCTCATCCTGAAGCAAAGTTCTTTACCCAAGGTAATATTTCTGGGTTAGCAGAGACTGTAACCTGAAGCGTATGTAACCCGAGGTACCACTGTACTGTAGTGGATATCATCCTGAGAAATCAAAATCAAATAACCTATTGAAAAAGGCTTGTAGAACCATAATCCATTTAGCTTTATTCTGTTCCATTCTATCAATATTTCAGACTGAAGAAAATGTTTAGCAGACATTACAAGCTCAAAACGGTGTGCAGTACTATTAGTCTTAACCCCCAGTCCACTGCATTCACTGTAGATTTTAAGTACACAAAGGAAAGCAGGGCAGAGTTACTGCTAATATCTGAAACCATTCTGGCATATCTTCCATGAAATGAGAGTACATTGTTTCTGATAAAACCTGGAAACTAAGTCAGTATCAGTGCCTCAGATGAGAAGGAGGGGGCAGGGGAGAAAGAAAACAAATATTGCATTGGCTCATTACACATGGTTTTAAAATGTTAACAATCAACAAACAGCTTTAGTTCTGAACTGAATAGGGAGGCTTTGCAGTTCATTAGTTCCATATAATTTAGGCTTGCCTGCTGTGACAAATTGTTACATTAGGACACTATTTTGCTGTGTTTGTACAGTGCAGTGTCTGTCAGCTGGGAGCAAGTCAACACTTAAAGCCTTTATTATAAAGCAAATGAACCCAAGACTTGGCTTGTAACTTCCACGCAGCTTCCAGACAGCAGGCACAGTGTTGGCTTGCCCTTCATTCTCGCTTCTTTCCCCACACCTCATGGTGGAACCACAGCATTCATCCAAGCTCCAGATGGAGTACGAAGTTTGGGCCTCAGTACACAACACCATCGCCATGTGCTTGGCCCCAGGGATCCATGGAAATGCATTTGAGGTTAATATGGATCCCTTCTTGCCATCTCTGTATTTTGTGCAACTTATTCATAGATTTGAAAGATTTATATTCTGCCCTTCCAATGCATTCATGTTCCTCAAAGCAGCATACAACAATTAAAACACATACTAAAAGGTGCTACACTTCCAATGGGGTGAAGTTTCCCCTTGGGTGGTGGCAGACAGTACAGATTCTATATCAGCCTTCTTCAATGAGATGCTGTTGGACTTCTTCTTTCATCAGTCCTAGCCAATGGTCAGGGGGGTGTTATGCAAAACACATGGAGGGCATTAGATCAGAGAAGGCTATCCTAAACATTTAGCAGTGGATGATGTCACTATTATTGAAGCAGGGTGCATAACAGCAACTCTCAAATCTATTTCTTGTCTTCCATTTATTCAAGGTTCAGGACAGACAAATGAAAGTACTTCTTTGGACAGTACATAGCTAAACAACAGAATTTGCTCCCACAAGATGTAGTAATGACCACCAACTTGGATGGCTTTAAAGGGGAATTAGACAAATTCATGGAAGATAAGATTGCGTGGCGAGTTCCCGCCTCCCCCCATCAGAAATAAAGACACATGACACCATCAATTTGGGTTAATGGGCGAAAATTGGCCACAACTTTATTGGTTACAGGAATTGAGCGGTATTGGCTTAGGCATTGGTCCTATCGACTATCCGGCTTCAGCCTGATTGCTTGAAGTCTAGGAAGGGTTAACCACCAGTAGGGGGAGTCCTGCTGATGCACATCAACTAGGACCTCCCCCGGGGCCGCCGCTCAGGGGCGTGCCTTAGGCCCACACCTCCATAGGCTTCGGACAGGGCCACGCCCCCCGGAATCCTTTACCGGACTACCCTTCGCTATGGGAGAAGGCGATGGCGCTTCCTCCCCCTCTCATCTACATAACAATACCCTTACCAATGCCTAACCGCCCATACGATGCAGGGAGAGGAAGAAACCGGATCAGCTGGAGCGACGAAAGAGGAAAATCCTCAGCTGTGCAGGCCCTAAAAAGCGCGGGCCATGCCTCCCGGGCCAGCCGATTGGCTGGCAAGGGAGATGATGCGGCCGAGGATTCCCTCAGTCTCGCGAGGGCTGTGAAGTCCCTGCGCACATGGGGAGGGCGTGAAGCCCGCAACCCCACCTCCTCTCCAGCTCGGAAGTGGCTCTATCAACAGCTACTAGTCATTATGACTATGTTGTATCTCCAGTGTTGGAGGCCATATGACTCTGAATACCAGTGGGGAGAGTGATGTTGCACTCAGGTTAGATCCTGCTTATGGGCTTCCCATAGGCATCTGTTTGGCTTATGGAAGAACAGGATGAGGACTAGGGGGTGTTTTGTCTGACCCAGCTAGCCTCTTCTTATTTTCTTATGTTCTTAAGCCTTACACATCTGCAAAGTAGAAATAGTAACAACTATTTCGATATACATACACACACGTGTGTGTGTGTGTCATTTTTATTATTTTTTCTGTTTTACAATTTAAAATACTCATTTAAACATCCTTAAAATAAGAATGACTTCCCTTCTTCTCTTTCCCCGGTTCATTTTGCATATCATAAATCCCTGCATATTTCACAAAAACTAAACCATTCAGTATTCCATTATTGCATCCATCAAAACTTATTTACGCTGTTGAATTTATCTTAATGCTGCCAATGTTTCCAGGATGTTCACAGTTTCCCGCTCATATATTCAAGAAACATTTTCCAATCTTCTCTAAACGTATGTTCTTCTTCTCTTCTTCTATATTTGGATATACTTTTTAAATGGGTTCTTGGGGGAGGAGGCTGGGAAATCCTGAAGGGCCTGGCTTTTGTTACATTTTGTGCTTCAGATTGTCCTCTTCCTCCTTCATCGGATCTCCCTCCCTCCCTGTTTTCATGCGTTCGCCATTTTGGCCTTGCTATGGACCATGGTTGGTCACCCGTTGAAGGGCCCTGGAGGAATTTTTCCACTCGGCAAATTGGCAACAGCCATGTGGATTTCGCCTACCTCGTAGCAATCGTCACAACTTTGTAAGGTTTGGTGGTTAGGCATTGGTAAAACCTGGTTTATGTGAGGGGAAGTTGTGGCCTTTACCTGCCCCTCCTCTTTAAGGGTATTTCATTAAAGGGATCCAGGGGTGTGGATCTCGTCTGAAGCCTGGGTAAGGGCTAGGGCCATGCCACAACCCCACTGGGGACCCTGGGGGAGTTCTCAGTTGATGTACATCAACAGGCCTCCCCCTACTGGTGGTTGACCCTTACCAGACTACCTGTATTGTGGGCAGGAGTCAGATATAGCTGGGTCAATTCCAATGCCTAAGCCAATACCACTCACATTCTGTAACCAATAGAACTGTGGCCTTAATTATCCCATTAACCTATAATACAGTGGTACTTTGGGTTAAGAACTTAATTCATTCTGGAGATCCGTTCTTAACCTGAAACTGTTCTTAGCCTGAGGCACCACTTTAGCTAATGGGGCCTCCCGCTGTTGCCGCCGCGCGATTTCTGTTCTCATCCTGAAGCAAAGTTTTTAACCCGAGGTACTATTTCTGGGTTAGCGGAGTCTGTAACCCGAAGTGTCTGTAACCTGAAGCATCTGTAACCCAAGGTACCACTCTACTGGTGTCCATGTGTTTTATTATTCAACAAATGGGGGAGGGCTTGGGGCCTTGCCATGCAAGACTTGCGAGTGCCTAACCCGTGAACAGCATCCCTGCATGCTTCAGGACCTTCTTGTTAGAACCAGGTGGAAATAGCACTGATTCCTTTCTGGATCAGATTGACAAGCACTGAGGCCCAGGACACTGCCACACCTCCAACAATGGAAAATGTGTCATATGTATGTAGCAGTGTCCAGAGATGAAGTCTTCATTGTTCCCAGCACCTTCCGGCACTGCAGTCAACTTGAATGTCCCTGTAGGGAGCCTTAGCTCTTTCTGGTGCTTCCATGCACAGGTATCTCTTCACACTTCTGGTTAATTGCAGAAAAGGGTCCCATGGCTACTATGTTCAGATCCCTTAGCAGGAAATGCATACTTGGGAGAAGAAAAGGAGTGACATACAACCTAACTGACCCTGTTGCAGTTCCACAGGACCATATTAGAGATAGAGGAAGTCTTCAGTAAGAATGCCACCTGCCTTGTCCATGACTAACGTAAATCCTGAATTCCTGCTTCACAGACTTCCTTGGCATCCACTGTGGAGCAAAACAGCTGGGTTTTTATGTGCTCTTCCTCCAGCAAAGGGATGGAGTCTTCAATCAACCCTCTGGTTGAGGATTGTAAAATTCATCATTATAATTGTTAATGCGTTTCTACTTAATAGGTATGCATATCCCTGAAGGGAAATCATCATTATTGCTTTAAGTCATAGATATTGGCTGAACATAATTTTCATTTACTGTACACATTTCAAACAGGAGGGATTTATTAACTGTAAAAACTACAAAATGGCTTATCTTTTCTTAAAATGTGTATCAAGATATGTAGGCAAAATTTAAAAAGTACATTTGAATAATTAAGGTGGTGTAGAGATACATGGGTGCAATTTGTAAAGGAAATTATGCTTACCCTATGGCAAAGCATTGCAAATTATTTCATAATATAACATATGCTCGATGTGATCAACAGTGGTAGAAAAAGAGACTAAAGGAGGAAAAGGAAGCAATAAACATACCCAACAATGCAAACCTATGCATGTCTACTCAGTAGTATGCTCCACTGAATTCAATGGTGCTTACTCCCAGGTAAGTGTGCATTTCAAGGAAGAATCATTTTTTAAAAAATGTTCAAGAGCCTTAGGGCTCTGGAAACATGTCTGGAATTGTTTGCATCCTGCAGTAATATAAGAGTTTTCTCCATTCATCATTAATGAGTTGGTCAAAGTTGAGTCTCTCTCTTGGTATACTTACTGAACATCAGCAGGAAATGTTGATGGAATGTGATGCACAAGAAAGAACTGTGTGACTTGAGACTCCTTCTAAAATATGTACAAGGATGTTTGTAGTTTCTGGGCAGTTTCCAAACAGAAATAAGGTCTTATTCACATGTCTAGCTGCTAGGCACATGGGAGTGATAGTAAAATTCTGTCTGAATTGATTCCCAGCTTTTGGCAATCTGATCATGTGAACTGCCACCATTCATATGATTCAGAGCTTGGGATACCATCAGAAACACCCAGAGTTGGATGCTAACAGAGGCAAGGTCCCCTCATGTTTACAAGATAATTCTTTACATAAACTAACAGGTGGCCCTTCAGATGTTTTTAGGCTCCAACGTGCATCAGTCCCAGCCAGCATGGTCGATCTAAGGATCTAGGAGTCTTGGTTGACTTGACATGAGCCAACAGTGTGACGCGGCAGCTAAAAAAGCCAATGCAATTCTGGGCTGCATCAATAGGAGTATAGCATCTAGATCAAGGGAAGTAATAGTGCCACTGTATTCTGCTCTGGTCAGACCTCACCTGGAGTACTGTGTCCAGTTCTGGGCACCACAGTTCAAGAAGGACACTGACAAACTGGAACGTGTCCAGAGGAGGGCAACCAAAATGGTCAAAGGCCTGGAAGCGATGCCTTATGAGGAACGGCTAAGGGAGCTGGGCATGTTTAGCCTGGAGAAGAGGAGGTTAAGGGGTGATATGATAGCCATGTTCAAATATATAAAAGGATGTCACATAGAGGAGGGAGAAAGGTTGTTTTCTGCTGCTCCAGAGAAGCGGACACGGAGCAATGGATCCAAACTACAAGAAAGAAGATTCCACCTAAACATTAGGAAGAACTTCCTGACAGTAAGAGCTGTTCGGCAGTGGAATTTGCTGCCAAGGAGTGTGGTGGAGTCTCCTTCTTTGGAGGTCTTTAAGCAGAGGCTTGACAACCATATGTCAGGAGTGCTCTGATGGTGTTTCCTGCTTGGCAGGGGGTTGGACTTGATGGCCCTTGTGGTCTCTTCCTACTCTATGATTCTATGATTGTCAGGGATGGGAGCTGCAGTTTGGCAACATCCCATCATTGGATAATAAGGCTGCAGCATAGTGCTAAACTAGCCTATGCCTCTCCCACTTTAGAATGTAAACTGAGTGAGTGTGTCTTCATCCCTCACTTGTTGGCATGATGAATGCATCCCTTGTTCCAGGTGTTCTCCACTGTCAGATGCAGTGCCGGATTTACGTATAAGCTAAACAAGCTATAGCTTAGGCCCCACTCTCTTGGGGGCCCCCCAAAAAAAATTAAAGGAAAAAACGTGATGTACATTTCCAAAATATAAGATAAAAAACAAAAAAAATAAAGCCTACATATAGTGTTTTGTGTTGTGTAAGCTCCTATGATGTAAGTAATGGGCCCCGCCTGCTAGCCTGCTCCCTAAAATATCACTGGTTTGCTCATTTTTAATATACTTTCTTCTTAACTGTATTTCAGTTCAACAATTACTTTGATAAAATACATATTTTGTTATGTGCAAATGGCTTTAGATACCTATTAGGTCCATAAATTACCATATAGCATATATTCAACACAAAAAACAGTGACAATTTGTCATTGACAAAGTACAGCTGGACATATAAAGGGCCCCATTACCTTCTGTAGCTTAGGGCCTCATCAAACCTAAATCTGGCCCTGGTCTGATGGTTCGAACCAGCACCATGTGAAATGGCTTCAAGACATTTCAGTAAAAGGTGATTTCTGTTCACCCCCCAGTTTAAATACGTAGGGTCTGGAAAATCTAGCATCTTGAAGAGACTCCCCCAGAAAAAAAGTTGCACCCCCACACTTCCCCAGCCATTCATTTTTATGCTTTTTTTGAACAAAAATGTGAACTGAATAGAGTCAGGTTCAGCACAGAGGATGAGGGTTGTGCTTGGGTAGATGTTTGCACCCACAGGGTGTCCATAATTTCATCATAGATCCAAAATTGTGTATAGCTATGGAATTAATTCTCATGTTTCCAAGTTGGCATTATGTCTTCACTGCTGCGGGAATGGTTCGGTTTAGGATCAATTCGTCAGCATTACAGATGAACCATACTTTTTCAAGGGCAATAAGTCATATTGCTTTCTCTGCTTTGAAGAGTACATGGCTCATGCTGACAGAGTTTAAAGGCATCTGTGCTGAACCTCGACCTATCACAGACTGCAGGATTTATAACATACTTAGTGCAATAAAAACGTTGATCACAGATGCTGCAAACCTTCTCTCTCACATTTTGTAAGCCGACAGAGCATCCAGCTTTTGGGAAAGAGGCACAAGGAAAACAGGAGTGAGTTTCTAAAGTTAAATATAAGCTATGTAGATACATGGGGAAGAGCTAGACCAGTGGGCTCCCCAAGCAATTGCCTCTGTACATAGCTGTCAATGTTTCCCTTTTTTAAAAGGAAATTCCCTTATTCCGAATAAGATTCCTCACAAGAAAAGGGAAAAGTTGACAGCTATGCCTCTGTGTATTCCATTATTCATTTGAAAAGGTATGTGGGATCATGGTCAAAGGCTGGTATAATTGGGCATGCATAGTTTTAGAGACCCACTGGCTTCTTTCCACAAACTATTCCATGCCAATGAGTGCTCACTGGAAGGACAGATCCATAGCTGTCAACGTTTCCCTTTTTTAAAGGGAAATTCCCTTATTCTGAATAGGATTCCTCACAAGAAAAGGAAAAAGTTGACAACTATGGACAGATCCTGAAGCTGAGGCTCCAATACTTTGGCCACCTCATGAGAAGAGAAGACTCCCTGGAAAAGACCCTGATGTCGGGAAAGATTGAGGGCAGAAGGAGAAGGGGACGACAGAGGACGAGGTGGTTGGACAGTGTTCTCAAAGCTGCTAACATGAGACTGACCAAACTGCGGGAGGCAGTGGAAGACAGGAATGCCTCGCGTGCTCTGGTTCATGGGGTCATGAAGAGTCAGACACGACTAAATGACTAAAACAACAACAAATTCCATGCCAAGCACTGATGCAGCCATGCAAAGAAGCCTTGCTTTTTATGCCATGCTGTCCTTATACTTAAGTCTGGCAGCCATCCATTAACCCTCTGATTTCTCCTAATAAACACATTTTTGCATGCAGTTTTGACTCGTGCACATTTTGACAGGCAATTTCTCCTAATATCATCCATTTTTGCATGATATTTCCAACTAATATTTTCATTTTTATGCACACTTTCCTCGACCTTATGTACTTTAGTAAGCCTTGTTTGTTTGGATAAATGAAGTGCAAATTTCAAAGGATGGTCGTGTTTCACTTCTCATATTCTTTCACAAAGTGTGAATTTGATAAAGTCAACCTCAAATGTGGACTGAATCAGATTTCTCTCCCATTCCTTAGATAGAATATCTGAATTTAGTAACGAAAGAAGGGGCCTTTTCAGTGGTGGCCCTCCACTTGTGCAATGTTCTCCCTAAGGAGGCATGCCTGGCACCATCTTTGTCCAATTTTAGCAAAGAGATTTATCTTTTGGTGGGGCTTTTGGTCTGTAATTTGAAGAGTGATATTGTTGCCTCTTTTAGTGGCATTTCTACCTATCATTGATTTGACCATGTTTTTAGGATTTTTTATTCTTCTTAATTGGTTTTTAATGTCAGTTGTTTGGGGTGACTCTGTAAGAAAAGCAACTAGAAAAACGCACTGATTATAATATAATGAGCGCTCACACTTTACATTGTGGGTGCCCTTTGCGGGGTCGCACGTGATGCTACAGTTCCCAGGGAGCTTACTGGCAATCGGACTGGCTTGCCTCTCAGTGTTAATTTTGGGAGGTTCATGCCCAGCCTCAGTAGTCAAGTTTCTTGCTGGGAGGTGGGGCTAGCCCCATTTGTAAATAGGGGGTAGAGCCAACAATAGCCAGGCAGTTGGCTCTGGCGATTCACCCTCCCTACCCTCCCTTTGTTTAATGTTTCTTGTTTGCAGGTTAACTTTTTCTTCCTGTTTAGCGGGCGCTGCTATGGTCTTTGACTGGTTGCTGCTGAAGGACCAGGAAGAAATTTTTCTGCATTGGCAGGTTTTATCTTCCCTGTAGCAATTCATCACGGTTATGGCCGGCTTGGGTGGAATCCTTTAGTCTTTTCTTCCCTATAATAGGGGTAGGGTGTGGGGTGTGGGGGTGAAGTGGTGACTCACCCCCCTGAGGCTGTGATTCCAGGGTCCCCTCTTAAAGGGGTTATATATAATGGGTGTCACTGGCCATACACTGAAAGGTAGTCAATGAACTACCCTGTGTGCAGGGATATGGGCTGGGCTGCCTGCATACACTTGCATATCACAGAGCACCCCCATATCCTATTTACCCTGATGTGCCCCAGTTCCCTCAGCTGGGGGGCTGGGAGGGATACATGCCCAAGGCCTAAGCCAAGGTCTTCCTACATTCGGAAGTTTAATAAAGTTGTGGCTTAATTTTAATGCCATATAACACTGGCAGAGTCTTTATTCCTCCCTTATGATCCCTGGGGGCTGGGGCTGTCGCAGCCTGGTCACGTAATAATATAATATAATATAATATAATATAATATAATATAATATAATATAATATAATATAATATAATGCTTGATCATTTAAACCTTTAGGAATGTATGAACCAACAACATATCTGCCTCTTCCTGTCCAAATCAGCCACTGACAAGTCTTGGAAGGGGTTGTGGGGAGAGGAAGGGAACAGGAAACAAATTTCTGTGCTTGTTCAAGAGGCTTCTTCTTTTTTTACTTTTTGCTTCAAGCCCAAAGGACAAGTTTCTCCAAGTCCACTTTTAACTTCCTTCCATGTTCTCTGCAACAGGGATGTGCTGAATCCCCTGTGGACAGAGTCAGACCTTGTGTGTGCTCCTTCCGCAGACAGAATGGGGGAATGCAAAATTCCTCTTGTCACTTTAGAGGGAGCTGCATCCATCCTCTGCTTTGACAGCAGATGTAATGCAGCAGACTCATTTTCATATCTCATTCAGAAAGGAGATGAGATGTGAATGAACTTGCTTGACAGTTGAACACCCTAGAGGTATTTCAGTTTGTCAGAGTCAGTACAGTTTGTCTACAATTACAGCTGAACCAATTCGAGGTACGGGGCGGGGTTAGTCCATAAATCCTATTCATTTTGTGGTCTTTAATTCCCAGTACATAAAACGTGCTGTTTCCTAATTTTAAACGTTAAGAAAGGTCATTTTGAAAAGACACCCTTGACAAGAAAACCAGAATTGTTCTTTGCTGTTGTGCTCGACAGTTGGGCAAAGAAAACATGAAGGGGCTGGGAGCTTCTTGTTCCCCTTCAACCAGGAATGTTGCCCCCAACAGAGAACTTTAAATGAAAAAGTAATGTATTTAATTTTAAGATGCATTAAATATTGAATGAACACATGGGCTCCACGCTTTGCAAGCCCCTTGTTGACGCAACTTAAGGAACTCTGCTATTATTCACACAGTTGTGACAGCAGCCTACAAACTGACAAATCCAAAGTAGCCCTCGGGCATAACAATGAACATGATGATCACTTACCTAGATTAGTTATTGTTTGTGGGTGGAGGTGGAAAATAAATAGGCCAGAAAGAGGGAATGCAATAAATTAGGGCCGCTTAATTCACAAGAAAACAGACCAGTATGGAATATAAAATGTGTGGAAATCTTTCTAACTGGTTCCTATGCCTGTTAAGAACAAACCACCTGACCTATTGAAGGTGAGCTGGAGATGCCCCACTTTACCCAAGCCACGCCTCTTCATGTGAGGGGGGAGGCCTTCCTTCAGTGCTCCACAGTTTTGGAACAGATATATCTTGGCCCCATTGGAGAACCTTGCCTTGCTCATGGGTCCCAAAGTCACATGGAGTTCCAGGATGCTCCTCTGCTCCTCTTCTTCATTCTTCCTTTTTCCTGCACAACCCTGCTTGGTGATAAGTAAAACCAATCAACCCGTTTTAACACACAGTAACTGAAACATCAGGGAAACGGGTGGCGCTGTGCGTTAAACCACAGAGCCTAGGACTTGCCGATCAGAAGGTCGGTGGTTCGAATCCCCGTGACGGGGTGAGCTCCCATTGCTTGGTCCCTGCTCCTGCCAACCTAGCAGTTTGAAAGCACATCAAAGTGCAAGTAGATAAATAGGTACCATTCCGGCAGGAAGGTAAACGGCGTTTCCATGCACTGCTCTGGTTCGCCAGAAGCGGCTTAGTCATGCTGGCCACATGACCCGGAAGCTGTACGCCGGCTCCCTCGGCCAATAAAGCAAGATGAGCGCCGCGACCCCAGAGTCGGCCACGACTGGACCTAATGGTCAGGGGACCCTTTACCTTTTTTAACTGAAACATCCCTGATCCTCAATACAGAGTAGGTGAACAAACTCACACCATCAAGGTGGCTAGATAGCCCTGTACTGAACAAACTGTAAGGGCGGGAGGGCTGGGATGACAAACTGAAAAGGCTTTGTAGATGAGAGGTGGACATGGCTTTTATACAGTGCCAAGCTCCACCCCTATACATTGGCCCCCAACATGTATCTCCATGTCATGCCATTCCCCTTTCCATCCTCCTTACCTCACACATAATCCAGTCCCAGCCCAGACTTCACTGAGCTCAGCATTGCTGCTGTGGCCTTCTTCATCTTTACCCAAGACCATTGAGAACATATACTTAACCCACTTCATGACCTTGCTGTGCCCACAATGAAGGTGACTTTTAAGAGAGATGAAAGAATGCATTGCTTTAGTACCCTTTCTAATCTTAAAACAACAACAACAACAACAACAACAACAAATAAACATATGGTCCAACTCTCCTGGGATCATGCCACTAGTTAGAACAGAGTTATATAACAGAATGCTTTCCTCGTGGAAGAGAGTGCTAGAAAACTTGGTCAGTATGAAGACAGGTTCTAATCAAATTCTAGGTTAGCTTTCCTGACATATTAGATTTTTGCATATGAGGAGAGTTTGTTTTGAGCATAAAACGTGCATTCTCAGTATGCCAAGATGGTACAATCCTATTTGGGCTGTACCACATGCTTATTCTGAATATGTGATGATACCTCCATGATTTCTGGATAAAACTATAGTGTGGCAGATATTTCAGACTAATTAGCAGGGAGTATGATGGTGTGATCTTGCATATATTTTCTTTATAGAAGCTTAAATACATTTTGTGGAAGGACTCCTGCATTATGTGGTTGATGGCTTGTATCCTCATGATGATAAACATTACATTCAACATATATCGAACCTTTTTCATCTTGTTTCCAATTATTAATGAAACCCATGGCCATTATCCACCCACTAGTGAAATTGGAGAGGACAGAAGGGGGAAGGAACTTGGCCACCACAGCCAATAATCAGCTAGTTTTCATCCCATTCCAGGAAATGGAATCACACAAAACCAAACATTTCCAAGTCATCTCATCTGCTAAATGTTTTCTTTCTCTTTCATTGCTAGATCCCAGAGAGGTCTTTGATCCGTTGCTCAACTCACACGGAGACGGGATTCTAATGTTTCAGAGCCAATAGTTTCGCTATTAAAGAGGGACTAAGTGACTGCAGCTGCTTGTGCTGTGGCAGGGTCCAGAAAATAGTTGAAAATACAGGAGCATTGTCCAAGGATCCATCCGTGTGCCAGGAGCTCTGATATGAAAGGCGTGGAAATATTGCTGTATTCCATTGTCATTTCCGTTGCACATTGGATCATCAAACCCATGTTCCATACATTTCCCTCCCCAGAAGATGTCTGTGTAGTGCAATGGAACAAATGGTACCAGCAATAGAAAGAGAAAGAGAAACAGTGAGATGGCTTGGACAAGAATTTGCCTTACATAATTTGCTCCCACCTTCTAATTATTGTATGAATCAAATCTTGCTGCTGACCTTGCGACTTCCTGGAATTGCTCTGCTTATTAATCTCTTTACCTTTCATCCTCTGAACCTTTCATTGTCACTTACTGGCCTTCTGATCTTCCGCTATATTCTGTTATCCAATCCATCACAGGGGAGACAAACAGGATACCGAGGAGCGTCATGGATAGTGACAGAAATCAGCTAGTGCATTTTTAATCCACAAGCCTTTTCATTTCTCTAGTGGCTTTGACAACTGTCCTTCCCTTTTCTTGAATGTCAGATGCAGGAGCATGCCTCACTGACAGAGGCCTCTATCATGGGCCTTTGCTTGAGTACACATCTGCACTGCTACTGATAAATCTGGTTGCTAGATCAAAGATTGTGGATGGGTCTACATGGCTCATTTAGCATAGGTGAGTGCCAAGTTGATTTACTGAACAGGTGAGCTGTGACACCTACATTCAAAATGAAATGGAAATCTGTATTGATGGGGTGCCCATTTGAGGAGGATTAAATCCCCACCTGCTACCATGGCAGATCAGAAAAATCTCAAGGGAAATACAGAGTGTTTCAATAAGGCTAGGCACATTTCTCAGGGAGTTGTTGTTGTTGATTAAATTCATATACTGCCCTTCTTCATAAGATCTCAGGGCACAGAATAAAATACAAGATACAAGATGAAAACAATGAAAACAAAACAGCAAAACAAAAAACCCCTCCTACCCAGAGACACATTTAAAAGGCTGGAGAATATTAATCAGCCCATGGTGTGGTTGAAGAGGAAGGTGTTCACCTGGCACCTAAAATATATATAATGAAGGTGCCAGGAGAACCTCCCTGGGGAGAGCATGCCATGAACAAGGGGCCACTACAGAGAAGGCTCATTCTCGTTTTGCCACCCACTGGAGGGGGAACATGAAGAAGGGCCTCAGATGGTGAATGCAGTCTGAAACGGCTGATATGGGAAGAGGCAGTCCTGAGATGTTTAAGGCTTCTGTGCCTGGCAGAAGTGCATTTACTTCTGTGCCAAGTGGCACTGACTTTTATGTCATAAAGCCTTATGACTTATACAGATTCATGAACTGGTAACACTATTTTAGGGTCCGTCTACACAACATGTGGCAGCAATGAATACATACTTGAATGGAAGCAGCAGCAAAATCCTGGCTCTTTACTTAGTATACCTAAGAAAGAAGAGCTCTGCTGGATGAGACCAAAGGCCTCATCTAGTCTAGCATCCTGTTTTCCACAACAGCCAGCTGGATGCCTCTGGGAAGCCCACAATGGAAACAGGAGGGCAATAGCTCTCTTCTGATATTGTACCCCAGCAGCTGATATTCAGCGGCCTGCTACCTCTGATCCTGGAGACAGTGCAAAGCCATCATGGCTAATAACTGCTGATAGCCTTATCCTCCGTGGATTTGTCTAATCCACCTTTCAAAGCCATCTAAGTTAGTGGAAATTATCATATCCGTTGGCAATAAATTCCACAAATTAAACGTGGGGAGAAGAAATTATATTCCACCATTCATTTCAAAGATGCCCAGGATATCAAACACTTATCTGAGAAAACAAAACAAATAAAAATAGAATTAAAAAGTATTCAAAGCAAGAGGAAACATCTAAAAACAATTAAAGGGTGGGGTTTACTTGGGTGGTTTTAAAAGAGGATGGGACAAATTCACTAGCTTATGCATACATTCCAGTATGATTCTAGTTACAGCTAGGTAGCCATGTTGGTCTGCTGTAGTCGAAACAAAATAAAAAAAATCCTTCCAGTAGCACCTTAGAGACCAACTAAGTTTGCTATTGGTATGAGCTTTCGTGTGTATCCTCTGAAGAAGTGTGCATGCACATGAAAGCTCATACCAATAACAAATTTAGTTGGCCTCTAAGGTGCTACTGGAAGGATTTTTTTTTTTAATTCCAATATGATGTGGCCCCAATCTGGGACACCATCTTCTGAGTCCTAAATCTCATGCTTGCCATATGACCTTCATGGAACCCACCATTGTATAGCACATTAACAAGGTTTCATGTGCTCAGTGGGAGAATTGTGGCAGGGAGCAGCCACCATTATGGGCAGCTAGCTCATTACCTCAGGATAGTTGAGATGGTGCCTGTTGTCCCCTTTCTGTAAGGCCCTAAACTCTTATGAACAGAGCTGTAAGTTTCAGGCCCTGAGTGTCAACCCTTTTGAGAGGACTGCTGTGGAGCTGAGGTGAATAAAAATAGGCTATATCCCCTCCAGCCAGCAGAAATATCATGCTTCAAGGAGAGGTTTTGTGGTGACACAGCCTGAAAGACAGGGCATTGGGAGGATGGTGCTCTGTTTTATTATTTTTACAGCACTTACGTAAATTATATCCTTTAAGCGAAATCCTCATTTATGTACTGCAGTTTGATGTTTGAGATGTTATTTACCTTTGTATAAATCCTTTGCTGTGAGCCCCTCCACGGGCCCTTGATAAAGACCTTTGGAATACAAAAGAACATTAGGAGTCATACAAGAAAATAAATAAGTAGTTAAACCAACAGTGTGCACTGTCACAATCAACTTCCTACTCAGTCTGCACCCCTTTCTCTATGGCTTGAATTATGCCCTAAGATATCAGCCAAAGCTGTCCAGCGCTGCCTTAAAAATTAATATGTAAAAGTTAGAGACTGAGATCGTTTGAGCTCTGAGTGCCAGCTGCATATTTAATGGCTTTTTCTGTAATTCAAAAGCTTCTTTGCAGTTATAAATCCAGGAGGGTTAAATCTATTCTGAAGTCGTAAGTGCTATGCCAATTGATTGATTCCTCTCTCGTTTAATCTCTTGGTGTGTCACTTCCTTTGCAGAAATGGCTTATCGCCCAACATGCTGGTCAAAATCCAGAGAGTTCATGTCATTTCTTTAGGTGTCTGGCAGGCAAGTTATGCCAAAATATGTGCAAAAATACCACTGTCCCAAAGTGTCTCACCAAACTGACTTTAATTAGATGCTTCATAATGTATTTTGAACATTTTTACCCGCCATGCTGTGAGGGCCTTGTTCTACCTAGAACCTGAGCAGCAGTTGCGTCTTCAGACCCAGAGACCTCCCCCCAAATAAATTCACACATGACTCAAATTTTAGTTTTGGTTTTTGGCAGAATTTAGGACACAACTTTATTGATTACAGAAGGTGAGTGGTTGCATAGGTTCTGGTTCGACTAGCTCCCCACACTCTTGCAGGCAGCGCTGACCCAGGGCACCAGCATAGGTCAGCCAAGGGTGAACACCTGGGAAGGTGAAAAGCTGGGTACAGACTCTGTTCACCACCCAGAAGCCTCTCTGGACTCAGGTACAGGCACAACCCCCTCTCAGGGCTTGACCAAACCAGTTGAGTCCCTGGATTCCTTTAACGGAATACCCTTCACATAGGGATGGCGAGACCGCTCCCCTGTCCCTATCACCTGAACCAGTGCCTATCCGCAACCTTACAAGTTGTGGTGATTTGCTATGCAGCAGGCGAAACTCAAATGGCAACAGCCAATCAACCAAATAGGGAAATTCCTATCGTGCCCCTGTCCCAACAACAGACAACACATGATGGCATAGCAAGGTCAATTGCACAAATCCCTAAAATTAGGGAGAGGTGGGTGGGTGTTCCAAACGCACGAGCTGAAAGAGGAAGGTCTGGGTCACGTGCATGAGTATAAATAGGTCCCTCGATTTGTTTGGACTGCGCCCCATTGGTCAGATTGAACCCAACATCGAGGGACCTACCAATAGGGTGTTGTGGCATACCAATCAAACCCACCTACAACACAGGAGGTCAGTCTCCAGGTCTCACCACAACACATGCCCTTTTTTAGGGAGGACACAATATGTTTTACGTTTGCATGAGATCAAAGTATATACAGGATATGGCAGGTTTTGGTGGGTTCTGCCAGCCTGGGATTGAATAATTGGTCAGACTCAAAAATTTTATGATTCTAAGTACTTTGCTGCTGCCCTTTCATTTACTGGTCCTCACTTTTGCAAATAAGCACCAATCAACTTGAAAGCTTTGAGCTAAAGGGTGCACAATAGTAAACTTTCTTAGCAGAGCAGCTGGGGAACTCCAGAAACAGCAAAAAAGGCAAACATTGAAAGCTGTTTCACGTTTTGGCCTCTCACCAGGAGATTGAGACAAAGAAGCAAAAAGGGAAGAGAAGCAATATTCCCTTTCTTCATTTTTTATATTTTTTTGACTGGTAGAGTATAGTGCGGATGAGCCAAATATGAAAACTTTCACTGTTTCAGGTGTTTTCCTACTGCTGGTATGTGCCAGGACTCTGCCGTGAGCTGTAAGCAGAACAGTGGGATGCTAAAGTGTTTGACAGAAAAGGTATCAACTATGGTACAAAAGGTATCATCAGCTTTTGTACGAGAGACAGTAGACAAAAGCAGCAGGTGAGTGGGCAGGGGAGAGCAAAATGACACAACACATTGACACAGTATTCCAGTGTGATTCACATTCTCCCTTCTTCCGATGACCAAAACTTAATGATGGCTAATGATAGCAATCTCCATCTAAATATCATGTACTGCTGTAATTGTGGTTTGAAATTTAAACCTCCTTCAGTAGTATAATTTCCAGCATAGTAACTGAGTGGCTTAAAGGGAAATGAACATGATCTTATTCAATGCCATTTTTCCTGGAGATAGAACACACACACACACACAGGCCTAAAATGTTACAATGTCTCATATGAAAAGGGCAATGCCTTGTGAGAAGTGTTTTTTGTTTTGTTTTTAAGCAATTCAAACATGGTCCTGCAACATCACAATGTAGCTTTGTCCCTATTAGAATTACATGTCAGTTGGCCCATAGCCTGTTATACTGGTCCTCCATCTGTTGTTGATA
Organism: Podarcis pityusensis; assembly: GCF_964106645.2. Taxonomy (NCBI): domain Eukaryota; kingdom Metazoa; phylum Chordata; class Lepidosauria; order Squamata; family Lacertidae; genus Podarcis; species Podarcis pityusensis. The sequence goes on along the minus strand of NC_138026.1, from coordinate 87,827,314 downwards.
CTACACCACACTTTGACAAGTGTGATCAGCAGAGTAGGCAAAGCTCCAGCAGAGTCTTCCAGCAGGACACCAGAGTTTTCCTGCTTTCCATTAGTCAGCCTTTCCCAGAGTTCCCATTTAAGAAAACTCCTTTCCCACTCAGTTCAGTTCAAACTATAACGTGTTCATTGTCTTATGGCACAAGACAATGAACACACTAGCTATAAGCTTTATTACATGCTAGTACATCATCATCATCGTTATTAATTATTTTATTTGTATCTCACTCACCTGACTGGGTTGCCACTCTGGGCTGCTTCCAACATATATATAAAGCATAATAAAACATTACACATTAAGAAGCTTCCCTATACAGGGCTGCCTTCAGATGTCTTGTAAAGTTTGAATAGTTACTCAACTCCTTGACATCTGATGGGAGGGCATTCCCCAGGGTGGGTGCCACTACCAAGAAGGCCCTCTGCCTAGTTCCTTGTAGCTTCATTTCTTGCAGTGCAAGAACCACTCAGCCCACACTGCCCTAGAGTGCCCACTGAAGTGGCCCACCCCCTATTAATGTGTGTACATGCCTTCTTCTGATTGCCCCAATAGGACCACATGTGTTCTCCAACTCTCTCTTCAGCGAGAGGGAGAAAAAGCTTTTATCTAATTTCTCCACATTGTTCAATATGGTATACACCTATCGTGATCCCTGTTACTCCCCCTTTTTTGCAAATCAACCCCCCCCCCCGCCTTTTTGAGGCAAGGCAAACACGAATGTACACAGTATACTGAAGATTTGTATAACAGCATTGTGATATTGGCAGTTTTATTTTTCAACCTCTTTCCAAATGCCTCCTAAAATGAAATTTGCCTTTTTCACAGCTTCTGCACACAGGGTCAACACCAACACAGCACTGGAACTGTGCCAGGACTTAGCCCACCATCTGTCTTTAAATGACAAAACTCAGCCATAGAACGGAGGGAAAACGACAACAAACAACAATAACAGATAAAGGGGAATTTCAGTGAATTATTTTTTTCATCCCTTAACACTGAGATCCCAACTATGCACGATTCAAGAAAGATGTAAGTAAGATCTAAGAATAAATAAAATGACTCCAAATCCAAAATATCTTCAATGTTTTTATAGGACTTGTGGGTGCAAATTGGGGGAGGAATTAAGATTGGGACCACTGTGGTGGATTTAATCTTCATACACTCCATTTTCTCAACTGAATTACTACTGAAATTACAATTTGTCCCACCGGGCAAAACCTATTATCACTATTCAGATGCCCAGTAAAAGTCTTGTCCCATAGAAGCATTTGGCAGAATATCTGAAAGAGTCTATCTGTGTATAAATCTTCACTAAAATTCATCAGTGTTTCAGTGTGCACAGCTGCACCACACAACTAAAAATTCCTTTTAAAACAATTAATCAATAAATGAACTCTCCCTGTGACTGGCCACCCCAATCATACAGGATGCAAGCCCACTTCTGATCTTGACCTTCAAGGTCACAGGTGGAGGCAGCCCACTCTCCTATAGGGTTAGAAGTTTGTGACACCTAGAGAGGGCTTCCCTCTGCATCAGGGGTTGGGAAGCCATTTTCAGACTGAGGGGTGAATTCTTTCATGAGCAACCTTTTTCTACACCCTTAGCATGTCTCCCCTTACTTACATTTTCTCTGGGTGTCATGAGCTTCCCAGCACTGCTGGGATTCAATTTGGCAGATTCTGATACAGGAGGAAACCTGGTTTGAAGGTGGGGAAATCTTGCCTTTCTACTCTGATTTCTGCCACTTTTGAAGGGGGGGGGGGTCAGGGATGATTGCTCTACCATCTGATTTTTATTTAGAGCCCCGGGCCTCACTGGAGACTTGGAAGTGTTTTGATCAGCCAAGGGACAAGATGGAATAGGAAGTGGTGGCTACTGAATGGGAGTCTGAACAGGAAGGTGTTGCCTTGTTGCCTAAAACCTGGTTCCAGCATTGCAGGTTGGAGCAGACCCACCTGCCCCAACAGAGTGAGCCTTTGTGATCCCAAGATTCCTGAAAGGTTAGTGAGTCTTGCAAGTGAGTCTTACATGCCTCCTCTTTCAAAGCTTGGTGGGCAAGGTGGGAAAACTTGTTGGGGTATCTTCGTTGATTCCATCCAGGTCCAAGCATCTTGCCTTGCTCCTGAAGTCCTGAATCGTGGGTCCTGAGCACTGTGTCCACTGCCAAGCTGTTACTTTCCTGAATGAAGATGCCTTTCTTACTTTCATAGAATCATAGAATCATAGAGTTGGAAGAGACTACAAGGGCCATCGAGTCCAACCCCCTGCCAAGCAGGAAACACCATCAGAGCACTCCTGACATATGGTTGTCAAGCCTCTGCTTAAAGACCTCCAAAGAAGGAGACTCCACCACACTCCTTGGCAGCAAATTCCACTGTTGAACAGCTCTTACTGTCAGGAAGTTCTTCCTAATGTTTAGGTGGAATCTTCTTTCTTGTAGTTTGGATCCATTGCTCCGTGTCCGCTTCTCTGGAGCAGCAGAAAACAACCTTTCTCCCTCCTCTATGTGACATCCTTTTATATATTTGAACATGGCTATCATATCACCCCTTAACCTCCTCTTCTCCAGGCTAAACGTGCCCAGCTCCCTTAGCCGTTCCTCATAAGGCATCGTTTCCAGGCCTTTGACCATTTTGGTTGCCCTCCTCTGGACACGTTCCAGTTTGTCAGTGTCCTTCTTGAACTGTGGTGCCCACAGTTTCAAGTTAGAGCCCCAGTCTTCATGGGGCAAGGATACTTGGATCAGAGGCAAAGGTGGGTAGGTTGATGGATGGAACTTCTATCTTTGTATGGGGTACATTCCTAGCATAGAAAAGTCAGGGATTTCTCTACCAACCTGTCTTCTCCATCTTCCTTTAAGGGAAGTAAGAGACATTATCACAATTCAAGGAAGTGTATTTCAGGAGAGTACAGAGCAGGGCTGCGGAGAAGGTGTGTCCTCGGGAGATTATCAAAGCCCGAATAGAGGGGCTTAGAGGGCTGCATTTGTCTCTGGAACCTGAGGTTCTTCAGCCCTGGTTTGTGTCATTTGAGACCCCGACTAGCTGTGTTTCCTCTGTCACATGGACTTAGACATCACACATAATGTGCCCAAACAGAGCACAATTCTGCCTCCAGTACAAATGTATGAAATTCAACTTACATTTTAATTTACCTTTATTTATTATTTCACATACTTTATATATCGCTTGATTGTTGAACAACAACAACAACAACAACCTAAAACAGTGAAGGCATCAATTTAAAAAGAACAATTTTAAAACCTTCAAAAATCGTTAAAATCAAAGATAAGCTAAAAACCCAACTGAAGCACATGTCAACATTCTATATGTCTGAATATGCTTTCTTAACCAAAAAATGTTTTTAGCAGGTGCCAAAAAGGACAGTGAAGTCATTTGCCTGATATCAATGGGCAGGGAGTTCCAAGGTTTAGGTCCCATCACACCGAAAGATAAATTTCTTACAGATGCAGAATGATTATTACGTGGCACCTTTGACAGTGCCCATTCCACAGATCGAAGCAGTCAGGTAAGGCAGTCTTACATTTGTACCCCATTCTTTCCCCAAGAAGCTAAGGGTGACACGCAATTTCCCCCACCCATTCTATTCAGGCCCCTATTTCATTCAGGTGTTTGCTGATCTTTGCGCCATCTGTCTTGATGTTGACAGGATGCATCACTTTCCCGTTGCTCAAATCTTTCTTTTCCCTTGCCTGTGCTTCCAGCCGATGCTTCGTGACTCATTCATTCTGTTTTTTTAAAAAAGTCCTACCATTCTATGCTGTAATATGGCGCTTGATTTAATGCTTCTCTGAACCAAATCCTGTGCAAACCACATAAAAGCCACTTTTATTATGAGTAAAATGAGGGGAAGGTCACAAAGCTACATAAAGCGGGGAGAATGACATCAGATATTGACTGTAACTGCCTGAAATTAATGACTGTTTGTTGATAGAGGGCCGTAAGTGGGGACTTTGCACTGTGCAGGGATCTTGGCAGTGGGGGGGGGGGGGAATCCCTGGAAGTCTCTCCAGCTGTAACCTAAACAGTGAAATTTGGCTAAGAGAATGCCGTTTGAATGTCAAAACCTGGGATGAGATTTATCTATCTGGTTTTGCTGAACAAATTGAAGGGTTCAGGGCATGCCACAGAACTCTGCAGTCAAACAAAACAGTAATAACTGGGAATTGGTAATCACCCCCTTGGCTGCCTCTCTGAACTGCTCACCTGGAGGCAAAGGAAAATCCCCTGACACATGAGTGAGTGTGTGTACGCAAGACCTAGCACAAAAGGGAGGTCTCGTTCCTTCCCCGCTTCACTCAGAAGCATCCGTCCGTAGATTGCGGGGCAATCTTCACGACTTGTTGCACCGTTTGCACAAGTGATGAAATGCAAGAGTTCGGAAACTGAATGAAGTGCACAGCCCGTTCATCTCTCTGCAGTGAGTGAAATGGAAAGAAATATTTGGGATTCTGTGGAATGTTAGTGCTGCTTACTATGGCTGTGCAAAGCCCCTCTGATCTGATCTGGGGGGCCCAGGTCAGACCCATATGATGCCACAGGGACCACCAGCACCCCTTGGATCAATTCCTGAAGAAGACCAGGGGTTGGCACTAAGTTGTCTTTTAAACAACAACAACAACCCTATTTTTAACATAAACATTTGGGTTTGAAAATACAGCTGGAAGGAGCACCACACAGGATTCCTTCTGCATGCCAGTTGGCTAGCTAGAGGATCTGGTCCTGCGTTCTGCTGCTGCTTTGAAAGCAGCTTCCCTTTATGCAAGGGATAGCTAGCTGTTTACAGAGGAGAAGTGATCAGCATCTGGAAGGATTGGATCCTCTTGTTTTCCAACTGGTAAGTGGGAGGATCCAGATTTGCAGTCAACAGCTGTTGAACAGAGGCACTGATCCTGCAGGGCAAGGATCAAGGCAGGAACAGGCAAGAAGGAAAGCCACAGTGTTGGGCTTCTATTCCCCTTGAAAGGTTCAGCCAGTGGTCAAGTAGGTTTCAGACATTTAATGCAGTTTTCTTGTCCTGTCCTGCCTTGCCTGCCTCTCCTTCCTGGCTGATGCCCCAACCCTGACAGCTATGGATCACTCTGGGCCATCAAGCCCAATCCACAATGCTTCATGACTGCCTGTACCCAACTAGTCTGATGCCCAAGTCCTTCCAAATATGCCTGATTTTGCGAAGGACTTGGTGATATCCAGTGCACACCTCTTCTGCTTACCACGTTGGCTCTGACCACATGGCATTTTTAGGGTGGTGTGATCTGTTCAGCACAGCTGGGGGCGCCACAACTATGTTGTACAATGGAGAGCAAGAGACAAGGGGTGCCGAATTTTAGTGTCACATGGGGTGCCACTGACATTTGAGAGCCCAAAGTCCACCTCTGCACATGGGAGTAGACTTGTAAGTTATTACTGGTCTTGTTAGCACATAAGCCTTCATCGAGGATTTTGTAAAGGTGTGCATGTCATTCCTTGAGACAGTCCTCAGAGTCTCATTTGCCTTCTTGGCTTCTATGGGTTAGGACTGTGTTGGGCTGGCATCTGCAGACTTAAGCACAAAGTTGTTGAGTAGTAGCAAAAAACATATATAAGTTGCTATTAAAATACTTGTACACAAGTAAAATTCAGCTTTAACCTCACAAAACATACAGTAAACATATAAATGAAATTAAAGAAATTATGGGATCAGTAATTATGATCCCAAAAACACAAAATGAGGCCTCAGCTTCAAACTGATTTGATTGTTAAGATCATAATTATATTTTTGTTCCTACCCAACTTTGTGCCTACATTAAGTCTACCTTTTGCAGTTGGGATTTGCATTTCCCTGTGTGTGTTTGTGTGTTGAGTTGAGTGGGCATCTGCAGCCACAGCTCACAGCCAGTTTGAGAACTGCTGAATTTTAACACTGCTTAGATGTTTGAAATATTAACTGACGTATAACTGCTTTTAAATAAATAATCATAAGGATTATTAAATTAATAGTCATGAAGATCCATGAAAAGCTCAGCAATGCCTGGATCTGGCCCAGGTCTCAGTCCCTGCAAGCTGCCTGAGTGGGAAAACTGGAAATGCCTGAGAACCACATGGCGGCTGCTTTTTGGAGGATGGAGAGGATATAACTCTATTAAATAAAAACTGCAAAGGATAGCTCCATATTGTGTTATTAGGCATTCCTGCATGAAGATATTATGCACAGTTGTAACTTGCAGGAGAAACATGCTCAGGTAAAAACAAAAAAACAAAAACCAATAGCACAGCTGGACAGCAGGGATCCTGGCAACCATTTCTGCCTCACATGAGAATGCAACCTAACAGTTCCTTGCTGCACTTCAAGCTGCTTGCAGGCTGTTTCATTGGGTGGTTTTATGGTATAATCGCAAGTGGAAAAGGAACTGGGAAAAGGGTAATTGCTTCTTCAGAAGCATGTAGGCTTTAGAGCTCTTGCTAGCCAAACCCTATAGTCATGCCTAGCTACAGTAAAATATGTCAGTTTCTTTCTTTTAACAACAAAGCAAAAGCCTTGTGACTTAATTGGGGTTTATTTGACCCCAGTACCACATTAGAAAAGTGATTTTTTTTAAAAAGTATAGGAAAATCAAGGCAGGGAGGCACTGGCAGCGGAAGAGGAGTGCGGGGGGAGTGCACCGCCCCCGGCAGCGCGATCCCAGTAGGGTGCCATCACGGCTGCCACCCCCTGCGCTGGGTGCCACCCCCCTGCAGGCAGCATGACCCGCCCCCAGGACATGCACCAGCCCCGCCCCCGCCTGTTCTCTCCCCCCCCCCCCGGTGCCGGAGTATGAAGCTCTGCCACTGCAGGGAGGGTTATATGTAGTATGGGAATGGGTGAACCTGTCAATTCTACTTTCTCTCGGTTTCTCATCTTTCCAATCTTCAGTTCTCCACATTTCCACTTCAGCTTGTGGAACTTGTTTTTCAAAAGTCCCCATGAAAATTCATCAGGATTTCTCCTAATGCACACATTTGTACGCCATTTTGCCTCACATTCATATTGTATATATATATATATATATATATATATATATATATATATATACACACATATACACACACACACACGCGTACAGTGGTACCTTGGGTTACATATGCTTCAGGTTACAGACTTCGCTAACCCAGAAATAGTACCTCAGGTTAAGAACTTTGCTTCAGGATGAGAACAGAAATCGTGCTCCGGTTGCGCGGCAGCAGCGGGAGGCCCCATTAGCTAAAGTGGTGCTTCAGGTTAAGAACAGTTTCAGGTTAAGTATGGACCTCCGGAACGAATGAAGTACTTAACCCGAGGTACCACTACACAGTGTGTGTGTGTGTGTGTGTGTGTGTGTGTATAAAACAAAGTAATTTTCCCCAATACAATACACTTTGCATATAATTTTCATGAATATATGCATTTCTGTGGACACTTTACCCTGGTATATGTCTTTTTGTACACATGACATGAATGGAGAAGTGCATTGCAAAATTTAGAGAAGTTTGCATTGTGAAGGCCGGCTTTTTCTTCTCATGTGGTTTCAGACAGTGCAAATGAGGTAGTTTCGTCTTGAAATGTGAACTCAGTTTAATTTATTCCCCATCTCTCATCCAGTGGTGGCTTGCCCAAGGGAGGGTACCTGATTGTTTCCTGATTTGCTGCCTCTGGAGCCCCCACACCTCCTAAAAACCTGCTCGTGAGGGACCCTCTAGAACAGGATGGGATAGGGCAGAAACCGTGGTAGGGAGGAGGGAACTGATAAAGTTGGGTTTCTCACCTTGCACAGATAGGCGTGCTTTCAGCTACACCGAAGCCACTGTTGGATACAACTCCAGAGGCCTGGGAAAAATCCATAACTAGCAAAACTAATATGAGCGATAAAAAGGAAGCAGGAGATGAGATTAACAATGACTATTAAATCCAATTAAAGGGTATTATAAAGTAGAATTATAACAGGAAGATAGCTAGCCCTAGAAATATGAGCATGTGAAGCATTGCATACTGTGAGTGCCTAGTGAAAAATATAACACTGTTGGTCAAAAATAGACAAAAAGTCTGAAGGAATGATTCTAAGATGAGCAATGCATCCCTGCTACAAGGTATATTAATTAAACCATTATGTTCTCCGTTTAGGTGATTTAATAATAATAATAATTTTTTATTTATACCCCGCCCTCCCCAGCCAAGGCCGGGCTCAGAGCGGCTTACAAGCAATAATAAAAACAAGATGAATGATTACAACTTAAAAACAAAAATAAAATACAACATTAAAATAATGGAACATTAAAATATTAAAATGTAGCCACATCGCAGGAGGAGAAGGAAAAGAAAAAAGAAAGAGAGGGAGGGAATCAAATTGGCTCCAAGCCAAAGGCCAGGCGGAACAACTCTGTCTTACAGGCCTTGCGGAAAGAAATCAGATCCTGCAGGGCCCTGGTCTCATGAGGCAGAGCGTTCCACCAGGCCGGAGCCAGAGTTGAAAAGGCCCTGGCTCTGGTTGAAGCCAATCTAACTTCCTTAGGGCCTGGGACCACTAGGGTGTTGTTATTTATGGACCTTGAGGCTCTCCGTGGGGCATACCAGGAGAGGCGGTCCCGTAGGTACGAGGGTCCTAGGCCATGAAGGGCTTTAAAGGTCAAAAGCAGCACCTTAAATCTGACCCTGTACTCCACCGGGGGCCAGTGCAGCTTGAAAAGCACTGGGTGAATATGCTCCCATGGCAGAGACCCCGTGAGGAGCCTCGCTGCAGCATTCTGTACCCACTGGAGTTTCTGGGACAGCTTCAAGGGCAGCCCCGCGTAGAGCGAATTACAGTAGTCAAGCCTGGAGATGACCGTCGCATGGATCACTGTGGCCAGGTCGGGGCGGGAAAGGTAAGGGACCAACTGCTTGATGCGGCGAAGGTGGAAAAATGTCGCCTTGGCTGTTGCTGTAACTTGCGCCTCCATGGAAAGGGAGGCATCAAGGATTGCACCCAAACTCTTAACGGAAGGCAATGACACTAATTGGGCCCCCGCAAGAGAAGGGAGTTGGTCCCTCATCCCCATGCCATCCTGACCTAGCCATAGGACCTCTGTCTTCGAAGGATTTAGTTTCAATCGGCTCCCACGAAACCATCCAGCCACAGCTTCCAAGCATCTGGTCAGTGTGTTCGGGGCTGAGTCGGTGTGGCCATCCATCAGCTGATAGAGCTGAGTGTCATCAGCATATTGGTGACAGCCCAGCCCAAAGCTCCGGATAATCTGGGCAAGGGGGCGCATAAAGATGTTAAAAGAATTGCGCCCTGCGGCACTCCACACACCAAGGAGTGGCGCGATGACATTTCCCTCCCTAGTGCCACCCTCTGTCCCCGACCAGAGATAAAAGAGCACAACCAGTTACGGGCTATGCCCTGTATCCCCACGTCTGCGAGGCGGAGGTCCAGAAGATCATGATCGACCATGTCAAAGGCTGCTGACAAATCTAAAAGGATCAGCAGTCCTGACCCGCCTCGATCCAGTTGTCTACGGAGATCATCTGTTAGGGCAACCAGAGCCGTCTCCGTCCCAAAACCAGGACGGAAACCGGACTGAAATGGATCTAATGCCGATGTTTCCTCCAGAAACCTACCAAGCTGTTCAGCAACCGCTCTCTCAATTACCTTACCCAGGTATGGAAGATTTGAAACTGGGCGGTAATTGGATAGGTCTAAGGGATCTAATGAAGTTTTCTTTAAGAGTGGACACACCACTGCTTCCTTCTGTTCCCCTGAGAATGTCCCCGTGTCAAGGGACAAATTGATAATTTCAACCAGGGGGGTCCGCGCAACATCTGGACACTCCCTAATCAGCCAAGACGGGCACGGATCAAGGAGGCAGGCAGGATTTGCTTCTCACATGAAGTTTTGCTGATTCCATCTATGCTATTGTTCGAAATCCATTATCCCCCTTGAAAGGTGATATGGAGCAAACACCATGGACCAAGATCTCTGACTTTTTTCACCCCACAGCCAGTGTGGGCCTGTTTGGTTCCTAAGGTTCCATGCAGCACTGGATAATTTTCTTTATTCATTCAATGCCCTATGTATGTCAGTTCCTGTTCCCCCAGGGGTGTATATGCAGGCATGAGCTGCCTTGCACCAGTTACTGCTCCTTTGCAGTGATTTTCTCATCCAAAAAAGAAAAGGCCACAAATCAGATCCGCAGAGGAGCACAGAAAGTGTGCTGTAAAGCTTAGTGTTGGATCGTGATATGGGAGGACAGGGTTCGAATTCCCACTCAGTCATGAGGCTCACTGGTTGGGCTTGGGCCAGCCACTATCTCTCAATCTAACCTACCTCACAGAGTTGTTGTGAGGATGAAATGTGAACTATGCAACACCACCTTGAGCTTCTTGGAGGAAAAGGTGGTACAGTAAGTCCATGTGGGTTATATTCCAGGAATCAAACTTAAAGTCAAAATTGTGTATAGTCAAAACCCATTGGGCTCAATGGCATAGGAATTGAAACAAAGTCATTTATCCCAGGACCCTGCCCACTTTCCACCCCTTAAAAATAATATTTTTTTTACCACACGTAAAGCTGAATGTGCACACGTTAAATGCACGTATTGCTGTATATAAATGCAATAAATAATAAATAAAGAGCTGGAAGGCAATGATTTGGAAAGGACATCACCTTGTAGCTCCCCCCCCCCAAAAAAGTGATTGAAGGATGGCAATGCCAGAAAAATGGGCAAGTGTGGAAGTGCCGTAAGATGAGCAGAATTAAAAAGAGAGAGATTTTGTGTGTGCCTGATTCCTCTTTTCTCGTTTGTGACAAATAAGGTAAAGGGACCCCTGACCATTAGGTCCAGTTGTGGCCGACTCTGGGGTTGCAGCGCTCATCTCGCTTTATTGGCCGAGGGAGCCAGCGTACAGCTGGTCATGTGGCCAGCATGACTAAGCCGCTTCTAGAGAACCAGAGCAGCACATGGAAATGCCGTTTACCTTCCCACCGGAGTGGTACCTATTTATCTGCTTGCACTTTGACATGCTTTCCAACTGCTAGGTTGGCAGGAGCAGGGACTGAGCAACGGGAGCTCACCCCGTCACGGGGATTTGAACCGCCAACCTTCTGATCGGCAAGCCCTAGGCTCTGTGGTTTAGACCACAGCGCCACCCACGTTGTGACAAATATGCAGCATCAGTTCTTCTTCCTCTTCTTCTTCTTCTTCTTCTTCTTCTTCTTCTTCTTCTTCTTCTTTTCATCTCCTCCTCCTCCTTCTTCTCCTCCTCCTCCTCCTCCCTCTTCCATTCTCAGGAAAAAAAATATATATTTCAGTGTTAACTTCCAATTTCTCAATTAAAAGACACCTCTGCTTACCCAGGCATTTGATGGCCAAAAGACACTACCCCAGGCAACCCTGGGGTCACTGTTTTTAGAATGTTTTTAAGGTTTTTGTTTTTAAAATGTTTTTATTATTGGTGTGCTTGCTGACTTCTTCAGGAAGAAGGGTGGAATGAGTAAATAATTATGTTTGGTTCTTCATATCTTTGGCTGAAGGACTGTGAACAGTTCATAATCATCCAAGGCTCTCATTTTTAAACAAAAAACAAAAAAACCAGCTAAAGGAGTTGGGAGGGCATAACTTGCATAATTTGTTTAATTCAAGGCCAGGACACTTGGACTCAACTGGAGACCTACTTTCCAATCAGCAGAATATGCACAAGCACTTGAGTCATCTTTCCACTCTCCTAATTCTGCCCCCCACCCTCTTGACCTATCCTGCCCTCCCTAGTCTGTGCTACTTCCTTAGATATATGCTGCATTTGCTGCAAGGCTTCCCTGTAACTTTGGATCTAGATCTGCTTCCTTCTCCTTCCCACCTGTTTTATTGCGATTCAGGTAATTCCACTCCTAAGCCTCTTTTAAATTAACTCTGCCTCTTACACGTGCATTATTATATTATGCTTTATGAATACAAATAGGTCCTTCGGCTTGGCTTGTCAAGACATACAGTGAAATTTTGTAACTTGTTACTAACACTCTTGGAGATTAAGCATCTCAAATAAAAACATAATACGCATTTCATTAACGCAGGCAAGGAGGTACAGGAATCGGATACTACCCTGCGCAGTCTGCTTCGCATCCTGCCTCGCACATTCAAAAGAAAACGAAAAGTGTTCAGCAGGTCATCATTTTCCTTGGAACTTAATTATCTTAATTTCCCCACACTTTTAATCAAATCGTGAAAAGGGAGGGCAGAGCAGTGAGGCTTTTACGGAATAACTGATATCTGAGGCTCAATCATAAATCCCTTTGGCAAGCGATAAGGAGCTAGTCCGAGTGCGCTGCAGGAATAATTGATTTTATTCCGCAAGCCAATAGCTCACATTCTTCGTTGCCCCCTAATTGCTCACTGAGGAAATGGACAGCTGCACAGGAAACTCAGCTCAGAGAAAGACAGACCAAGCCTCTCTCTGCATTCTGTAAGAAAGAAGTGGAAAGTGTAGCAGAGCTGGAACCATACAGACTCATCCTGTTGCTCTGATACACATACAGGAGCTTCATTGTATTCTGGGGGTTCCACGTATTTTTTTTATTAACCCCCACACCCCAGGAAAACAGGCATGAGACAAGTGCTAGATGAATATGTCAATTTTAGTTTCTCTTGATTTCTTATTTTCCAAATCTTAACTGAGGTTCTTTAAATCAGTTTGCAACTTTTTTTTGAGCTCCTCATGAAAATTCACCAGCATTTTAACATGAATTACATTTCTCCCAATGTACACATTTGACAAAGTGATTCTCCCCAATGTATGTTATTTTCATGAATACATGAATTTATATGCACACTTTATTGTATCCAGTTTCTTACACCCTATATAGCTGGAGAACAGCGTTACAAAATTCAGAGAAATGCAAATTTCAAAAGATAGTCGCTTTTCAGTAATAATAATAATAATAATAATAATAATAATAATAATTTATTCCCCACCCATCTGGGCAGCTCCAACAGTCTATTAAAAGCACCATAAAACATCAAACATTAAAAACTTCCCTAAACAGGGCTGCCTTCAGATGTCTTCTAAATGTCTGATAGTTGTTTATTTCTTTGACATTTGAAGGGAGGGCATTCCACAGGCGGGTGCCACTACCGAGAAGGCCCTCTGCCTGGTTCCCTGTAGCTTCACTTCTTGCAGTGAGGGAACCACTAGAAGGCCCTTGGAGCTGGACCTCAGTGTCTGGGCTGAACGATGGTGATGGAGACGCTCCTTCAGTTCTTGTATTATTAACATAAGAAGAGCCTGCTGGATCAAACCAAAGATCAGTATCCAATCCCCCCTGTGGCCAATCAAGTGCCATAGGGAAATCTGTAAGGAGGATCTGAGCAGGAGAGCACTTTTCCCTCCTACATGCTCCAGCAAGCATACTTCCTCCAATGTCAAGGTATAGTCATCATGGCTAGTAGCCTTTCCCTCCATGATTGTTTCTTATCCCCTTTTAACAGCTTGAAGTTTGTGACCATCTCTGCCTCCTGTGGGAGCAAATTCCATAGTTTAACTAAATACTCTCTTTTGTCTGCTCTGAATCCTGCAGCATTCAGTTTTATTAGAGTTCCAGTGCTAAGAGAGAAGGACCAAACCTTTCCTCTATTTTTTTCTCTCCATGCCATGCATAATTCTATGAAATTATATCATGGCACCTCTTCCTTGCTTTTCCTAAACTGAAAAGTCCCAAAAACTGCAACCCCTTTTTATAGGGTTCCCCCCCGCTCCACCCCCTTTGCTTACCCCTTTCTGAACGTTTTCCAGCACTACAATGTCCTTTCTGAGGTGAAGTAACCAGAACTGTACACAATATTCCAAATGTGGCTACGCCATAGAATTTGTATAATGGCATTACGATAGCAACAGTTTCATTTTCTATTCCTTTCATTTATATTATTATTATTTCTGTTTGTCCACAATGCACACACAGAACAATGATGACGACAAGGCCAATGCAGGCTGTCCACAAACAGCTTCCCACCAATGGGGTTTCCCAACAAAAAAGTTTCCTGACTTTTACGAGAGCATTATTTCATTTCTAGGTTTTGCGCTGCAATGTCCAATCTGGATGGTAGGCAGCTGAGATGCGTTGACACTGCCATGCCCTTTGACATGCTGCAAAGCATAGTCTTCTAAAACTGGGGTGGGGAACATGTAGCCCCCCTCAATGTTGTTGGACTATATTTCCCATCACCGTTGACTATTGGTCATGTTGTCTCATGATGAAGGGCTTTGAAATTCAGCAATAACTTGGGGATTCCCAGTTTTACCACCCCTGCATTCAAAGAATCTAATCAGATAATATTACTGTATTTTTTGCTCCATAAGACGCACCTGACCATAAGATGCACCTAGTTTTTAGAGGAGGAAAGGGGGAAAGCCCCGTTTTAGGGGGGATCAGCTCAAAGTTGTTGAGCTTACTTTGCAAAAGGGAAAAATCCTGTTTTTATGGGGTTCAGCTCACAGTTCTGCAGCTTCTTTAGGAAAGGAAAGGGAGCCGTCTCTGCAGTTTCCAGACAGATAATCTAATCAGCCAGTCACATGTCGCTGGGGAAACAAACAGCCTCCGTCTGCAGAACATTCAACAATGGAGGCCTGGGCAAGGGGACAGGGCCAGAAAGGGAGCCAGCGATCGACCACACATTCACTCCATAAGACGCACAGACATTTCCCCTTGCTTTTTAGGAGGAAAAAAGTGTGTCTTATGGAGTGAAAAATACGGTAGGCATGTGGCTTGGTCAACCTAAGATGGAGAAGTGTTGTCCTCCCTTAAATGTACCCCCTGCACACACAACAGCCTTTCATCTATTTCAGAAAAACAATAATGGTGGAATAGGTTTCCTACTAGAACACACTTTTTCTCTTCTCATGATTGCCTTTACAGCCACTTTGCCAAGATTTTGCTATATATTTGTGAATAGAAGAACCACAGGGCTGGGTAGACCACATGATCACCATTCTCTGGGCTGGGAAGTGGTATGATGGGAAAATAATTCTCATAATTGGTCCTGTCCACATCATTTTCATATTCACATGCATACAACAGCCATATGGACTCACACTATTGTGGAAGTAGCTCCTACACTGTTGTGGGTGTAAATGAAGGGGACCTAAATGCAGTCTGATTCAAAGGAAAGGAAAGCTCAGTCCTGCTCTACCATAGATATTGTGGGAAGGAGCGGCTACTTTCTAGGGGCCCCTCTTTCTCCATTGGCTAATGCCTGTGTTTTGACAATAGAAACAGCATTATAGTGGCACCTGGTGGCAGGAAAAAAAGCATCACATCATCAACAAATTGAGGACAGACAAAATTATTCCTCCCCTTCCCTTCCAACATTTAGGGACTTTCCTCTTTTGCCCTTCACCCCCACAAATAGTCAAACACAGTTTACAATTTACAACTCTAATCCAAATGTCGCAACTTTTTATTCTTTATCCTAAAAGCAAATACATCAACTTTATTGCAGTGTGGGAAACATAACTTCCTACTTCCCTTATTGACAAAAACAGCATAATGAGCACAATTCACAATGGCTCCTAATCTTTTTCTCCCCCCCCCCCCTTGTTTATTTTGCACTGGCCACACCAAAAAGAATAAAAACCTTGCATTAGAATGCAAAAACACTCAATACAAAATCCAGTTTAAAAATATCCATTTGATTCATTTGAAGTTTAAGCATATAGGAGGAAGTTCATACATCCAAATTCCTGCCCAGTTTTGGAACTGAGACTTCTGAATTGAGCAGTTCCTTTTTCCAAAGTGGAAATTTTCCATTGTTCTATTTTGTATTACTTTCCTGACTTTTGTATATTACAGAGGTGTGGCCAGGTTTCAATTCCTTCAGTTCTTTTATGACTCCATCTCTGTAAATAATATGCATTTCTTCTTCAAAAAACACTGCAGGAGGGCCATTTTGTTATTACCATATATGTAACTGAATCAAGATTCTGCGTGCATTCAGATATGGGGGATTGCTGTGTTAGTTTTCATAGAAGTGATGCTAGTGCTTCTGTCCTGGAGTCTAAGATTCCTTTTACAGTGCAGCACCTGTTGCATAATGGAACTGTGGCTTTTTGATCAATATATCGTACTACCATGTTGTGCTAAATTTGAAATGGCAAGTAAGAAATTTATGCTGAAATACCACCCCAGATTACATCATGTGAAAGTACAGTGCAAAACCCCTGCAATTTTCCAGATTAAAGGGATTGCAAATGGGGGTTTTTTTTGTTTATTTTTTTGTTTTTGGAAGCAAACAGAAACAAGTGCTAAGCTTCTGCTAGATTCTGCTATTTTTCCAGAAGTGAAATGGGTAAAGGTAAAGGGTAAAGGACCCCTGGATGGTTAAGTCCAGTCAAAGGCGACTATGGGGTTGCAGTGCTTATCTCACTTCAGGCCGAGGGAGCTGGTGTTTGTCCACAGACAGCTTTCTGGGTCATGCAGCCAGCATAACGAAACCTCTTCTGGCACAATGGAACACCGTGACGGAAACCAGAGCATAAGGAAACACCGTTTACCTTTCCGTCATGGTAGTACCTATTTATCTACTTGCACTGGCGTGCTTTTGAACTGATAGGTTGGCAGAAGCTGGGACAGAGTAACGGGAGCTCACGCCATCACAGGGATTCAAACTGCTGACCTTCCGATTAGCAAGCCCAAGAGGCTCAGTGGTTTAGACCACAGTGCCACCCACGACCCTTCAGAAGTGAAATAACTGCACCCTAGAAAAAGCTTCCCCAGAATCATCTACAAAACCCAGAAGTTCCAGTGCATATGATCCTAGCCAGTTGTGGGGAGGGCTTTGACTTCTCTGAGGCTGCAATTTTGCACGCACCTACCTGAAAGTAAGTACCATTGAACTCAGTGAGGCTTGGTTGTGAGTAGACATGTACTGGATAGCACTGTGTAGGTATACAGTTTAAAAACCCTTGAACAAGCTTAGGGAAGAGATTTGGTGACAGAAATAAATTGAAATGAATTGAATTCAAATAAATAAATTGAATTTTCTATTACGAGCTATGCATTATTCAAACATTTTGAAGAGGGCAGGGGAGGACACAGGCCAAATACTGAATTATGACTGAAAATGCTTAGCCTTTAGAAAGGAATTTTTTTTCTATGAGCAAGCATAAAGCACCCTGATCCAAATCAGGAGCTGCATGTGCTGAAGATTTCCAAAAACATAAACAAATTCAGGGTTGTACAATGCAAAACAATACAATAAGAAACAGCCTTCTTCAGCTTTTGGGTGGGGCTCAGGGGGTGGGCTAATGAAAATGGCTGGGCTGCCGAATCACAATGATGCCCTCCACCAAGGCCTGCATATGCAACATCAGTTGTTGCACTGAAAAGGGGGAACCACACAGGGAATAGGGGCCTCCCAAGCTTTTGTTTAAATAGGGGCCTCCCAAGCTTTTGAATGGGGTAGGTTTAAAATTATGGGTGGAATTCAATATTGAGCTCTTCTAATTGTTATGTTAGTGCAAGCATTTCTTCTTACTAGACAGAATGATCATCTGTTTTCTCCCCCCCCCCCCATGTGTTGTTCTTGTGGTTCTCCTGATTGTCCAGAGCAGATTTGGAAGAGAAATGAGGTACCAATGGCGGGAGGAGAGGGAATAAAGCCCAATGCACTAGTGGTAGCTGGCTTCACACGTTGGGTTAGTTGAAACCAGGGACTATGGATACCTTTGTAGAAATGGTAGGAAATGTTTTGCCCCTTCAGCTGTTATTTTATGAGATCTATTTCTCAAGGAACTGTTCCATGCTTGGGCTTTAATTTGGGAAGCAGTTTCACTCAGATCCTTCCATTTAATGTGCTCCCTTCCCTATATCTGCAATGCAAAGGGGCTGGTTTTGAATTTCACTTGTCAGTTTCACAATGTGATCTTTGATGTTTGAACGAATTTCAATTTAGGAGATGGATGTTAATCAGAGATGAGCAGACCTCTTGTCTTCTGTTATTATTCCATCACTAGTTTTCACTGTGTTGCTCTTCTCCCCTGCCTCCTTTCATTTTATTGATGAGCACTATTACATTGGCACACGGGTTAAACCAGCAAGCAATGTGAGGGGGAAGGAATGGTCTGTGAGATTGTGATACCACTTCAAGAGCCCCTTTTTCTACTGTGATTTAATAAAGGTGCATGGGCACTGGTCCAAGTTGGTAAGCTGTAAAAAAAATACGTCTAGCTCAAAGTCAACTGAGAACTCTTCCAAAGAGTGCATTCAAAGCAGTTAGAAAAAATTCTTTTCAACCTCATTCTCTTTTCCCACCCCTGTACCTCATGCAAACCTCTCCCTTATCAGGATCACCCTCCAGGTCAAATTTGACAGGTAGGTAGGACCACATGTTAAAATCCCTTTGAATCACATTTCAAGGGACGTTATCAACCCCATATGCAGAGCTTTGAACATAAGAACCAAAGAAGAGCCTGCTGGATCAGGCCAAGGTCCATTTAGTCCAGCATCTTGTTCTCACGGTGGCCAACCAGATTCCTGTGAGAAACCTGCAAGCAGGATTCAGGCACAAGAGCACTTTCCCCTCCTGTGGTTTCCAGCAGCTAGAATTCTGAGGCATGACTGCCTTTGACTGAGGATGCAGGGCATAGCCTAGAGCAGGGTTCAGCAAACCTTTTCAGCAGAGGGCTGGTCCACTGTCCTTCAGCCATTGTGGGGGACTGGACTATACTTTGAAAAAAATATGAACAAATTCCTATGCCCCACAAATAACCCAGAAATGCATTTTAAATACAGTGGTACCTCGGGTTACAGATGCTTCAGGTTACAGATGCTTCAGGTTACAGACTCCGCTAACCCAGAAATAGTACCTCGGGTTAAGAACTTTGCTTCAGGATGAGAACAGAAATCGTGCTCCAGCAGTGCAGCGGCAGCGGGAGGCCCCATTAGCTAAAGTGGTGCTTCAGGTTAAGAACAGTTTCAGGTTAAAAACAGACCTCCAGAACGAATTACGTTCTTAACCTGAGGTACCACTGTAAAAGGACACATTCTACTCATAGTAAAAACATGCTGATTCCTGGACCATCTGTGGGCTGGATTTAGAAGGTGATTGGGCCGGATCTGGCCCCTGGGCCTTAGTTTGCCTACCCATGGCCTAGAGGGTGAGGGATTAGCTTTTGAAATGTTGCTATGTGTCATGCAATGATTGAAGTGGGAAGGAGCAGTTGTGTGAAATTGGGTAGAATAATTTTGCCTGAGTAAAGTTCCACTGGTTCAAGATCCCACAGCTTGACCTTTGGTGCTCCTTTTCCCACTACAACCTCCCAAATTGTTTGGGAATCAATAGTGCCCCCACCTCTGAGCTTTTAGTTTTAGTGAGTCTTTGCAGGGGACACAGTATGGGGAGGAGGGAAAGACTGGTTGCCTGAACTGCCTTCTACTTGTGCAACTACAAGATACAACTTAACGCCAAAAAATAATTTTAAAACACCCAGAAGAATACAGATTGCTATTGCACTGGTAATACTCTAGAAACAAGACAAAGTAATTCAGAAAATCCAGGTAAAATTAAAATGTAGAGAATTTCATAACCATTGCTAATGTTTATAAGTATTTGATGAATACCAATGGAAAATAAACCTGTGGTGTTTCTGTACCATAAAAGTATCCAAATGTCATTCACCCATTTCCTACAAATATCCTCAGGGTGAAGCTATTTTCAGGCATTTCTTCCTCATCAGGAATTATTAAATAATCATCTCATATTTTGGTATGATATTATTTGTATACTCCAACATGTTAAACAGAAGGAATCACTTGGAGCATCTATTGTGTATATTGGGAATCCAGAGTTTGCTCACATTTTGCAGAGAAGAGGAAGAGGAAGAGGAAGAAGAGGAGGAGGAGGAAGAGGAGGAGGACTGTAGTAGCAACTTCAAAAACCACATTGCCTGGAACCCTGAGTTGCCCTTCTTTGAATATAAGAGACTTTGATTCAGCAGAAGCTCCCACTGATGGGAAGGGCAAAGGAACTCCTTTTTTTTCCACTGCAGCCCCAGGTGTCACAGCCAAATATTCTGGTGGATCCCAGGAGGATGCAGTAGGAAACAGGGTTGAAAGGAGGAAGGGAATTAGTAAAAAATTCCTACCCCCTTTTGCCAGTGTGAGTACCCCATGAGCAGAGTTCACCTCACAGAAAGATAGAATCCAGACCATTTCATCTGTGTGGTCAATTCCAGCTTTCCAGTACTGAAGCTCCAACCAAGGTATAGAAGTTCATCTTATGTAACAGAAATGGAGAATCTTTTCAGACCGAGAGCCCACCTTCTGGGGGACACATGCCAGTGGTGGGTAGAACTAGGGGCAAAGACAGGTGGAGGGCTGAATGTCAATTTTATTTCTGTAAGGTAAAGGTAAAGGGACCCCTGACCATTAGGTCCAGTCGTGACTGACTCTGGGGTTGTGGCGCTCATCTCACTTTATTGGCCGAGGGAGCTGGCGTACAGCTTCCGGGTCATGTGGCCAGCATGACTAAGCCCGTTCTGACAAACCAGAGCAGCACACGGAAACACCATTTACCTTCCCGCTGGAGCGGTACCTATTTATCTACTTGCACTTTGACGTGCTTTCGAACTGCTAGGTTGGCAGGAGCAGGGACTGAGTAACAGGAGCTCACCCCGTCATGGGGATTCGAACCGCCAACCTTCTGATCGGCAAGTCCTAGGCTCTGTGGTTTAACCCACAGCACCACCCACATCCCTTCTGTACAGTACTTCCGTACAGTAGCCTAATTTATGTACACATTCACACGCCCCTTTCTATCCTCAACACAAGCAACTAAAAGGACAGGCAAAAGCAGGGCTGGTAAGGGGTGAGGCTTTGGTAGAGGAGTGGTGGCATGCAGAGAATCCTGAGGACTGGATAGAGAGGTTTGGAGGGCCTAAGTTTCCTCACCCCCCAAAAAACCTTTTTTTTAAAAAAAAAATTACTTCTAGCATCAAAGCAAGTGCACCGATAATCCGACTTAAACAACATTGTGACCTTTTCCCTTGTGTTTGTGGATGGAATTGAAAGGGCAATTGCTTAGTACAGACTGGGTTTGCTGCATTAACTTCTTCTGCTGCTGCTGATTCATGCTGGAGCAAATCTGTAGTACGGTCACCAACCTGACAGAAACAGAAGGTCTCTCTTTTACAGCACTCTGTCTCCAGAAGTTCTTGCTGGAGCTGAGGATGCTTCACAGAAGGGGGCAACTGGATAAAGCATCAAGAAGAACAGGTCTTCTCCAGGACTGCTTTGCCTTGCCTCTGTTTGCAAACAACTGCTTTCTTGACTATTACATGGGTGCAAAATAGCTACTCTAAAAAAGTGGGCTTCAAGAGCATTGTGTGCACAGTAATGGTTCAATTAGCCAAGGGTTCAAAGCAGAAAGGGCTAGCCCCTCCTTCCTTGTCCCAGTTTCATCCTGAGCATAGTATTGTTTAGAAAAACTCTGAAAGGTACTGCAGGGGGAAATGGCTTTCACCAGTTGCAAGGAGCTATGGCATACACGCCCTGAAGCAAATGCAATGGAACTTATTAAAATTGACTATTAAAATCCAATAAGAGCTTTAATAAAATCCATATCAGGCATGCTCCCAAGATCCCCATAAAACTATCAAGCTTAGCAAGTGTTGGAAAAAACAGCCGGTGCAGAATTCAGCGGCCAGGCTGCTCACTGGTGCAAGACGTCTTGAGCATATTACACTGGTCCTGGCCCAACTGCACTGCCTGCCAATTTACTTCTGGGCCCAATTCAGAGTGCTGGTTTTGACCTATAAAGCCTTAAATGTCTCAGGACTGCAACACCTCAAGGACGACCTCTCCCCATGTGAACCGACTCAGACCCTGCAGCTATCATCTGAGGGTGTTTTTTCATGTACTTTCTGCATCAGAGTTCCAGAGGGTGGCAACACAAGAACAGACCTTTTCTGTGGTAGCTCCATTTGTGGAATGCTCTCCCCAGGGAAGCTCACCTGGCACCTTCATTGCATATCTTTAGGCACCAGGTGAAAATGTTTCTCTATAATCAGGCCTTTGGCTGATTAACATTCTATGGACTTTTAAATGTGTTTGCAAGAGGAGGATTTATTGGCTTGCTTTTGTTTTATTATATATTTTGTGTTCTGATTTTATGTTGTGATCTTCAGATAAAGGGTGGTATAAAAGTTTAAGAAATAATAATTAAAAAATCACTTAAGGTATAGTCCACTGTGATATCACAACTGTCAGTAAAAAGGGTGTTTTTTTCTTCTTGCATTTTTGGTTTCTGGCTTCTGAAAGAAACAAATTTTCAGAATTATTGACATGTAATACTTATAGGGACTGAACAAACAGAAATAAAAGTGTTGCTGACTAAAAAAATATCAGCTCAGCGTTGGATAAAATATATTCATTTTGCAGTACTTAGTGCACAATCTTGAAAGTAAATTAATTCTCTCCATTAAAGATTAGAAGGTCTCTCCGTTGTAACATTTAATGGATCAGGAGCATAAACTGGAAGAATGTCTGAACAAATACAGGAACCTCCCTTATTCCATGCCAGGCTATTTGTCCATCTAGCTAGTTTTGCCTACTTTAGCCAACAGCATCTCTCCAGGGCTGGGAGAGCCAATGTGCTGCCTTCCAGATGTTGGGCTTCAATTCCCATCAGTCCCAGCCAGCTTGGCCAGTGGTGAACATTCTACGCCAGCAACATCTGGAAGGCAGCACATTGACTATTCTACCTCTACAGTCTCAGAAGCTAACTCCATCAACAGCAACCATAAAAAACAAAAACAAAAAAAACCTGGGGATATCAGGGATTGAACCTTGGACCTTGTGCATTCAAAGCATGCACTCTGCCATTGACTTGCATTGCCTCTTGCCAGGTATTCAAATGCGGGTGTCATCCAGCCACATTGTGTTGCTTTCAGTGTAATAGGAGAGCATTGCCATCCACAGCTAGCCAAGCATAGATATAATTCTTATCCACAACTGAAATAAGATCATTGTACGAGAGTTTAGCCCTTGGCTAAGGAGCAATGGTTTACTGTAAGTCATAACCACGGCATTTTCATTCTATTAATTATTGAGTACAGAGCTGGAAAACAGGTCACTAATGCCTAACTTTTGTTGGCTTTCGCTGTGATTTCATTGTTTGCTCTAAATTGAATCCTGGGTGTTTAGAACTAGGTTGCTCTTTTGAAAGCAAAAAAGAAAAGAAAGGTGGATTTTGTAGGGGGTGGGAAATGGATCTAGGGGGGATTCAGGAAATTGCAAAGCAGTTTGCTTAATGTTTGTTCCAGGTAAATGGCTGTAAAATGTTATTAAATGTATAGTTATTAAGCATGCAGTAAGCCTGGAACTTACACAGTACTCCATGTGTGGTCTGACCAAGACAGAATGGAGTGGTACTATTGCTTCCCTTGATCTGGACACTATACTTCTGTTAAGGCAGCCAAGAATAGCTTTAGGTGTTTTTTCTTTTGTTTTTGGAATGTGTGCAGAGGAGGGAAACCAAGCCTTATAAGGAATGGTTGAGGGAGTGGGTAAGAGGAAATGGAAAAGGGATATGATAGCCATCTTCAAGTTACTAAAGATGGTAGATGAAACAAGCTGTTCTACTGCTCCAGAGGCTAGGACCTGCACCAATGGCTTCAAATTACAAGAAGAATCCAATTGAAAACCAGCAAGAAATTTCTGATGGTAACAGCTTTTTGACAGCGGAACAGGCTCCCTTGGAAGATAGTGGTCTCACCTAATATACACATACAGTGGCACCTCAGTTTTCGAACGTCTCTGTTGATGAACATTTCAATTTTCAAATGCCATAAACCCAGAAAAAAATGCTTCAGTTTTCAAACATGCCTCAGAAATTGAACATGCCATGCAGCTTCCATTTTGAGTTTTCCGTATTGAGTTTTCAGTTTTTGAACGTTTCAGAACTTGAACTGTCTTCTGGAACAGATTACGTTCAAAAACCAAGGTACCACTGTATTTGCAAAGCAATTTCCCCTGAAAGAATACATTTATGTGAGTGTGGGGTTTTTTAACTACTATATGCATTTTTATGTACATATGCCAGTCCAACAGACATCTGTTAATGATGGAATTGCTAACTGGGCCTCTTCAACCAATCTCAAAATGTGGACTGGATGGTACTTTAAGAGGCACCTTTCATTAGAATTGATCCCATGTGTTTCTTAATGCCATCTTAGATTAATCTTAGAGAAGTGAGGCTTTGGCTTCTGTAACAGTTACACTTGCCCCACTTCTCCAAGCTGTGAGAAGTTCCATGGCACAGCACTTACCTGGATTTAGCTTTCTTTGGAAGGAGGCCACTGGAGGATTATGGAACGTAAGACCTTCTTATTCAGACAAGCCTTATACAATTAAGGTGCAGACAATGGAGTTCACTGGGCTGCTGGCAGGTCAAAAAGTTTACATTTGCTTGTTTTATGCATTGTAATTATTGCTTTTGACTAGTTTGTTTCTTATGTCTTTGTATTTTATAATGTTGTTTTTAAAATGTTTTAAGACATCTTGAATCCTAACAGGAGAAATGTGGGGTAAAAATATATTTAAATAAATAAATAAATACCTAAATGGAGGACTGCATCTCCAGAAAATAGAATTGATGATAATACATACAAATAGAGATAGAGATATATAGATATGGATAATGAAGATTTAGTAATAATTACTGTAACTGAACAAAGAATAAATCATATCACACATTAGCCAGAAAACTTACATTTTGTAAACTTTGTGCATATCATTAAGAGGCTACAGTGTTAAGTAGTATATAAATAGTTGAAATAAATAAGACTGAGAGGGTGCTCATTCTGCTGTCCAGGTGTTAACTTCAAGCCCCCGCCCCCGACTCCCTGGTTATGGTTCTTTATCTTTAAAGTGGACTTGCAGTCAACAGTTCTTCAAATAGAGGGCTCTATTCTGATAGCCCTTGTCTGGCAGCCCTACAATTCGATGGCTGTCCTCTGTGAAGCAGAAATATAATAAAAGGTAAAGGTAAAGGACCCCTGGACTGTTAAGTCCAGTCAAAGGTGACTATAGGGATGTGGCGCTCATCTCACTTTCAGGCCGAGGGAGCCAGTGTTTGTCCACAGATAGCTTTCTGGGTCATGTGGCCAGCATGACTAAACCGCTTCTGGTGCAATGGAACACCGTGACGGAAACCAGAACACATGGAAATGCCGTTTACCTTCCTACCACAGCGGTACCTATTTATCTACTTGCACTGGTGTGCTTTCAAACTGCTAGGTTGGCAGAAACTGGGACAGAGCAATGGAAGCTCACCCCATCATGCAGATTCGAACCACTAACCTTCTGATCAGCAAGCCCAAGAAGTTCAGTGGTTTATACCACAACGCCACCCACGTCTCTGACAAAAACATAGTAGCCTACTCATGGGGTTGCTGTGAGGGTAGAAATGGAGGTGGGGCTTCTTCACCACCATGAACTCCTTGTTGGAAGGGTGAGGTATAAGGTATCGAAAGGTCATCATGGAAGTTGTGGTGAAGAGAGATGGCTCCTTCAAAGGCAAATCCTAAGCATAAATCCTTGCTTCCACTAAATGTTTTTGCTAGCTTCTTAATCAGAAATCTTTTTAATAGCAGGATGTCTGCAGAGTTTTCCCCGACTTCAACATTCTGAGCATGCCACCTCAATTATACAAACATATTCCTTCTGCCCCTATTGGGACCCTTTTCTAATTTAAAAAGCAGCCAAATCAACACTAAAGGGAGGGGGAATCTTATTTTCATCCTGATTGCCTCCCGTCCCCCCCACTTCTATGTGAGCTATTTGAAATAATACTCTTTGAAGGAAAGATCTTTGACAAGAACATGGAACTCAATCGATTTAATACGGAAACGGAGTCAGAAGAAAGAGAAGTGAAGATTGTTTCTTAGGGGTCACAAATGCATTGTGCCTATAATGTGTGTATATAACAAATCAAACCATATTCCTCTTCTTCAATTTCCTTGTCCCAGCCTCAGTCATAATTCCCGAGGCTGGCAGAGCTTAGGGAACAATAAAGAGAAGGCAAACATCCACACATCCATCCATTTGTACTGGTTGATGACACAGCCTTCTGGAATCTCCAGGTGCTGGTACAAGGTAGCATCAAATGGAGGGCAAGACTTACGGAGACAGAATTTCAATTGTAGCAAGCTTTTTGGCCGTCATGGTTCCCCCTCCCCTTCATCCAATTTGCATGATTCTTTCTCACCAAATGATCCTTTTACTGGTCATCATTGACCTCAATTCCACTGTAATTGCTTCCCAGCCAGGGCTCATTCTTCACCCGCCTAGCTAACCCAGCTAATGAAGAGAATGCATAGGAAGTTGAAAGCAAGTTGAAATATTTGTTATCCATTTGATCATTACAATGTTCATTGTGTATCTGACCTGAGCAGTTTCATTCAGGCATGTAGGTAATGCCTCGGAGGAAATTTGCTCTGCCCTTCCAGTCTAAAGCAGCAGGTTTCAACAGAGAAAAATCTGGCTTTTAATTTAAATTCCACCCAGCTCCAACCCTGTGCATTTTTGTTCAATACAGTGATACCTCGGGTTAAGAACTTAATTTGTTCTGGAGGTTTGTTCTTAACCTGAAACTGTTCTTAACCTACCTGAAGCACCACTATAACTAATGGGGCCTCCCGCTGCCGCATGATTTCTGTTCTCATCCTGAAGCAAAGTTCTTAACCCGAGGTACTATTTCTGGGTTAGCGGAGTCTGTAACCTGAAGCATCTGTAATCCGAAGCATCTGTAACCCAAGGTACCACTGTATTATCCGTACTGTGGAAGCCAGTTTTTTGCATGTGTATTCAGTGGTGTGCATTTGTGAGGGGTGATACACACACACACACACAGAGAGAGAGAGAGAGAGAGAGAGAGAGAGAGAGAGACCAGGGATGGATCAGTCTATTTCAGTCTATGTCAAATTGCTTTTCATCCCATATAAATCTGTATTTAAATGCATATTTTATCACAAATTTCAGAGTACGTATTTTATTCTAATAGATGTGCATATATTTACACATTTTTGTACATTTTGAGCTTAGAACTCTATCATAAAATTTGGAGATGTTAAATATCCTGTGTGTGTGTGTGTGTGTGTGTGTGTGTGTCTTGGAGGTGCAAAATTGGTCATTTCACTTTAAAATGTGGGCTAAAGAGAAATTATTCTCTAAAATATATACATATATTCGCACCTGCATCTGAATCATAAACAGAGCAATCCTAACCATTGCTCAGAAGTACGTCTTGTTAAAATCAGCAGGGCTTACTTTGAGGTAAGTGAGATTAGAATTACATCCTAAAGCTACACACTTATATGGGAGTGAAACTCATTGAACTCAATGGAACTCACTTCTTTAGTAGATGTGGATAAAATTGTGCTATAAGACTCTGTTCTTTTTTCTGATCAGCCAGGCTTCAGCATGCTGCCCAATGATGCATGTGCTCAGCTTTCACGGTCAGAGGCAACAAGGCTTATGAATACCAGCTGCTGGAAGCTGCAGGAGGTGAGAGTACTCTTGGACTCAGGTCCTGCTTGCAGGCATCTGGTTGAGCACTGTGAGAACAACTCAGTTGGTAGAGCATGAGACTCTTAAATTTAGGCTATGGTGCTGGGCCCCACACTGGGCAAAAGATTCCTGCATTGCAGAGGGTTGGACGAGATGACCCTCATGGTCTCTTCCAATTCTATGATTCTATGCTGGACTAGATGAACGATTTGCCTGATCCAGCAGCTGCCTCTTATGTCTATACAGCTTTCCTTTGGAGAGTTCAATTCTAACCAGCACTTGCCACAGTGAGCTGTCCAGGGTCCTGACAGAATGTGATTTGCCTTGCCAATTGTGAGCCTGTATAGCTGAGCTTTCCAAACTTTTAATGTTAATGACACACGTTTTAGACATGCATCATTTTGTGATACAGTAATTCAGTTTCACGAGCAAACCAGAGGTTAAACGAACCCCTTTCCAGCTGCAGGAGGAGTGCGGGGAGTGTTCGCGTGACTCACCCACACACTGTAGCCAACACACTAACATGTCACAACACACAGTTTGGAAAGCTCTGCTGTATAGCCTACCTTGCCTCACCTTCATCAAATGTGATACAGCTGTTCTGCGACCCTTCCTTTCCAGTTAACAGCTGCTGTTTCAGCATAGATGCCTCAAGTCAGGCTAGGGAACAACAAGTGCTAGCAAAATGGTGTACCAAATGGATCATTGTGATTATATTGGGCATGTGGCATGTGCAATGTAGGTTCATTCCATGAATCACATACTTGCAAAAGAGCTGCTCACTTAAAAACTAAAATCTACTGTGGAAAAATGTGAGCCAGGTTACAGCAGAAGAATAAACAGGATGCCCTCAAGAAGTTCTGGAAGTGCACCTGGTGCAAGGTGTGATGCTGTGATGTTGATCCTGGCATTGTGAAATGGAGGAGAGCACTGGACTGTAAGTCATAGGATCATAGAATTGTAGAGTTGTAAAGGACCACAAGAGTAATCTAGTCCAACCCCCTGCAATGTAGGAATAAAGAAAAGCTATGCATATTATAAGAAAAAGTGAACTCCTTAGATTCCAAGCTTTGGGGGAAATCCAATAGATGGGGAAGAGGAAGGACTGGGGGGCATTGAAGAAGAATTGGCTTATGTACTTCCCCCTGAGAGATGTGCATAGGATCAACATCTTCGGAGTGGTTTATAAACAATGAGATGCATGAAACTGTGGAATTGATTTATTGGTTTGGCGTGACCCCCGCTAATTGATTTACGATCCACAATTAGCTCTTTATGCCCGGCGCGCTTCCTCCGAGCTGCGCCACTCAGCTCCGTCTCCAGTAGCTCTCCAGTCACGCCTCAGCAGAGTTGAACACAGCAGCGAAAACTGTCACGTAGCTTCACTTAGCTTCAGACAAACACACACAGAGACCAGGTTTGTCCATTTCAGTTCTTTATTCCGACATTCCCCAGGAATCTCCTGGGCTCACCGCAGCCATGACTAAAATGCGACCTCTTCCCTCAGAGACCAGAGGGGAACAGAGTAAACGAAACTCCTCCCAGACTCCTCCCAGCTTCTAAAGCTGACGTCAGAATGTTGAGGCATCATGGGAACAACTTAACCAGTTAAGTTCCAAACCCAACACCCCCTCTTGCCGAACCATTCTGACAAGACCCTTTTTGAGTTCAACACCTTTCCCTTTTGCCTTATGCCACTTCCCGGCATCTTTCCCAGGCACCTGTTGAACCCCTTCAACATTCCCAGAATCACACTGTGCGACACTTTTCCACGCACTTGTGACCTGATACCCTACTGACCCATTTGGGCCAGCAGTTGTGTCTTCTCCGTCAGATTCTTCCCCCTCTGACTTGACACCCTGTTTGTGAGCTTTCTCCATTACGCTAACCGGAGATGAAGCCTCACACCTGGACACTCCTTTCACAACCTTTGGAGATGCCCAGACCTGCTCTGAACCCTGATCCTGGACCTGGTCCCTATCACCGGGTTCTGAACCCTGATCTTGGACCTGGTCCCCATCACCGGGATCAGCCTCTGCCTCCCTTTCCTCCTCAGAATCAGACAGACATTCTGAGAGAAAATCAGGACTATCCCTGAGTCTTGAACACCCATCCTGTTCACAGAACTCAGCCTGCTTACTGACCAGCAGCTTGGTTTGATCACCCTCTGGGTATGCAAACTTCCACCCATTGGTTGCAGGATCATATCCACAGAAGATCATTTCCTGAACCTTTGGACCACCTGCCTCAAAGAGCTCAAAGGGCTCTTTGGCTACCCTCCCAAACCCGGGAAAACCATGTACCTGTGCACCCTTGCATGCCCTGCACCCTAGGGACCTCCCACATTTCCGGAGTTTGCACCCTTTTGTGCACCTGTGCAGCTTTTGCACATGACTGGGAACCTTAGCACACTGCGCCTGTGCTTTTCCAGCATTCCCACCACCCTCCAGAGGTGACTCCAGAACAAAGAGATTGTTCTGCCCCCTTTTCACGTTGGCCACTTGTTTCCCCCCTCTGAAAATGGAACAGGTGTCATTTTCAAAGCAAATTTTTGTATCCCTGCTTCATTAGAGCTGATACAGATAACAAACAACAATTCAGTCCCGGCACAACGTAGACCTCTAGCTCCTCCTGTAAAGGAGAAAAAAACATGTTAGCCACAGCAGAAACAGACTTTCTCATTCCGTCTGCTAACATCACAGTTGTGTCCTGTTGAAACAGCCCTGCAGTTCCGCATTTCGCCAGCAGGCTTGCTTATCAGGTGACGACTGACAGTAGTATCCAAAACCCAGCGCATCACCGTGTCCTGGCTGGAGTTGTTCTTCACAGTTGCCATAGAAGCAGTGATAAGAAAACAACCCTCCCCAGCGTCTGAACCACGTCCTTCCCTTGCGTTCCCACGCTGGCCTCCTCTCCGAGACTGACTCCCATGAGAACTCAGCTGGTTGACCTTGGGACCTTCCTGCCCAGCTGTCTCCGCTCTCCATGGGCAGCAACGACGAACTCCAGTGGAAAAACACTGCCCGGGGCTCCTCCCAGCTGGCCTCCTTCTCCTTCTTCCGGAAAAGCACTCCTTGCCAGCTCCGCCCCCTCTGGCCTGGCTCCCACTGTGGCTTTCTGGGAACCTGCTTTGTTGACATTCCACTCCAGCACGCACAGTGGACAAGCCTTTACACTTGCCTTTGGAATCCTTCGCCCCCCCGATCTGCTCACTAGCACTCCTTGAGGCTAAAACATCAGGAACAGGGGCTGCAGCCATCTCTAGGCTTTTCTCAATACTTTCTCCAGGGCTCTGGTCTCCTGCTTTTCAAACGCAATGTCCTCCAAGACCTGGCTGCCTGCCATTGTCTTCCGTTCTCCCAAGGGGCCCCAAGCTGTACTCACAGATCACAAGCTCCTCCGGCACCCATCCGTGGAGAAACGATTTCTTGCTGCTCTCAGCTCCGCAGCACTCAGCTCTCAGCACAGGCAAATCACTTTGTGTCTTTCAGCTGCTCTCTTAGCTCCGCAGCTACTCCTTTGCCTCCTAGCAACAGGCAAAGATCTCACCACCTCCTGCCGCAACTTCAAACGCATTCCGGCACTTCAAAGCGTTCCTGTGACAGTTTTACGATCGGTGATTAAGGGTCCATAACCTGTGGAATTGATTTATTGGTTTGGCGTGACCCCCGCTAATTGATTTACGATCCACAATTAGCTCTTTATGCCCGGCGCGCTTCCTCCGAGCTGCGCCACTCAGCTCCGTCTCCAGTAGCTCTCCAGTCACGCCTCAGCAGAGTTGAACACAGCAGCGAAAACTGTCACGTAGCTTCACTTAGCTTCAGACAAACACACACAGAGACCAGGTTTGTCCATTTCAGTTCTTTATTCCGACATTCCCCAGGAATCTCCTGGGCTCACCGCAGCCATGACTAAAATGCGACCTCTTCCCTCAGAGACCAGAGGGGAACAGAGTAAACGAAACTCCTCCCAGACTCCTCCCAGCTTCTAAAGCTGACGTCAGAATGTTGAGGCATCATGGGAACAACTTAACCAGTTAAGTTCCAAACCCAACAGAAACATCATCCATCATTTGCCAGATGACTTGCAAATACATATCTTTTTGCCCAGACTTCCCCTGACCTATAAGATTAGACCCTGTTGTCACTGAATTCCTGTTTTTTTTTCTAATGCTTTTACTGGTTTTTATGTTGTTTCTCTGTTTTTATGGGAGTCTTTTATTATTTTTATGTTGTGTTTTGTATAATCCTTACAGATTTTAAAATATAAAGCTGTTTAGAAATGCATTAAAATAAAATAAAATTAACAAGCTGCTTTTCTGTGTAGCTTTAACACTGGGAAACAGTTGGTTTCCACACACACACACACACACACACACACCCTCACCCTGCAATGGTTCTACATCTTTGGCTGAATTAGCTTTATAATGAACTGTTCCTAAGGAAGGTTACCCTCTGTGTGCAGAGAGAAGTAAATCTGATTCCTAGTTAACTGGACACTCTCACAACTGCAGCAGCAGAAAGCTAGCCTGTTGAATGGAAGGGAAAGGGGCCACCAGTGTACATGTTTACTGACTATGTTGTTGAAATACATATATTGCAATGAGCAGAAAAATTCCCATTTGCAAAATCTGAGATTCACCCAGGGTCTGTCAGTTTGTAAATCTCTGTGAGCTTTAGGTTAGTATTAAGAATGCTGAGCCAGGATTGTGGAATAATCAGAGAGCTGATCCATGCAGGCAGCTCTCTCCAGCCTCAGCCCCCTTTTAAAGAGGGATGCTTGAGGAATTCAATCTTTGCAAATTCTGATATGCACTTATGTGATCTGATCTCCTGGGCTAATACACGGGCTAGACTTTAGATATCCACTAGCACTGGCAGTCCCTGTATGTATATGTATATATATATATATATATATATATATATATATATATATATATACCAAACCTCAAATTATATTTAACGATCTTAGCTTTGCAAGCGAATACATACAGAAAGCATTATTTGACAGAAAATATGTTTAAAGATGCATATGTAAATATGTTCCTTTTCATCATCAAATGGTTCCTTGTCAACCTGGAAAAAAGTGACAAATGGAGTGCTGCAGGTTTCTGTCCTGGGCCTGTTGTTGTTCAATGTCTTTATAAACAACTTGGATGAAGGAATTGAGGGGATGCTCATCTAATTTGCAGAAGAAATTAAACTGGGAGTGGTAGGTAGTCATAATCAGGATTCAAGATGTCCTTAACAAATTGGACAACTAGGCCTAAACTAGCAGAATGAATTTCAGTAGGGACAAATGTAAGGCACTACACTTAGGCAGCTGCACAAATATAAGACGGGGCGGGGGAGAGACACCTGGCTTCCTCGTAGTACATGTGAAAAGGACTGCAAGAGTCAACTATGTGATGCAGCAGTTAAAAGAAAAGAAAAGCTAATGCTATTCTTTTCTGCATCAACAGAAGTATAATGTCCAGATCAGAGGAAGTATTAGTACCACTCTATTCTGCCTTGGTTAGATCACACCTGGAATACTGTGTCCAGTTTTGAGCACCACCATTTAAGAAGGATATTGAAAAGCTGGAATGTGTGCAGAGGATGGTGACCAAGATTATCAAGGGTCTGGAAACTAAGCCTTATGATGAATGGTTGAGGGAGTTGGGTATGTTTAGCCTGGATAAAAGGAGACTGAGAGGATATATGACAGCCTTCTTCAAATATCTGGATTGCCACATGGAGCAAGCTTGTTTCCTCCTTTTTGGTGGTAAGAACTGTTTCACAGTAGAACAGACTCCCTCAGAAAGGGGA
Organism: Podarcis pityusensis; assembly: GCF_964106645.2. Lineage (NCBI taxonomy): Eukaryota > Metazoa > Chordata > Lepidosauria > Squamata > Lacertidae > Podarcis > Podarcis pityusensis. The sequence continues at coordinate 87,793,927 of NC_138026.1, read as the reverse complement.
TGGGTTCTTCATTGGAGCTTGAATGGCCACCTGTTATCGATATTTTAGTTGAGATTCCTGCATTGCAGGAGTTTGGACTAGATGACCCTCGTGGTCCATTCTAACTCTCTAAGTCTATGATTCTATGGATTTTAAATAGGGATATAATTGTGGATTGAAGGCAGTATTGAGGGGAGTTAATTGTGACTCTTATAGGCAATATAAGTCTATCACTGGAATGTGGTCTGTTTAGATATGACATGTGTGATCACAAGAAACACGGGTTTTATGAGAATCCTTAAAACCCTCTCTTGTGTCTGCATAGATATGCAATATTGAAACTGGAAGAAATGTGGAACCCAAATGAGCATCAAGCTTCTTGGTAGATATTCTCATATTCCACTGAGACAGCTTTATGGTTCTATCTCCAAGAAATGGGTTTACTGGTGTTGAATTCGGGGGGAGGGGATCCATTTACTTTAGCATCTTCATAAATAACTTGGGTTCTACCCAATGTTAGATCCACACAAAGTAGACCCCTTTAAATTAATGTAAACCACCCTGTGATCTTCAGATGAAGGGTGATATCATCATCAGCATCATCTGAGGTCTATTAATTCCAATGGTCCACTCAGAGAGTAGAACTGAGGTTAGATACAATCCATTTCTTTGTCAACTCTGGGGAATCAAAGAAGAGCCACAACATAACACATTAGCATTTACATTTTTAGTAGCTGTACGGTTTCTTTGCCATGCTGTCCTGCTGTACTTCTGTTCTCCCTGTCACTGACAGTGAATGTGACATAATGATCAGTAATGGGCATCTGGATGGCTGATTCACAGGCAGCTGCAGGGTGGGGAGTAATACTGAGAAACCAATATGATCAACTGCATGCACAATGTAAAGAGCAAAAAATGAGAAACTCAGGTCACTCGTGCAAACATCTAAGGCCAAGTACAGTGCTATTTTTTCTAGAAAAAGGGGTGCCAGGACGGCTCCCTCATTCTTTTAAAATGACAATGGTGCCGAACTGAGAGGTGTCTGAACTGAGTTCCAGTGAGTTGTGGCAGAAAAAAAGGTCTGTCCAAGTGGAAGAAGTGTTGATACAACATGATAAACAACTACCTGACATTCAGAAGACATCTTAAGGCAGCCCTGTTCAGGGAAGTTTTTAATGTATGACATTTTAGTGTATTTTTGGTCTCTGTGGAAGCCTCACAGGGTGGCTGGGGAAACCCAGCCAGATGGGCGGGGTACAAATAAATTATTATTATTATTATTATTATTATTATTATTATTATTATTCACCCATCAAGTCGATTCCAGCCCTTCTGCAGCTTGAGCAGTGGTTCCCAAACTGTATTTGATATTGAACTGAATCTCTGTTGTAAGATTGAAATTTCATGAATAAAATATATACATGGTGGAACTGTGGTGCATTGAGGTGTCTGGGATGTGTCTGATCAGTGTCAGATCAGACTGTGTTGTCCAGTGTTCAAAAGAACCTGTGTCGTGGATACATGATATCCAGGAATAGCAGCATATACAATGCAGATCCCCAAAGCAGTACATGCTGGCAGGCTGCTCTTTTACAGGAGCAGGAGACGACTCCCGCAACCCCACGCCACTTTGGTGCAGGGAGATCAGGAAATGAAGGAAGTCTGTCTGGTCTGATGTTACAGGGAATCAAACAGGGTTCAGCTACAGGTTACTGACCACAGCAGCACCAGGGGTTTAGTCCTGGTGAGGTTTATATATATTTATGACTCTGGCATTTATATTGTGCCTTTCTGAACAGTTATGCTTAGCAATAACAAAATTAAGTATACTGCAGAGCCAGGAGGGGGAAGGTTTGCAGTCTGGCTCTGGGCCTCTAGCTGGAGTGTGGGCTTTGACAGGTGACACTAGCTGAGACTGCTTGGGGGTTAAAAAAAGTCAGTTTTCAACACACATTTAACAGCAGGCAATGAAGGGGCCAGATAAACCTCTATTGAGAGGCTGTTCCATTATCTTGAATCCTCAAGCAAAAGGTCCCTATTAGACACTTATTATCCAGAAAGCTCAAAGACATTGATGTTGTACAAATGTTATACAATGCTGATTTTTGCATTCATGAAAGAAGGAATGCCTATTTTATTCAATGGCGCCATGATGCCCCCCTCCCTTTTTTGTCACTGATATTTTGGTTCTTCATATTTTACTGAGTTTTAATTGCAGCTGTACAAGAATGAACTCACATCATAAATCAGTCAGTAACATAGGAAATAAAACCCAACCATAGTGCTCCTCCACTTGTAACTGTAAATCTTGCATCAGTAAACCAAGTATATAAATTATACTAACAAAGGGAATGGAGGAGGAAAGACAACACACGGGAGGAATATGTAAAGTCATTTATGAAGAGCGGCATTTATTTAGTTGGGGTTTTTTTAAGGGAAGCTGAAAGAAGAAGTTAAATGTTAAGCAATAAACAAGATCCCCAACCCCATTTTTACCATCAGCGTGAATAACAGGATATTTGTAGGGTGTGGGGAGAATCCCTAACCCTTTCCCACTCACCGTATTTCCCCTGCAGTCCTATTCCTTCCTCATGACTCCTTCCCCCAACCAACTCCAAGTGAGAAAAGCAACTGGGAAAGGAACCACAGAATAAAAAATGGTGGGTGGAGGAAAATTAAGCACATCCTTGCCTCTGCTTCTACCCTGCAGATCACCTCTCCACACATATATTCCATCTTCATATGTTGAAGGCAAGTACAGTGGTACCTTGGTTCTCAAACTTAATCCGTTCGGGAAGTCCGTTCCAAAACCAAAGTGTTCCAAAACCAAGGCATACTTTCCCATAGAAACTAATGCAAAACGAATTAATCCGTTCCAAACTTTTAAAAACAACCCCTAAAACAGCAATTTAATATGAATTTTACTATCTAATGAGACCATTGATCCATAAAATAAAAGCAATACTCAATGTACTGTACTATAAAATAAATAAGACAGTATTGTAGATGATAAAAAATAAAATTATTTTTTTTCTTCTTACCTGCACTGATGATAATCATTGTTTGGATGGGGGGCTTTTATCCATTTCTGCAATCACACAAGCAATCAATCAGTAGCTGAACTGGGTTCCACACAGGCACAAAAACAAATTAATTGAAAAAGCCTCAAAAACAGAAAATAGTCCAATTGACTTCCAAAATGTTCAAAAACCAAGGCACAGCTTCTGATCGGTGCAGGTGCCCCAAAAACAATAGCTGACAGCCGCTTCGGATGTTCGGCTTCTGAAAAATGTTCAGAAACCGAAACACTTACCTCTGGGTTTTCGGAGTTTGAGAACCAAAGTGTTTGAGAACCAGGGTACCACTGTATATGGTGAGGGATCCTGTGACTGCAGTCAAACATTGAGTCCTGCTCCTACCTTGTTTCAAAACTTCATTTATTGTGTTGCACTTGAAGGCAACCAGGAAGTTACAATTGCTCCAGAATACAGCTGCAAGGGTTCTGGCAGAAGTGGCCTACTGCCTAGGCAAGCAGTAGAGGGAAAAATTGCTTGGCCCACATTTTGATCCACAACTGAACCAATCTACTATGTGAATTCTGAACTAAAAAGCAGAGTGGAGCACAGCTGCTGACTGGATAATTCACTTCTCCAAATTTTATGCTGCAGTCTTGATTCAAGAAACCACACATTCAAAACTATGTATTTTAGGGGAAATGCTTTGGAGAGCATACAAAGCAGTGTATTTTAGGGGAAGAATTGTGTCCTTGTTTAGGGATAATGCTGCAGTGAGGATAAGGGCTTATTCACACCTGTGTTTGCCCCACCACTCTCCCCTAGGAAAACTTAGTGATGAATGGGAACAATTGGTTTTTCCACAGATTGCTGTTTGTTCTGAATCGGCACTAATGTTCAAGTTTCCCTAGGGGAAAGCGGTGGAGCAAAGGCAAAACCACATGGATCCATGTCATGCCTAGAAAGTGCAGAAGAAGCAGAAAACCGCTCATACCCATGCTTTCTAGGTACAGGACAATCAGAAGTGTGGATGAACCCTAAAAATAACCCATCTGTGCTATAGGGCAGCCCAAACCTTGCAGTTAGATATCCTTCAGGAGTTCTTGCAATGTCCAAACTCTCCCTTCACAAAACCCAACCATGGAAAATAATGGACATTTCACTTATCTGTAAGAACTCTAAAACAAATGTGTTCTCTCTCTGGTGGAATCTACACACATACAAAATGTTCTCAAAATGCTTTTTTAAAGCATTTTTTTAAATAAAAAAAATACATTGAATTTTCCATAAGGCTCACCATCACCATCTAAACAAAATAAAAATATTTCTTCCAGTAGCACCTTAGAGACCAACTAAGTTTGTTACTGGTATGAGCTTTCGTTTGCATGTATCTGAAGAAGTGTGCATGCACACGAAAGCTAATACCAATCACAAACTTAGTTGGTCTCTAAGGTGCTATCGGAAGAAATATTTTTATTTTGTTCTGACTACAGCAGACCAATACGGCTACCTACCTGTAGCCATCACCATCTAGTGTAACGTTGTATATTGCACTTAAATTGTTCTATTCGCAGCTGTGTAGCTGAGTCGTGTGTGTGTGTGTGTGTGTGTGTGTTAAAGAATCTCTTTTGATTCCATTTGTATATGTATTGGGGCCAAATACATCAGTTAGTAGAGGTGTAAACTGAATCTACTGCCTAGTGTTCATGCACTCAACTAATGATTTTTCCCCAGTTCATCAAATGTGAGAAAGGTGTCTTGTACTTTCATTAAATGTTTGTTGTAAGCAACAAATACCAGCTCTTTCCCCAAGGCTTCCACATCATAACTAATTCATTCAGTATACATAAGCTTGGATTACCCCAGATGGGAGGAAATATGAATATGGGAAGAAGAAGAAAAAAGTGTTGCTTTCAGTCTATCGTTTTCTAATCTGTTGTGTACTGCAGTTACTCTGAAAAGCGGCCTGCTAAGAAAATTAAGAAAACGTAGAAACCAAACTGTGATTTGGGTAGGGATGAAAATGATTTGGAGCATTGCTCCTTGAACAGTGCTCCGAAGCATCATTTCCTACCAGAGATGATAAAATTCATAGTTTTCTATGTCTCCTGAACTGAATATTGTTCTGAGGGCTTTTTCTGCCCTGCATTCCAGTCCTCCTGACTTCTGCTGAAATTAGCTCTGAAACTGGAGCACTTTGTTGCTCCTTGAGCTCACATGGAATTCCTCTCAATGTAGACATGCCCATGGGAGTCCTGTAGGATAAATGGATGTGTAGAAGAGGGAATTTCAAGAGATATAGCTTTCATGACAGATGCCTTCATCCTTGCTGTCCTAAGACATTTTGCCACCTGAGGCAAAGGATAAGACATCACACCCTGCTTTCCACACAGAGGAGCTGACCCAGTTGGGAGCTGAATCTAACCTCAACACCGTAGATGGAGCAACATCCTCCGCTGTATCCGATGGCAGCAGCCTAGTTTAGGGGACATAGGGCACACCAAGTGGTGCACACACAGGTTTGTCTTACACACTTCTGGACACTCCTCACTTACTAGCATCTGTGCCTTTGGCAGCTGCCTCACTCTGCCTAATGGTAGAGTCTATCCTGAGGGACGCGGGTGGCGCTATGGATTAAACCACAGAACCTAGGACTTGCCGATCAGAAGGTCGGTGGTTCGAATCCCCATGACGGGGTGAGCTCCTGTTGCTCGGTCCCTTCTCCTGCCAACCTAGCAGATTGAAAGCACGTCAAAGTGCAAGTAGATAAATAGGTACCACTCCGGCGGGAAGGTAAACGGTGTTTCTGTGTGCTGCTTTGGTTTGCCAGAAGCGGCTTAGTCATGCTGGCCACATGACCCGGAAGCTGTATGCCGGCTCCCTCGGCCAATAAAGCGAGATGAGCTCTGCAACCCCAGAGTCGGCCACAACTGGACCTAATGGTCAGGGATCCCTTTACCTTTACCTTTATCCTGAGCCTGTCCTCTTTTTCACCTGGCTACCTTAGTGTGCCATTCAGGCATTTTCCCTCTCATAGGAACATAGAAACTGCCTTTTACAGAGTCAGACCAGTGGTCCATTTAGCTCAGCAATGTCCTCCACTGACTGACATTGGGTGTCCAGGGTTTCAAGCTTAATGAAGATGCTGGAGACTGAACCAGGAAAGCAGACGAGACGCTGTACCAAGGAACCATGGTCCTTCCTCACTTTGACCCCACTCAGCTGCCTTCTACTCTTGAAGGAGAGACAAAAAGTCAGGCCATTTTGAATGACAAAATATCCAAGACACTACTTCCCCCCTACATCCCTCCCTGGAAACCCTGCCCTGTGGATGAAGATCTGTTTATAATGTCTCAGGTCCTTGTGGTTAAGTATGCTGTGACTCAAGCATTTTAGCTTCTTGTGTTGTGGCACTAATTCTCCAGAATCCTCTTCCCTTTGAAGGCCCAATATTGCTAAGTGTTTGACATTCGTTTTAAAAATTCTTTTCTCTCAAACCTTCCCGAATTAATCTTTCTTGCTGCAGCTTGTAATGCTTCTTGGTTTTCAGTCAGTGGCTATCCATGGCTACCAGCCACGAACGGTATGTTATACCCCTAAGTGTGGGAGGCAGGATGCCTCTGAATACCATTTGCTGGGAACTGTAATTGGGGTGAGCACTGTTGCATCAAGTCATAGAATCATAGAACTGTAGAGTTGGAAAGGAGCATGGGGCCATCTGGACCAAGAACATGAAATGCAGGAATATTTTGCCCAACATGGGGCTTGAACCCACAACTCTGAGATTAAGAGTCTCAGGCTCTACCTACTTAGCTATCCCAGTTTGAGATTGCATCCAGGTCCTGCCTGCCTACAGGATGCTGGACCAAATGGACTACTGGCCTGATCCAGCAGGAGACTTTTTATGTTGTTATATTTTAATAGGGTTATATATTATATTTCTGGGCTTTACTGAATTATTCTTTTGTTCTACTGTGCTTTGTCTTTTAATATTTTATTGTCAGGTGGAGTTCATTTTGATTGGAGATGATAAGCTGCTATGTGGAGGAAGTTCTTTAAAAAACAGGGTATACATTTTTTAATAAATAAAGTCAAATGGATTAAAGCAGTCCCTTTCTCTTCCATCTGCCTTATTTACTCACAATCTCCCCAGCTACTTTTGGTTCTTAAAAAAGAAAAGGGAAAAAAAATACATACAACTATATACAATGTCATTCTAGACTGGCCCTTTATATCAAAAGAAAAAACAACTTGGTTTAATTAGTCTTATAATAATTAGCTGCTTATGATTATTGACTAGGGTCCCCTCCAGACTGGTGTTTTGTTTTTGTTTTGTTTTGTTTTTTGTTTTTGTTTTATTTTATTGATTTATTATACCGACACCAACAGAGAGAACACTCACAAAACAAACTAACAAAAAGATTTGTTAGTACAACTACAAATGCAAAGCAGATGTTACAGATACATTCCTAATTCAGTTCTTATTCATTTCTATTTGACTTCCTTCATCCTCAGTGTGGGTCCGGTTGTAATCAACTGTTTCTTTCTCAATTCCTATTCTCTATTTTTCTCTTTATGTTACACTCTTACACCTTAATTTGTTTTGTGGAAATTAGTCAAGACAAGTCCAGGTATTAATTTTAGGGCACTGCTTTTTCAGATACTCACTATATTTTCCCCATTCTTTTTGAAATTTTTGTTTGGATTGATCTCTAATTGCATCTGTCAATTTAGCCAGTTCTAAATACTCAAATAACTTATCTTGCCACTCTTTTTCGTTGTTGGGATTGTCTCATTTTTCCAATTTTTGGCAATTAGAATTCTTGCTGCAGCTGTCGCATAAAGAAATATTCTCTTATTTTCCCTTGCGATATCTGACTCTAATATTCCCAATAGAAAGGCTTCTGTTTTTAAAAAAGGTTCGTTTGAATATTTTCTTCAGCTCTTCATAAACCATATCCCAAAAACTCCTAATTTTATCACAAGTCCACCACACATGCAGCAGTGTGTCCTCCCCTTGTTTGCACCTCCAACACATTTTCGATTTTGTTCTATACATTTTAGATAGTTTGTAAGGTGTCATATACTATCTGTAGAACATCTTTAAATAATTTTCTTTTATCGCCTCACATGCCGTGAATCTCCAATTCTCTTTTCACAATTTCCCCCATGCTGCTAATTGAATAGGTTTACCTAGATCTATTGTCCATTTCACCATCACTTCCTTTACTTGTTCGTCTTTCACCTCCCATTCTAGTAAGGTTCCATACATCCTAGAAATTACTTTTATCTTATTTTGTATTAATTCTCTTTCCAATATTGAGACTTCCCTTGCAAAAACCTTTCTAGTTATCTGTTTTAAACACTAAATTTAGTTGGTAGTATTGGATCCACCCTGTTAGGTGATTATTTGTTTTTGTTTTTGTTTTTCAAGTGTATTCTGCAATATTTCATTGATGCAATGTAATTTAATGGTTGGATGACTGCAGACAACTAACACGAGCATATCACACCTTGTTTGTGGGATTTGCACTGGCTTCCAGTCTGCAATTGGAACAAGTTCATAACATATAAGCTGCTATACAATTCAGGACCAAGTTGCTTGAGAGACTGCCATATTCCTTATGCACCCACTAGATCACAGCTGTCTGTGGGAAAGTTTCTCCAGCAAGTTGAAAAGATCTCAGAAGCCCCTTCCGCAGAACTGTGGCTGTTCCTGTTCTGTGGAATAGCATCTGTGTCATGATATGGCAGGTGCTCCCTATCTGCACTTTCTGGAAACAGTTTAAGACATTTTTGTTCCAATGGGCTTGATAAATGTCTTCACCATGAGTGTCCACTTTTTAGGGCTTTAGTGTAGTTTTAGATGCATTTGTTGATTTTGTGCTTTTAACTGTTTTTAATTATCTTATGTGCAAATTGTGCAAATTGTTGGGAATTTCATTCCCCCGTGCTGCAGATGTGTGATTGTGGTTGTCAGTTGTCTGTGTTTACATTCCACAGTGTTGGATGTCATGGGAATGGAAGTTCAGATACACTGTTCCGTTCTGTATTGCTTTCGGTTTTCCCTTCTCTCCGAGGAAGAAAGAGAGAGAAGAGCCATGTTTTCTTTGTTCTGTTACGTTTGATTTTGTAAAAAGGTAAAGCTAAAGGGACCACTGACCATTAGGTCCAGTCGTGACTGACTCTGGGGTTGCGGCGCTCATCTCACTTTATTGGCCAGGGAGCCAGCGTACAGCTTCCGCGTCATGTGGCCAGCATGACTAAGCCGCTTCTGGCGAACCAGAGCAGCGCACAGAAACGCCGTTTTCCTTCCCGCCGGAGCGGTACCTATTTATCTACTTGCACTTTGACGTGCCTTCAAACTGCTAGGTTGGCAGGAGCAGGGACTGAGCAACGGGAGCTCACCCCATCGTGGGGATTCGAACTGCCAACCTTCTGATCGGCAAGTCCTAGGCTCTGTGGTTTAACCCACAGCGCCACCCGCGTCCCTTTGTTCTGTTACGTTTGATTTTGTACATAATAAATTTAGGCTTAGATGTCACACCTCAAGGCTCAGCTTCTGTTTGGACTCTGCTAGCGTTGTGTGCTCATGTCCTTGGATATGGGTCACATCAGCGCAACTGGACACAGGAGTGATAAATCATCCCGGGCGGCGCTGCATTGGGGGAGAGGCACCAGCCTCGGTGTTTCCCAACACAAATTGCCTTGAAGTGGTGGTTTAGAAGGTGGTACATTAGTGGTGAATTTATACTGGAACATACACACACCATTCCACTTTATTAATTGTTTTGTGCTGCTGACCCTAACGTTATACCATTATTGTCATCTGGAGGGGTCTTCTTGCACTGTAGAGCAACAACAGTGGGACAAGATAACAAGCCCAGAACATTTTTAGTATGAAAAATCACAGGGTTTCAGCAGGAAGCTACAGGACATGACCAGCTGGAAATGAAGTAGTATGTCCATAGAGTCATAGAAATTTAGAGTTGGGTTCTGGGGGTCATCTAATCCAACCCCCTGCAATGCAGGAATCTTTCACCCTGAGATGTTTCATGCTCTACCGACTAAGCTACCCACCCAAAACATTTGCAGGTGCCAACAAGTGCCAGATTTACGTATAAGCTAAACAGGCTATAGCTTAGGGCCCCAAGTGGGGCCCTCCCCAAAATATACTTCTTCTTAATTGTATTTCACTATTAATATACTTCTTCTTAATTGTATTTCTGTTCAACAATTATTTTCATAAAATACATATTTTGTTATGTGCAAATGGCTTTAGATACCTATTAGGTCCATAAATTACCATATAGCATATATTCAGCACAAAAAACAGTGACAATTTGTTGTTGACAAAGGACAGCTGGACATATAAAGGGCCCCTTTATATGCTTAGGGCCTCATCAAACCTAAATCCGGCCCTGGTGCCAACAGTATTGAAAGCGGGACTGTGTATAACCACCATTATGCCATCAGGAGAACAAATAATCATGAAAGCACAAGAAGAAAGGATGGCTGGAGGGGCTTCTAGTCTTTACCTTTCTACATTCCCCTGCTCTGCACACTTGTGGACAATCCCATGGACAATCTGCAAAGAAACAACAGCCTTTTCTATCTTTTATTACTTCTTGGTTTGCTTGATAAATGAGCTGGCAAGGAGTAATGTTAGATAAACGTGAAATACCCAGAGACATTCCACAGAGCAGCAGGACAGGTACCTGTGGAAAAGAAGACTCAATGAGCTGCAATAGAATGACAGTGTAAGAATCTCATTTAATTTGACAGTGCTATGAATATTTAAAGTTTTATAAAGAAAATACAGGCGAGGCAATCAGCCTTCTTCAGCCCTGTGCTCTGGGGAGCAGAGTGATCTTCCTCGTATTGTCAGCACTTGTGCGAGAGATTAAGGGTGGAAGCCAGCAGAATGTGTCAGCAGAACCTCCAACCTCTTCTCAATAAGCTTTCTAAAGGAGGACAAGGGGACGGAAAGGAAGCAGATAATTAACCCAAGGTGCTGACACCAAAAACAGCTTCTTCTTTTTTTAAAGAATTTCCAGGGTCTTTGCATAGGGTGCTCCAATACTGAGATATTGAAAGCTGGACCCCATTATTCTGGAACAGCATTGGCTATGTGATAAGGGCACTTGTTATTAAAACAGGGGAGGATGAAAGGTTTTCTCTCGACTGGCATTCAGGGCTTAAGTGCTGTGGCTCTGAACAGCTGCTTCACAAATTGTGAGAGCCATTCGGCGTAATACAGCTAGAAACAGAAGGATGGGTGGAATGGGAGGAGCTGGACGCTGCCAGCAAAGATGAAGGATCCCTGATGTTAGCGGAGAAAGTGAAGGCAGTCTTTGGTTACAGAATACCAACAGTCATCCTTGGACTTAAAAGCCAAGTGAGCCAAGTTGAAAACAGTGTTCTTGTTGGAAACACGAGCTCTAATGAAGACATTTCCAATCAACTTCTCGAAACAACTTCCCAATAGGTAGCCATGAAAATGTGCAAAGGTTGAACTCCTTAGGTAATCAATATTATCACCTTGGGTGATCTGTGCTGCCACACCTTGATAGGTCACAAATCATGCTGGCCAGCTGTAGGAGTTTCCTAATGCAACCCTTCAGGACCCATTTTTTTTATGTTCCTTTTCACTGGGGTGTTTCCTAACAAAGTGGTGAAACATTGTAACCGTTTGTTAGTGATTTAATTAATTCTTGCTGCACTTTGAATGAAGCCATTGAAGTGCTTGTGGTATCATTTCCAGTAGCCTTTCTATTTAAGATTCTATAGACTGTTGAAAGACTGTCATTTTAATAAGCTGTTAATAGCTTTGCAAGCAGTGCAAATGGCTGCTAAATGGGTCCTTTTATGCCTGTTGCATAGGCTTGTAGGAAGTGAAAGCAATAGTAATAGAGCTATACTTCGGGGGGGGGGAATCCCACACAAGCCCAGTGGCAGACCCTGGGGTCTCAAAACACAGTGGCGCCCTGTGCAACACCACAATTCAACACCCCCCCACACACCTCTTGCGCTCCATTGTAAAATGGTTAGTAGTAGTAATAAAAATAACAATAACAGTAATAATTTATTATTTATACCCCGCCCATCTGGCCGGGTTTCCTCAGCCACTCTGGGCGGCTTCCAACAAAATATTAAAATACAGTAGTCCACCAAACATTAAAAACTTCCTTAAACACGGCTGCCTTCAAATGTCTTCTAAAAGTTTGGTAGTTGTTATTCTCTTTGACATCTGGTGGGTGGGCATTCCACAGGGCGGGTACCACTACCGAGAAGGCCCACTGCCTGGTTCCCTGTAACTTGGCTTCAGCAAAAGTGAGGACAGGGCAAAGAGTTGGACAACACACAGAGACCTCCATTTCTTCAAATGCTCTAGAATGCATAGTCTCTCTTTGTGTGTGTCCATACTCTTGAAATGATGAGGGAGTAGAAAAAGCAGGACACTGTCTTATGACGAGCACCACAGCTACCATAGGAAAGCACTGTCTGTCTGCATCTCTCCCATTCTTTTGAAAGAGTGCCTGCCAAGAGAGGGAAAGGGATGTGGTTTACACTGTTGATTACCTTCATTAAAGTGCCAGTTGCACTCATTACACTTGAAAGGAGATGCGGTGGGGAAGTTCAGTGGTTGACTTTTCTAGGTAGATGGTGCTGCATTCATTTTCACTCTTGATTATTCATACACTGCAATATCATTCATTCTGGAAGAACTGATGTAAATACCTATGCATTAGAACTGTGGGAAGCCTCTAATCGCAGCTGTCAGCTGTCTTACGGGAAGGGGGGGATTATGGCCAAACCATGCACACCTGCCCTATACCTGATGTCATTCATGGTATCAGGTGTGGAGCAGGTACAGCTGTGACTGGACCAGAATGGGGTTTGTAGGCACTATGCCTCTGCACAGTGCTATGCAAGTGACAGAAACCAGCTGATTATCATGGCTTCTGATTATCAGAGTGCTGTGCAATTTTTTTTTTGATGTTATTGTGCTGTTGGGTGATTGACAGATGGGCAGCTCCACCCACCTTTCTGACTTGGTACATGGGGGAAGTGGGTAGACAAGGATCTGGCCTGCTGGCCTGGTCCCATTCCCCACCCCCATATTGCAGAGGAACAAAAAAGGAAGAATCATTATTTGTCCATGCTCTAAGAGATGCAGAAAAAGATGCTTAAATGAATGTGATGTACATAAATGCTTGTAGCTTTATTTTACAGTAGTCTCGACAGTTCCTTACATCAACACTGCCATCGATTGGTTGTTCTGAGCACTTCTTCAATAAATGAAGTTGATTGTCAACCAATGATTAGGCATCTTCTTCAAGTCCATGCAGATCAACTCCGCTCTATATCTTTTAGCATGTTGAAAGCAGAAATCATAAAGCAGAATCGCAGAGTCTCTGGACATCAGCAGCAAATTGTGCTGTCAGTGCACAGTGCAATAGCAAAGGCTTTGGCACATGTTATCTACACATTTGTCAAGGTGAGTGACATTTGCAGCAAATTAAATTGTCCAAGCAACTGTTGGAGTATCTCAGTTTCTTTAGCTGTTCTGAGATCTCCTTGTTCATCCTTCCTTGAGTGTTGATAGCAATGCTGTCTTCCCAACAAGAAAGATGGCATTTGCTTGGAGAGAAATATTATGGCTTGCTACATTTTGTGAGTGTATGGCTATGTGAGTGGCTCAAATGGCCTAGGACTGGAATTTTGAAGAATGGTCCAGTCCCAAATGAGCCTTCTCAGGAGCAAGCTCATCATCAAACATCTCTGGTTCATGTTTTCTCCACCTTCTGAAATGAAATGGATGGCTACTACAGTGGTACCTCTAGTTGTGTTCCGCTCTTGTTCCGGACTTTCAGCTTACAAACATGCAAACCCAGAGGTGTTTACTTCCGGGTTCACAACTCACGCATGAGCAAAAGCAATCTGCATGCTTCGTGCATGCACAGAAGTGCTCGTTTGCACCGTGGAAGAGGCGCTCTAGTTGCAGACTTTTTGGGGTGCGAACGGCACCCCGAAACGGATTAAGTCCGCAACTAGAAGTACCACTGTACCTATTTTTACTTTTAGGTACTTGGTTAAAATGTATCATTTTTCTGGACTTTTGATAGCTTTGGATGCTTTTGAAACAACTCTTTTAAATTGTTTTGTGTTCTTTCCAACTGCTGCTGTGAAATGCTATTATTATTACGTTTCAATTGCTTGGATGGGTTTTCTTTAAACAGTGTCTGGACAGAGTTGATCCAAGTGACATTCTGTGCTCGGACTTTCAAAAAGCTGTTGAAAAATCCCTCACCCAAAATTCCTGAGCAAGTTCAGCAGTCATCTGAAAAGAGGTCAAGTCCTCTTCTGGAGCAATAGCTGGTCAATGAAAAGGGAGAGAGTAGGAATAAATTGATGCAATGGGGGGCGGGATGTAACAAGTGGAGTCTACCAAGGCTCTGTACTGGGACTAATGCTTTTTAAGCTGTGTCATGAATGATCTGGAGTAAGGGATGCATAGTAAGGTGGCCAAGTTTGCCGATGACAAAGTTTGACAAAGTGATATAGAGTATTAAAAACAATGGATTATAAGGAGATCCAAAAGGATCTATCCCAAAGTGCAAAAGTGATTCAATGTAAGCATATGAAACACTGCACCTTGAGGCATATTCAGTGGTGGGGCTTCATGCTCCGGCACTGGGGGTGGAGAGCAGGCGGGGGAGGGGCTGGCATGCATCCCAGGGGCGGGGTGTGCCGCCCAAAGGGGTGGAGTGCACGTCTTGGGGGGGCGCTGCCCAAAGGGGTGTGGCATGCATCCTGGGGGCGTGGCGTGCCACCCGCAGGGGCATGGTGCACATTCTGGGGGTGTGGTGCGCCCCCAGCGTGCGTGGGGGGACAGCCGCAATGGAACCCTAAAGGGATCGCGCTGCCGGGGGTGGTGCGCTCCTCCTGCCCCCCTCTTCCTCCACCAGTGGGCATATTATTATTATTATTATTATTATTATTATTATTTAACTAATTGCACACATACACTATTGGGGTCTGCACTGAGGGTTACTGAATGGGAAAGAAATATTGAGATCATAGTGGACAGCTCAAAGAATATGTGCAGTAGCTACAAAAAAGGTTAATTCCATGCAATGGAACTCTGGGAAAGGGCTGGGTATAAAACTGTCAATGTCACAATACCATCACGCAGCTCTATGGTGTGACTGCACATTGAATACTGTGTATAGATCTGGTCACCACACCTCAAAAAAGGGCAGTGTAGATCTAGAAAAGTTTCAGAAAATGATCAATGGGATGGAACACACACCCTAAATAAGAATGCTACATGTCTGTCTTCTTAGCTTATAAGTTTATGAACCAGAGGTTTGTAAGTTAGACATGTAGAAGTGTAGTTTATAAGGGAGAACGTAATATAAGTGTTGTGTTGTGAAGAAAGTGTCTAAAGAAAGCTTTTCTCTCACTTGTAGAATACAAAAACCCATGGTTATCTAGGGAGGCTGAATGTTGCAAGATTCAAGAGAGACAAGAGGAAATACTTGCTCACACATCAAACAGTTAAACTCTGGAACTTCCTACAACAAGGTATAGTGATTGCCACCAACATGGACAGCTTTAAATGAGGATTAGACACATTAATGGAAGATAAGACTATCAATGGCTATTAGTCATGATTGATGTGCAAACTACTTCCACAACTGGAGGTCGTATGCCTCTAAAACCCAATTGCTAGAGAACACCAACAGTTCTGCTCATATCTTGCTTGCCGGCTTCCAATAGTCATCTGGTTTGTCACTGTGAGAACAGGATACTGGAGTAGATGAACCTTTGGTCTGTTCCAGCAGAGCTTCTATTTTGTCCTTATATTCTTAAGCCTCTTGGGGAACATAGGAAGCTACCTAATCAGACCAGCTCTGTATTGCTGACACTGACAGCAACTTTCAAGGGTTTAAGGCAGAGATTATTGCTGATCAACAGCCTTTTCATTTTTGAGAGAAAAAGGTTGGGTAAAAATAACTTAAATAAGTGTGTGTTGGAATCAATGTGATACGTTTTTCTAAAGCTATCCACATTATCATTATTATTTAGGATCCATTTTTATGGGCCATTGATCCCCCGCAGCCTGCATTGCAGTGTTTCTTTACTTCAAGAAACCAGGCAGGAGGGGAGAAATGCTTGCTTTATAGTTTGGTTCAAGTTTCCGAGGTATCATCAAGGGAAGCCAATTCCATCTGCTCATGGCTGGTAGGCTTTTGGTAAGTCATGGATAAATTAAGGTTTCTAAATGCCATTTCACAGATTACCAGGAAACAAACCTGGGTTTATCATGGTTATACTGTCACAGAGACCTCATGCCAGAGCCAACCTTGGTTTAGGTTTCTTTGGACTGAAGATCACTGGAAACTGTGGTCCTAAGATAGTGGGTTACTTCAATTTCAATTGATTGTTCACAGTTAGTTACAGATTGATCTCCTTCTTTTCCTCCATTAGGTTTCCAGGGAGGCCCTCTCCAAAGCCATAGCTTTAGTTGCAACACGGAGAGCAAGTGAAACTTGTGTCTTCCCAGCTCCAGATGCCACAAGCCCAGACTAGCGACTTGACTATTGTACTTCTCCAGCTAGGATGATGTATGGCCCAGCCAGGTGAGGGGGGTGTCACTCCTCTCCTTCTAGATGCATCACTAGCTAGATGTTTCTATGGCAACACATCTGGATGGCACCCGGAGGTTCCTACCAAATCCATTGTATAAACCTACCCCAATTCCTTTAATCCAGTGTGAGAAAATGGTGTGGTTATTCAAACATCTGTGTTGGTCCTCTAAGTCAAAACAATCTTTAGCTTTATTAGTGCTGGATCAGGCACATCTAGTCCAGCCTCTTGTTCTCACAGTGGCCAACCAGATGCCAAGAGGAAACCTGCAAGCAGGAGCTGAGCACAAAAGCACTCTCCCCTCCTTAGGCTTCCAGCATTGCTGACCTAGTGGCAGAGACCAGCCATCATGGGTAGTAGCCATTGATAGCCTTATGCCAGTGGAAGGGTACGATAGGACTTCATCTTGGCAATTCCAAGCCTCTTTGTGTAGCAGGATATATAGCCCCCCTCCCCCACCATCAGCTCTAAAGGCATAATCCGGTTCCCTTGTAAACAAATGTTTGGCATCCCTCAAGATTCATATGCAAAACAGAGCCATATAAGAAGAAAGAGAAATCTTGATGAGTGAGAATAATCAATCAGCAGAGAGCCTTGATCACTTTCCCCTCCCCAATACTACTGTTCACCAATATCTCAATCAGTTTTTCCCTTCTCCCACTCCCTCCATCTCTCTGTGTGTGCAGGTACATTTGTATGTAGGGGTGGGTATTCTGCTTTGGGACGCGGGTGGCGCTGTGGGTTAAACCACAGAGCCTAGGACTTGCTGATCAGAAGGTCGGCAGTTCGAATCCCCATGACGGGATGAGCTCCCGTTGCTCGGTCCCTGCTCCTGCCAACCTAGCAGATCGAAAGCACGTCAAAGTGCAAGTAAATAAATAGGTACCGCTCAGGCGGGAAGGTAAAGGGCATTTCCGTGCACTGCTCTGGTTTGCCAGAAGTGGCTTAGTCATGCTGGCCACATGACCTGGAAGCTGTACGCCGGCTCCCTCGGCCAATAAAGCGAGATGAGCGCTGCAACCCCAGAGTTGTCCGTGTCTGGACCTAATGGTCAGGGGTCCCTTTACCTTTATTCTGTTTTGGGTTAGGTTGCATGGCCCTGGCACTGAAATTTGTGGGTGCCTGGCCCCTTCATGGGGAATGTTGTGGGTGCTCGGGCACCCGAGGTCCCAGGGAGTTGGCACTTATGCCAGGGTTTGTGGGTGCAAGACACTGATGATTCTTGGATCTAGTCAGAATTTAATCAATGCTTGGAGAATTAAACTGGAAATCAGACTCTCAGCTCCCTGTGTTCAAAAGATCACCTGAAATTTGGGCCATTAACAAAGGCTCTGTGCCAGCCAGCAAATGGGAAGGCAGCAGCTCTCCCCCCCCCCCAAGCTTTGAGTGCATTAGTTAGAAAACAATTGTATTAGGAGGAAAATTTAGGATTTCATTTGGCTGTGATGTGGTCAACAGGTGTCTGTCTGTTACACACAGCAAGCCTGGGGAGTGGGAGTGGGCAGAACACAATGTGGGCTGCCTGTTTTGAATTGGAGGCTGCTGCAATGGGAGATATGGGACCCTCTTGGGGTGTATACTGTGTATGCCTTCATCGTAGGCTCAGGTTGTGTGTGTGTGTGTGTGTGTGTGTGTGTAAATCAGCCATATATCATAAAGACACTGCAGTCTCCACTGTGCATCATTTCGAAAGATCCCTGGGTCTGAACCCCTGGAATCTCACACCACTCAGACTGGAGTGGTATGCAACAGTTCAATTCTCTACTTGGCCGTAAAGCTCACTGGATGACCTTGGGCCAGTTGCTGCCTTTCGGACTAACCTACCTCACAGGGATGTTGTTAGGATTGAATGAGGAAGGGGGAGAGCCATGTACGCCACTTCGAGCTCCTTGGATGAAAAGACGGGATGCAAATGCAATAAATAAACAGGCAAGCAAGTTGTGCTGTCAGCAGAGCCATCGGATTGAATTGACCCTGAGTTACCCCTGTACATTTCTTTCAGCAGGTCTCCTCTGAGCGGGACTTCCTTGGTCAGTCCAACCATCTAGCTATTTACTGCAGACTTTCCTAAGCCACGGAAGGAGCCAGAAACCAGCCCCCTCAAGCTTCCTCTCCAAATCGTGTCCCTGCCCACCCTACTCCCACACCCCATCTCTTGGCAGCGAAGTCCCTAAAATAGCAAGTCTGCAAGAACATCTTTTTAGCACTAGAGCAGTGTGAATGGAGGGGAAGCTGTATTACCGATAGAGTTTACCTCTCTTCCCACTTGCATTTTTGGGGGGCGTGTGCGCGCCTTGCACAGTTGCTTCCACACGCCTTCGTAGCAGCAGCAACAGCAGCAGCAGCAGCAGCAATGCTTTTCAGCACCCACGAGCGAAAGGCGGCAGCGCTTTCCTCTCGCCTCCCCGCCCCTCCCTCCTTCTCCGCGCAGAGCCCTGACATGCTTTCTGCTGACAAATGTTCACCGAGGCTGCCGAGGATTTAAGCATGCCGGGCAGCGTCTCTCCAGCTTAGGGGTCCCTGGTTACGCAATGGCTTATCCAAAGCGGCGCAGCGCCACGGTCGCCCAGCGAGCCTGCCGGGGAGTTTGGGACTATTTGGTTTCGGGTGCCTCGTCCCCATAAGTCTTACTCTTACCCCGCCGCCTCTGCCGCTTCCCAAGCCTCTCCGCCTACTTTTTTTTTGCTTTTAATCGGCTTTTTTTTCCCCTGGGGGAAGGGACTGCCCCCCCCTTTCTTTGGAAAGTATTGAGCGAGGTTTGTTGTTGGAGATGGGCGCCTAGATGGATGCATTTGCTGCAGAGCCTACTTTCTTTACGGCGCGGCATCGGGAGAGGTAAGAAGAATTTCTCAAGCTGCTTGCGAGGGTGGATCCTTTTCCCCCTTCTCCTCTCTGTCCCCCCCCCCCACCGCTTCCCTCTTCCGCACCGCTTGTCTTACAAGCCTTGCCGGCTCTGCCATCTAGAGCACTTCGTGAGATCACTCCAGTGAGTCTGCTGGGTTTTTCTTCCCCCGTCCCTTCTCTTCCCCCACCCTCCATCCATCTCTGTCTCTCTCTGTGTTTGTGTGCACAGGGGTGGATATCCCCCCTCCTTTTCTGTTTTCACATGCATACACACATATACACAGAGAAGCTCTGCTAAGGTGAACTTGGAGACTTGCAATGCTCACATCCGTGTGGTACCCTGGGATGCGTTTGGAGCCATATGCCTGCAGGGCTGCTTAGTCGTTCAAAATTGTCTTTGGGAAAAGAAAGGGGGGGGGGAGAGCAAGTTTATTCCTTCTCTGTCTGACACACACACACACACACACACACACACACACTTCTTCTGCTGTTTTCTCTCGTTTTTTGGGTGCTGTGGATATTACTAAGAAGTCTGAAGGATTCAGTCATTTGGACCTCGCTGAATCAGGGTCCATCTGCCAAGGTTTCTTCCTATAAATATATTTTGCATAACTGGTGATCGACTGAGGATTTTAAAAAATATCATTATATTTTCATTTGAAGAAGAAGGGGGGGGGGTCAAGGATGCATGGCATAGAAAGAAGAACTAAGTACCTTCCGGAGATTATATTTCCAAACCAGGGATAAATGTGATTCATCAAAGGTAAGAGCCGGGGTGTTTCCTATCAAACTCTCATTGTATATATAACATAACCTTTTCTTTAATGTCTTAGAGAGCATTTGAGGTGGGTTTGAAGGGCATTTGTGGGGAAATGCATAACTTTATTTATATGTTTCTAAGACCCTTGGTAACAGAGATCTTGCGGAGGGAAATGAGTCTTGTTTTTGCTTTGCTTTTAATAAGGGGGAAAAAGGAGTTCAAAGGAATTGCATGGTGTGTGTCTCCCTTGGAAAAAAAAACTGCTGCTAGAAATCTAAAATAATTTATGCTGGAGTAGATCAAAGATCAAAAAAGGGTTTGGAAAGGGGGAGCAGGAGAAATTACAATATTCTATTAGAATAAGCATTATGGGAAAAGAAGGAAGGAGAAATGTGTGGAAACCATCTAGGGATTTAAAAATAAAAATAAAAACCCTGTAAAGCTAAGGAAGAACTTTGCTATGCATATAAAACTCCGTTCTGCCTGAAAGCATACAGTTCAAGGACAGAGGATCTTTGGAGATGTCATAGAAAGAAATAGAAACTGGAGATATGTGGCAGGAGACCAGGAGAGGCAGCAGGACTGGAAGGGAACACCTGAGATCAGGTGAAATCCCACTTTGTCTTACAGAGATTCCTGATAATGTAAAGGAATAGGTAAGGAAAAGAGGGTCCCAATGGGATTAAGCAAGTAGAGCTATTGAAAGGTGGGCAAATAAGGAATGGAGACCCCACCTTGATTATGCCATATCATGTCACTCCAGCGTCATCAGATGTTTACAGTTCCCTGAAAGAGCTGGGCAGTTGATGTGGAATTGGTGGCATTTGCATGTAGTATGACAGATCAAAGTGGGCAGTCTCTCTTGA